>NC_083103.1:18500483-18824969 GCF_949774975.1 Lagenorhynchus albirostris | reverse complement strand
CACCTAAAAATTCAGAAAGTTAATTTTGGAAAAGTAAATTGTTGGGACACAGGGAAAGAAGTTACAATTTGAAAAGTGATCAAACTAATTTAATTCTTTTTCAAAAATGTATTTTATTGAAGTATAGTTGATTTACAATGTTGTGTTAATTTCTGCTGTACTGCAAAGTGATTCATATATATATGTATATGCATATATATATTTTTTCATGTTCTTTCTATTATGGTTTATCACAGGATATTGGATATAGTTCCCTGTGCTCTACAGTAGGACCTTGTTGTTTACTCAATTCTATATATATTACAAACTAATTTCATTCTTAATATAGGACTAGAGTTTTCAAAATCCCCCTACCTCATCAGCTGTTAGTGGACATACCAACAACTTGTTATTAAAACATCCGTATACTTTCTCTGGTTAATAGCCTGTTGAGTGTTTATCAACCATGTGATGGCTATGATTTCAATATTTTATGGAGTTCATAACCTCTTTGAATTTACTCTAGGTTCAAATATTGCTACTTTATACTCTGAAACCAAAACTCCTTTTATTTCTATGTGATACTTTGGTTTAGCATCTAAGTCCTGTAGTGAACAAACCCGTCTTGTAAAATTGAATGAACATGGAAGCATAATCTAGGTCTTCTTCCACCCTTCCCCTTATATTAGGACTAGAAGAGACATTCTGCAATACCAAGCAAAATTTTCTTTATTTATGAAAGAACAGCTGTTTCTTCCATATGGTTGCTGGAACGAAACCCCCAGAGAACTTTTGGTTTACGGTTAGAATTGGTAGAAACTATAAGAAAATTATCAAAATATTTTAAATGTATAGTCAGGAAATAATAACTTTTCTTTCTATATGTTAATGGTCTAACATTACTATGAAAACTTGCTAATTCCAATTTTAGAGATGACAAAATATCTGTGTGTTCATGTTAAACATTTTTATCCTGTGGGTCATGTTTATATGACTGATCTTTTTGATGATATTTGACTTTACGCAGTGGGCTTGTTCTTTCGACTTTTAAATGTGCAGTTCTATTTTGTTCAGTTCTGTTTATACTAGGCTGTAACACTTAATATGCTAAAACACAAAATAATTTACCTATGATGTGTTTCAGGAATAAAATAATTCACATCTTGTGAAACAAAATTTTCAGATACAGCAGAGTTTCCAACAATTAGTGGGAAACAGCTGTTCTTTTATTCCTCTTAAATATTAAATATCCCATATTTGGAGTGAGCCAATTAGGCCTCATGAAGTACTACAGCCAAGAAAGGGCCTTTAACGTGTATGATATTCAAATGATGTAATTTCATGATTAAGTACAATGTTAAATTTATGTAGCTCTGTCCATGTGATTAAAATTCCTTTTACTTATGATGGTGCACATGAAACAAAACCTCATTAACTCAGACCCTCTTCATTCAGGATGTGTGATAATTAAAGGGAAAAGAAGCTTGAGATTATGTTCAGAGTTGTGTAAAGAAATCTTTTGCTGAGTGAAGGAGATGGGGGAAGATTTTTTTTTTTTTAATGTTCTCTCTGATTTTCTTTTTTTAATTAATTAACTAATTAATTTTGGGCTGTGTTGGGTCTTCATTTCTGTGCGAGGGCTTTCTCTAGTTGTGGCAAGTGGGGGCCACTCTTCAACGCAGTGCACGGGCCTCTCACTATCGCGGCCTCTCTTGTTGCGGAGCACAGGCTCCAGACGCGCAGGCTCAGTAGTTGTGGCTCACAGGCTTAGTTGCTCCGCGGCATGTGGGATCCTCCCAGACCAGGGCTCGAATCTGTGTCCCCTGCATTAGCAGGCAGATTCTCAACCACTGCGCCACCAGGGAAGCCCAAGATTTTCCTTTTTAAAAAAACATTTTATCATTGTAGTGATCATTTTATAATATATACAAATACTGAATCATTATGTTATATACATGAAATTAATATGTCTATATCTCAATCAAATTTTTAAATAAAAGTTATTTGATAAACCAAAATATTTCTAGTACTGTAGTAGTATTTACTCTCATGACTATGTTAATTAATTATATTAGCTGCTGTCACTGTGATAGAAAATATTCCACGTATTTTATTTATGTAATCATAATTAACTTTATGACATAAGGTTAATTAATTTTGGCTTACAAATTAAGAAATTTTTACAATTTCCACCAATTCTAAGAACTAAGGGCTTATCCTAAGTCATTCTGCTAAATCAAGAAGGAGACTTATTCCATCTAGCTCCCAAATGCATTATTTTCCAACTACACTACCAGGTCTCCCATTTAAGAACAAGACTGCTAAACTAATTTAATCTAGAATTTTAAGCAGGACAGTGAATGCTTCTGCTTGGCATTGTCAGACATTTAAAAATATTCTATACATTTCATTAGTTTATATCCACCACCTGCCTCTCTTAGTAAGTTCTAAAGAAGGAGAAGGTAGCATTTCTCATAACTGGTATTGACAGAGTTTAAAGCAAACCAGGCACATGACTGGGGAACATTCCCTTTTTACTTCTTCCTGCATAATTTTGCATGAAATCAACAGAGTCCCATGAAAGAAGTCAAAAGAGGTGTTCAAATAAGGACATACACAGTTCTGAGAACCCAACCCAATTTCCCTTCTGCATAAAATTACCACTAACATGAAGCTAAAAATAAAGTCTCAGTGTAAAAAAAAAAAAACTGTTAGAGTTAGAACAGGACCCTTTAGCCATATTTTAATCACTCCTCAGCTCTATTTGAAGTGTATCTTGTTTCTAACTCACAGGAGGATTTGTCAAATAGTGTCAAGCAGATACTGTGCACTATTTATTGAGAACCCATACTACCCAGAGAATTGTATAGAGCAGGGAACTGTCCCTTAAATAGGCCAGAATTAAAGACTGGTTAATTGTTCCACATCACTGACCAGACTATAAGATGGTTGCATAATGGTCAGTTCCTGGCACTTGTTCACACTGGGTCTGGCTTGACATCCCTGGATGACCAAGGTTCAAATCTCCAATGTAAAGAAATAATGTATTACCTCTGGAAGTTCTAGGATGTCTCTCTTCAAAGTCATAGACATGCATAATTGATCAGTACAAAACACAACATGCTAACATATATGTGAAATAATTGAAATAGCACCATATTATACGCTCATCTAACTTATATTCATTGCAATGTCGAAGAAAAGATGTCAAAAGAGGTCATTTCGATAACTTTTCCAGTGTTCTGTTTTCCTGTGTCTACTCTGGAAGGTATTAATCCAGGAAAACAGACTATCAAATAGAAAAGGAAAATGATATCAAATTTGTAATGTTTGGGGAAACAAAGACTAAATAAGGAGACTACAGAAATTTCACCAGGTTATATTACAGGTCTGGGAAGGCAGAGGTGGGTCACTTCCTCTTCAAACTTCTTTGCAACTGAATGTTCCAAGGAAACTTCCACTTTCTAGAAGACCCAATCAAACCACATTGACACAGGACGATGAGGGTCCACTCATCTTTATATATGAGTTCTACCTGCAAGGGAAGCCTGAAAAAATAGAAATTCCGGGGACTATGAATCAGATTGATTTTAGATTAAATCTCAGATAAGGTTTTTACTAATTTATGGCCTCTAGAAGTATACATCATTGACATGTAATATACTTTATCCTTTGGAGGACACAATGTTTCCTTCTTAGAGGGGCTATTGCTAGGATTAGGTGTCACGTGTGCAGTGCACCTAAAATATAAGTTTAGCTTATGATAACTCTCCTCCTCCTCTCTCTTTGTAATCTTCTTTTAATTAATATTATATTAATTTTGTAATAGCACTAGATACTTTGCCTTGTTATTGGCTGATTTTCTTGTGCATTCAGTGTATATTGATGGTATACATCCAAGGCAGGAATAGGGGTTATTGTTATTTTTATATTATCTATTGATATTAGTATAATTTAGCGATTAAATGCAGAAATATTCAAGTCACATCCACTACTTATATAAAGACACATGCATAAGCAGGAGAGACAAGGAGACAACAAGCATTAATAAAGCCTGTGACCATTTGTGGCATGCAGAAGAAATACATTTTCCTGCACTTGGAGAGAAATGAAACTTTAGTTTACTATGGGAGCAGAAGGGGCAATCAATGTCCAAAACTAATCATGCTAGCTCTGAGAAAAAGCAACTCAGAAAGGAAAAATGGGCAAAATATCTGCATAGCTTGCATTTAAAATATAATTTAGTTTAGACAAAAAGGTCCATTAGACAAAAAGCATTTTAATATAATAGTAAAGATGATGAGTCATTTAATAATTCTTAACGAACAGCAAGTGCTAATGAAGAGTCAGCTCGGAGGCTGGGTTTATAGCAATCAGCTCTTTTTTGAGTATCACAATGCTTTGGATAGTTGCTATTCATGTTCATTCACTCATTCATTCATTCATTTGTTCATTCAATCAAATGAGTATTGATTACATACTATGACAAACACTGGTGCATAGACAATGAAAGGACATATATGGACACTGCCCTTATGAAATGCATAGCATAGTAGAAGAAACAGAAAATTATAAAGTAAACAAATACATGAATGGGAATTTTTCCCTTTGTAGTAAGCACATGCAGGAAATAAACAGGGTGATGAGTTAGTGAATAGTTGAGGGACACCATTAAGTTGCTGTAGGGAAGAAAGGCCTCTTCTGAAAAGATGCATTTATGTTGATTACTGAGGGAGTCAAAAAAGTAAAACACTCAAGGCCATGGAAGTGAGCATTTCAGCCAGATGGAAGAGGAATTTGCAGATCTGGCAAATTAGAAACACACCAGAGACCCAAATGGCTTGAGATTGGTGAGCAAAGTGGAGAATGCTATGAGTTTAATCTGGACAGGTGGGCACCTCCCTCAGGACTGGTGGCACGTGGGTTGTGTGGAAACAGGAAACTGTAAGGAGGCTGTTAGAATTGTCCAACTGAGAGGTGAAGGAGGGTGGTGAGAGTGGAGATGTATTTTAGTGTAGAAGAAAATACTTGCAAAATACTTGTTATGTACTTGCAGAACAAACAGGTGATTTGTGATTTTTAGTGATTCAGAGAAAGAGAAATCAAAGATGCCGTCTTTGAAGATTTGGTATATATATATATATATATATATATATATATATATACAATGGAATACTACTTAGCTATGGCAAAGAATGAAATAATGCCATTTGCAGTAACATGGATGGACCTAGAGATTATCATACTAAGTGAAGTAAGTCAGACAGAAAGACAAATATCATATGATATCATTTATACGTGGGATCTAAAATATGATCCAAATGAACTTATTTACAAAATAGAAATAGACTTACAGACAGAGAAAATAAACTTTTGGCTACCAAAGGGGAAAGTGGAAGCAGGGAGGGATAAATTAGGAGTTTATGATTGGCAGATGCAAGATATTGTGTATAAAATAGATAAACAACAAGGTCCTACTGTAGAGCACAGGGAACTATGTTCAATATCTTGTAATAAAGTATAATGAAAAATAATATGAAAAAGAATATATACACATGTATAAGTGAATCACTGCTGTACACCAGACACTAAGACAACATTGGTAATCAACAGTATTTGAATAAAAAAATTTAACAATAAAAAGATGCTGTTTTTTTGGTAACTTGAACAACTGAAAGGATGAGGTTGAATTTGATTAAATGTTAACGAACAGTAGAGAAATAAACGGGAAAGACAGGAATGACTTAAATGCTTCTTTGGACATCTCTGGTCTGATAGGCATGTTGTACCACCAGAATGGGCTTCCCCCAACAGTACATTGCTCTTTGTGGTGACAGAGGATATAACTAGTCATGTTGTTTTACAGGGCTCCTTTCGGAAAAAAATAATTTACATTCAGGAAATGGTTTGGTTTTTTAAAAAATATTTGGTCTGAAACCCTGAGGCATAGTCCATGTAATTGGCCAGAGAGACAATGATGCTTCTGATTTTGTTTATGAAATAATGTTCTTCATAAACCCAATCAGGAAACCAGACACAGACACCTGTATTTGCCTAGAGTTCATAGAAGTCTTATTAATAAAGCCAGAAGTCACCAATAGTACTGGAAAACATAGGAAACAACAGCAAAATGTTGGGGGAAAAAATCATTAGACAAAAAGTCAATACCTAGGGTTGAATCTGAGCTCTTTTATTTTTAAGACCCATAATTCCTTAATTTTGTTTCCTTATCTGAAAATCAGACATAAATTTGTATCACATTGTGTTGCTTTAGGGTTTATGAGAGATTGATACACAAATATGTAAAAATGCTAAAGAACTACAGACACACTAAAGATAGTTCACTGAAGCAATCTTCTGGGTTGTATCAAATCTGCGGCCCTGAGGGCACAAAGCCTATTACTGTATTACCTTCTTACTTCCTTTTGCCCACATGATCTCAATTTGTAGTTTCAGAAGAAATATTGTAGACCACAAGCTTTCTTTTTCATTTTGCACTTATTGTATTTATTCCAAAGTTCTGATAAATTGATAATTATCCCATATTATAAGGCGCTTTGTATTTCACCAAACATTTCCTAGTTCTGTGACTTACTGAAATGGGAAGACTTCTAAAGAGAATTTCATTTGAAATATTTCCACAGAAAACTAAATTCTTAGGAATGGCTTTGGGGCACGGAGAAGAAAATGATGGAAAGTGTTGACATACAGCATTTCTCTGTCAGAGGTGCCTTCAGTGCTTTGGTATGAACACAAGACAATATAGCAGGGTAAACAGATGGTAAACATTACCATCAAAGAAAAACAAAAACAAAACAAAACAGTGCCTGCTTACAATCAGGGTTCTTGGTCTATAGACATGCCCTATGTCATCCAGGAGGGGGACACACATGTTCAAAAATACTGCATTTAATTGCAGAGATGTTGCATTGTTTCAATTGGAAGAAGAGAACTCTGGTGACATCCATAGTGAAAATGAACTGCTTATTGTCTTATTCAAAATCAGCTGAGACAATTTTCATTTTGAGTAAGCTAAGCCTGGGTAAATAACCAGTTAGTAGGCACAAGCAGGATACTGGCAAAGGTGAATATTCGCTGGATTCTTCCAAAGCTCCACAAATTGTCTTATGTCATAGGTCCAAATTTTGAATTGCGTGCTGGCATTATCTTTTCCAAGTCTTGATTTTTTTTTTATTCAGGTAGTTAGATAGCAAGTGCTATCTACAAAGTAAAGATTCATTTCTTATTGACTCTATTGAATGACAGAGAGGGGAGGGAAGAAGGAAGGAAAAAGGTATAAGGAACATTTCATCAGGAAAATGCCCCATCTGTATGATGTAGAGACAGGGGATAGGGCCTTAGTTTTGCAGTTCCTCTCACGTTCTGTATCTGCCGAAAGTGGTTTAACCCATGCTGTTAACTCCCAAAACTTACCTTAATCTACCCACCTATTATTATCCTTCCAACCCTAAAGTTATTAATATTGCCTAGAGAAAAAGAAATCTCTAAACACTGATATTTTGGGGCTTCCCTGGTGGCACAGTGGTTAAAAATCCGCCTGCCAACGCAGGGGACACGGGTTAGAGCTCTGGTCCGGGAAGATCCCACATGCCGCGGAGCAACTAAGCCCATGCACCACAACTACTGAGTCTGTGTTCTAGAGCCCGTGAGCCACAACTACTGAGCCCACGTGCCACAACTAGTGAAGCACGCACGCCTAGGGCCCATGCTCTTCAACAAGCCACCGCAATGAGAAGCACACGCACCGTAACAAAGAGTAGTCCCCGCTCGCCACAACTAGAGAAAGCCCACGTGCAGCAACGAAGACCCAACGCAGCCAAAAATAAATAAATAAACAAATTTATAAACACTGATATTTTTAAAAATATGGTTATCAACTATATTTAAAAGAGCTAGAATGCAATAGTTTCTTTTACTAGTAGAATTCTCCTTCTAAAGTGACTTTAAGAAGTATTAATGGCATTTAATACAACATGAATTAATCATACTCCAATGTGCAAAGCTGAAGTCCAGCATACCTCAAATGAAGACAAACAGCATTTAAATGAAATGCTAACCGTGCACTTTACAGTGATGGGCAAATTCTGGGGAAGTGGTGTAATCGAACCCTAGGACTCAAGCCTGACTCTCAATGTCATGGTCACACAGGGCTTGGTCCTGGGCTCTCCTGTTGCTCTCCCTCTGTCGGTAAATGCACCTGTCAGTTGTCGACAATTTAATACTAATTTTACACGAATGCCTCCCACACTGCTATCCAGCTCTGACCTTTCTCCAGACTCAAATATTCACAGGACTAATATCATCTTCACATGAATGGCCAACAGATTTCTCAAACTTATCAAGTCTAAACATTTCTTTTGAGTTTTCACCAAAACATATTTCTGGCCCCCCTCACCTTTAATCAACTTTATCTCAATAACCTGCACCACTGTTTACCCAGTTACTCAAAACATTGTCCAACTTTGTTTTGTTCCTTCCCTCACCTTCACTTAATCCATTAGGAACTCCTATTATTTATATTAGTCCTCATGAACCAGAAATATCTCAAAGGTTACCGCTTCTTTCCATTTCCACTATTAGCCCTCTGGTCTGAGCCATATAACCTCTTCCATGGATTACTGTGCTTATTTAACTTTTTGTTCTATTCCAACTCTCACTTTCCTTTAATGTGTCTGACACCGAAAACATCAAGAGCCCTTTTCTGACAATATGCACTGGATCTCATCACTCCCTTGCTTCAATGGCTTTCCACTGCTTTCTCCATTGCTTTTCATAGCTTATCATGGCCTGTGTGGTCCTATATGAATTACTCCTGTACCATTCAATATAGTGATCACCCGCTTAAATTCAAGTCTAATTCAATTGAAATTAAACAAAATTTAATAATTTAGTCATTTAGTTATTCTAGCCACATTTCTTACCCTTGCTTACCCGTTCTTACCCTTGCTCACCACTTTTGTTTAAATTGAAGTATAGTTGATTTACAATGTTGTTAGTTTCAGGTGTACAGCAAAGTGATTCAGATATATATATATATATATATATATATATATATATATATAAAAATGTATATTCTGTTCTAGCTTCTTTTCCCTTATAGGTTATTACAAAATATTGAGTATAGTTCTCTGTGCTATACAATAGGTCCTTGTTGGTTATCTATTTCACCACTTTCTAGTCACATTACTCTTCAGAATTCTGACCATGCCAAGCTCTTTATCACTTCAGAGCCTTTATGCAGGTTTTCTTCTCTGCATGGGATGCTCTTCTCTCTGTTGACTGTACGGGTAGTTTACCTTCATCACTTAGATTTGAGCTTAAAATCTACCTCTGCGGAGAAGACTTCCTTGACCACGCTACCTAAAGTAGATCTCCCTTTGTTGGTATCCAGCTTACCTTCTTATGTATTACTTATATTACTCTCATGACAATGCGAAAAAATAATTTACACAATTGTTTTCTTTGTTCCTCTATGTCTTCTTCATGAGAATAGAATCTTTAGGAAACTGGACTTTATGCTTATCTTGTTCACCACTGTGAAACCACAGCCTAGCACAGTTCCTAACACATAGAAAGAGCTCAACAATTATCTGTTGAGGAAATGAAAGGAGGGCAAGAATTTAGCCATTCATAATAGACTCATATAGGTCTCACTTTAATAAATGTTCAAAAGTGTTCACAATTTTGTTCAGTTAAATTATATGTTCTGTGTCCCATGGATGCCTGCCACTCACATGCATGTTATTAGTATATGTTCATAAAATAAGCATTCCCCAAATTTGCCTCTATATAAACATAACTTTATAGTAAATATCATTTTCTTTATAATTGGATTGCTATTTTTTATCTTTGAAAATATTGAATAAAGGATTGATGTCACAGTCTCTCTCACTGTTTTGTTTTTTTATTAACTGTGGAAAATATACATAATATGAAAGGTACCATTTTAACCATTTTCAAGTGTATACAGTTCTGTGGCATTAAGTACATTCACATTGTTATGCAACCATCACCACCATCCATCTCCAAAATTTCTCCTCTTCTCCAGCTGAAACTCTGTACCCATTAAACACAGACTCCCTATTCCCTATGTCCCCAGCCCTTGACAATCACCATTCTACTTTCCGTCTCTATGAATTTGACAACTCTATGAACTGCATATAAGAGGGATTACACAATATTTTCCTTTTGTGACCGTCTTATTTCACATAGAATAATGTCTTCAAGGTTCATCCACGTTGTAGCATGTGTCAAAAATTCCTTCCTTTTTAAGCCTTCATGATATTGTACTGTAGGTATACACTGCATTGTTTATCTATTCAGCTGTTGCTGGAACACTTGGATTGTTTTCCACTTTTTGGCTACTGTGAATGTTATGAGTGTAAGTATACAAATATTTCCTCAAAACCTTGCTTTCAATTATTTTGGGTATATACCCAAAGGTGGAATTGCTGGACCATACGGTAATTCTATGTTTACATTTTTGAGGAATCACCAAAATGTTTTCCACAGCGACTGCACCATTTTGCATCCTACCAGCAACATACAAGGGTTCCGACTTCTGCACATCCTCATCAACATTTGTTATTTTCTGTTTTCTGACAGTAGCCATCTTAATGGCTATGAATTGATATCTCAGTGGTTTGATCTGCATTGCCCTAATGACTAATGATGTTGAGTATCTTTTTGTGTACTTTTTGCTCATCTGTATATCTCCTTTGGAGAAATGTCTCTTCAGGTTTTTGGCCCATTTTTAATCAGGTTGTTTGTTTTTGTTGTTAAAATGTAGGACTTCTTTATATGTTCTGAGTATCAATCACTTACCAGATATATTATTTGCAAACATTTTCCTTCATTTTGTGGTATCAGGGGTTTATAATCACTTTTAATATATGTTGATAGCCATGTCATAGCCATGTACAAAATATTAAGTGAGTGCTATTCATATATACTTGGATTCCCTTAAGGGGACATACATTTTACTCCCCAGATAAGAAGAGTGTTAACATTACAGCTGGGTCTCCTCTTTCTTGCCTTTTACTCCTCCCTTTGGGAAAAAGACTGATTTAGCTAATTGATGAATCAGTGAGGATCTAACATCCATTCCTTGTTTGGCTGGAATCAATGTAAAAGCCATATACACATGTGTTTTCACTCTATCTCAGCATTGAGTGCCCCTCAAACTAGAGAATCAGTTCCTGATGTTCATTTTGCCCCTTCAGGTAAATCTAGCTTCAAAGGAAGTAGAAATAAGTCTCATTTTTCATTGTATACAAAACAGTAGACTCCGATCTAGATTTAATGGCAATAAAGTTGCTATTTTGATCCCTGTCTGATGGCACTTTCTGTTTCTCTCCTGATTTGGAATCCAGACGGGAAGGGATGTGATTAATTATCACTCTCAAAATCCCCAACAAGTAACACTGAAGTAAGCCTTTTTCTATGCTTGCCTCATTATCCCAGTCTCACTGCTGCTGATGCCGTTTCCTGCAAATCTTTATTAGTGCAATATCAATGTCACAGGGGACCCCCCCCCAAAATAATTCCTGCCACTTCAAATATTCAGGCTGAGTCTTGATGATTTTCTATCAGGTACTTTGTGGAGAAGATTCTCACAACAGAAGGAGAGCTAGACTAGATGACGATGGAGTTATTTTTCTACACAAGCTTATTGAATTTTATGATATTGCAATTAAAATTACAGTCATCATCCAAGAGCTAGGAGATTCTCTCTCACCTTCTTATTGACTATATACCATCACAAAGTGCTTGGAACAGAGCTGAAGTTCATTCATTCATTCACTAAAAAAATAAAAATCTTTATTTGGATCCTACTATGGGCCAGGTGTTTTGCTGGGCCCTGCAGATAGTAGGGTAAAAATAAACAGATGTGGTCCTGCCCTTTCAGAACTTACATAGGCACAAATCAAATGATGACAAACGTAAACTTTCAACTGTGATAAGTAATATGAGAAAAAAAGGTTAGGAACTGCCATAGTAGATTAAATGGGGAGGTAATACCTAAGGTAGCTTGAGGAAGGCATTCTTGAAGATATGAAATTTAGCTGAAATGTAAAGAATGCATAGGGATTAGTTGTATGAGGGAAATTCAGGAGGCAGTCACTGCAAGAAGAGGAATGATAGAAGAAAAAAGCCTGTTGAAGGAGAGAAACTTGAGGGAATGCAGAAGGCCTGTGTATGTAGAGAAAGAAATTAAGATCAAAAAAGGAGCTGGACAGCAACAAACCCACAATTCTATGTTCTTAAAGCATAAAGAAACACTAATGCTTAGAAATAAATCTAATGTAAGATGTGAAAAATCTCTAGACTGAAAACTAAAAACCATAATTGAGATAAATTAAGGTAAACCTAAATGGATGGAGGGATTATGTTTTTATGTATTGGAAAATTCAGTATTGTAGGATATAAATTCTCTTCAAATGACTTTATAGAGTCAATAAAACCCCAAACAAAATTTTAGCAATTTATTTTGAGATTGGCAAACTGATTCTAAAATGCCCATGGAAATGCAAATAGCAAGGCAGTCATAAAGAAGAACCAACTGTAGGAGCTATATTACCAGACATCAAAATTAATTATAAAGCTATAGAAATGAAAACAAGGTGATATTGGTGGAGGTACAGACGATTAGACCAATTGGTCAATGAGTCTAGAACAAACTCAGACATGAACAATCACTTGATTCATAACAAAAGGAGTATTTCAGTGTTGTATGGAAAGCCATGGCCTTTTGATAAATGGTGCTAGGTCAGTTGTACCTCCATTTGTAAGAAAAAGTTTCTTGAACCATACTGCATAGCTTACAGAAAAAAAAAAAAATCAATCTCAGATGTGGTTTAGATGTAGTTGTGAAAGGTAAAAATAATAAAGATTTTGGAAAAAAAAAGACTATTACATAATTTACGTTGGGTAGGTAAAGATATATTAAATAGGACACAGAAAAGGCTAACCATAAAAAAAATGATAAATCAGAATACATTTTAAAAATGAGTGTTATTCATCAAAATACACCATTATGAGAGTGAAGAAGAAAGGCACAGTCTGGAAAAGGATATTGCAATATGTGTTCTCAACAAAGGACTCATAGCCAGAATAAATGAAAAAAAAAAAGTAACAGCCCTTAAATCCATTTGAAATTTTCAACAATACAATAGAAACACTGAGCAAAAAGCTTGGGCAGGCACTCCATAAAGAGGATATCCAAATAGTCAATAAACAAATGAAAGGCACTCAACTTTTATTAGTTATCACGGAAATACCAATTAAGACCCAATTTGATATTACTGCAAAGCCACTGTTAAAAGGAAAAGAACATAAAAATACCAACTGTCAGTCCACTGAAACTCTGATACAATGCTGGTGGGAGTATCAACTGGTATAAGCATTTTGGAAAATATCAGAAATATCTAACTCAGACATATGCATGCTTGCTATCTAGATATAAACCTCACAGAATGGCATAGGTATATACACCAAAAGACATGTACAAGAATGCTCACAGTAGCATTATTTGTAAGAGTAAACAACTGCAAACAAACCATATTTCCACCAACAGTACAGAGGATTTTTAAAAGTGTAGTGTATCGTACAATGAATTTTATACGGCAGCAGAATAAATGGCATGTCAGTATACACAACAATGTATGATGTTGGTGCAAGAATAATATAGATTGACTGATGGAACAGAGCGTTAGGACAGAAATAACTCACACAGTCAACTTATGTATGACAAAAAGGATATTTCAGTGTAGTGAGAACAAGGTAATTTGGAACAAAAGAAGCTAGATTTAGAAACTACACAGCATTAATTTCCATTTATATAAAGTTGGAAAACAGGCAACATGAATGTGTTGTAGTAGAGGTCAAGACAGTCGTCACCTTTGTGGAGTGGTGATCAAAGCGGGCAGGCAGGACACTTCTGGGTACAGGAAACATTTTGTTTCTTGATTCTAGGAACCCATTCCATGGGTACATTAACCTCATGAAAATTAATCAGACTGTACATCTAAGATTTGTGCACATTTCTGTAGCATGTTATATTTTAGTGAAAGGTTTGCTTAAGAATTTAAAGAAAGATATCTGTTGAAACTGAAAGCAGAGGCAGACAAAGCCCAGTTTAAAAAACTAGTATATCTTTATCTTTAGTCTAAGAAATAGAGGAAATAGTTGAAGCATTTTGATCGGTAGTGTGGATGTGATCAGATGGCTGTAATGGGAAAAATGGAAACATATGGACAGAATAGGGATATTTGGTGGGTTATACCAATAAGATTTGCTGATGGATTTGATATTAAGGGAGACGAAGAGTTGTCATGATCCCCAGTCTCAGGCTTGCACAAATGGATGGATGGCAGCACCATACTCTTTGAATTCAAATTATGAGTTTCAAGTTTTTTGAAAAGGAAAAATATGAGTTGGCCTTTAGAAAAATTAAATATGAATTTCCACCGAACCATTTAAATAGATGTTGATAGTTCAATACAGAGGTCTACAGTACAAAGAGGAGTCAGTGCTAGAAATCTATATTTATAAGTTATTTATGGATGGAGTCAAATTGCATAGGGAGAATATAAAGAACATGAGAAATGTAGAAGGTTTGAGACTGAGCCATGAGGACCGTCAGCAGGGAATGGAACGGTAGTGTGAGCAAGTAAGACGGCAGAAAAGAAGTTGTCACACAGGTAAAATAAAAACTAGGAGACAGATGGATCATAGAAGGTAAGAGAACGAATTAAGAAAAAGGGAAAGCCTAGCAATGTTGGCTGTTGAGAGGTCAAGTAAGGGGAAATTGAGATTGCATATTTATTTGGTAGGATAATTGTTGAATGAATAAATAAATGACTGAAGTTATATTTTTTGTACAGTTAACAATGTAAAAGAAAACCATCGGTTTAAAAAGTACTAGATTGAACTGGGCAAAAGTAAAGCAACACAAAATTCACATTGTGGAGAATGGCTCCAACCCTGGATTTCTTTATACTTTGTCTTTCTAGTAACCCCGTGCTGATCATCTTCCAAAAGCTCACTAAAGAAAGAGGTTCTAGCTTGACACTGCACAACCTGATGTTTTAGATATCTGCTTACAATTCTGCTTTAGTTGCCTAAAATAAGGTTTATTGATCAAAACACTTTGCACTTCTTAAATGTAAAGCAAAGACTCAAAATGTTTGTTGTGACATCCTGAAACAACTGTTTTTTAGGAGAGCAATTTAAAAATGTGGCACTTAGGCTGAACACTTCAGACTAGGCATCTTAAAAAGCAAACGCCAAGAATTAGAATCAACTTTAAAATATCTTCTAAGGTGAAAGTTTTCAGAATTTACTAGAATTCTAAAATTCTGATTTCTGTAATGCCTAATTTAACATCATATTTTATTGATCAGGATGTTTGATCGTTCAGAAGTACTGTCCCAAATTTTTACCTCTAATAAAAAGTCTTATAATACAAAAAATAAGCAATAGTTGATTGGATGTCATAGTACTTAAGTACACAATTTTAGAATCAGAAAGATGTGTTTTTGAATCCTTATAGTCTCATATGAGATACATGCTAAGCCCAGGTTCTCTCAGAATAAATGGGCTTACTAGTGGGATGTATCTCACTAGTAAGTGTAAGAGGAGTTAATGAGTTTATAAAGTTTATAAAGTAGTTAGCACAGGACCCTGTGTTCAGAGAGCATTCAATGAGTATAGCTGTTATTATTGTTATCAACTAATAATGTATATCAACAATATCAAATAGGATCTCATGGATTTGTCCATGAATTCAAAAACAATTTAGGAAGGATATATTATTAATCATAGGGAACCGTAATAGTGCTGTGGAAGACACAATGATGAATGAGATAAGGCCCCTGTCCTTAAGATGCTTATAATATAGACAGATAATGAAGATACAAATAGTGACTATCATACAAGATGCGAAGTGGCATGTGCCAAAAGAAAAGAAGAGAGAAGAACAGGAGAATTTAGAAAAGCCAAAGACTTCTAGCTTCTGAACACTTGGGGAAAATTTCATTGCCAAGGACAAACGTAGTAGAGTCACAAGTTTAGGCTGAGGCGTGGGGAGTGGGCTCTGTTTGACCCTGACTCTGCCATTTGTTAGTCGTGTGACCCTGTGCAAGTTACTTGAACTTTCAGTAACTCAGTGCTTTCATCCAAAAAAAAATGGGATTTCTAATATCTAGTGGAAAAATGAGGTAACATATTTAAAGCATTTAAAAGAGTACCTGGCGTTGTAACAAATTCAGTAAAGACTTTTAAAATGGTCCACATCAAAAAAAAAGAAACCTAAAAAAAAAAAAAAAAAAAGGTGGGGGGGAACTTCCCTGGTGGTCCAGTGGTTAAGATTTCATCTTCCAATACAGGGGCTGCGGGTTCGATCCCTAGTCATGGAGCTAAGATCCCACATGCCTCGCGGTCAAAAAAACAAAACATAAAACAGAAGCAATATTGTAACAAATTCAATAAAGACTTTAAAAATGGTTCACATTAAAAAAAATAATAATCTAAGAGCACCTGGCACATAGTGAGTTATCCATAAATGTCAGTGGGCAACTTTAGTGGGTATATACAGCCCATCAGCCAGCTACCTGTCCTTCATGTGCTACCCACCCTTTCTCTATCGGTGGGTTCTTTTTAGCGAAGGTAATGCACAAAGATTCCACCCATCTCACCTCCTCCACCCCGCTTGACCTAATGCTAGTTGGGCCAATTAGAATCAAAATTAGAGGGATTTAATATTGTGACTAAAAGAGAGTTGAGTCCATCTCCAAGTGAGAAGAGACCTGTTTCATGTTTCCCTCTAAACCAGGGAACTGTGGGCAGCATAGTCTGCTAAGTAGACTACACTGCAGAGAAATACACACACACACACACACACGCATAGAGACATGAAAAGAAAAGCAGAGGTAGAAAATAATAAGTCTCAACAACTATTTAGACCTCAGTTCCAGTTCTTTCCTTAAACCACTTTCACTCTTCCAATTTGCTAATTTTCCTATTTTGCCTGAGGGAATATGGATTAATTTCTATCACTGACAACCAGAAAACTAACTACTTCAAGATGGCACGTGAACTCTGTTTCAGAGAATAGGAAGTAATAAGGTGAAGCAATGAAAGGAAAGGACCCTTTGGCAGCTGAATCCTCTTGATCAAAGAGACTCATTATATATAATATAATATTATATATATATTATATATATATAATATATATAATATATATATATTATAATTATATAAACTTCAGTTTATCTTGAGGACATTGTAGAGAAAAGAAGGTAGTGAGTAAAGGAACCTATAAAGGTAGTTAGGGTTCAGATCATGAACAGTCTGGAATAACATGGTTAAGAATTTGGTTTGATTTATAGAGCACCTAATACAGGCTAAGCATTGTGCTAGCCTTTTTATGTGCATTTTCTTACTTCTCCAACAACATCATGAACTGGGCACCTTTGTGATCATATTTTCTAGGTAAAGAATCTGAGGCGTGGAAAGGTTATGGGATTTGCCAAAGGTCACAGAGCCAGTATGTTTGTAGTTGTTCTGCTGCCTCTAACCTTAAGCTCTTAACAAGTATGCTATATTTGCCATGATATATCAAATGGATTTACAAAATTTGTAACCTCTGCAGGGAACAGACAGGTAATAAAATGAGTGAAACAGATCACATGTAAAGTAACTAAATCAAGATGGCACATGAACTCTGTTTCAGAGAATAAGAAGTAATAAGGTGAAGCAAGGAAAGAAAAGGACCCTTTGACAGCTGAATCCTCTTGATCAAAGAGACTCATTACATATAATTCACTTCAGTTTATCTTGAGGACGTAGCAGAGAAAAGGAGGTAGGGAAGGTGGAGTCCGTGGCAAACTCTGGCTAACTGCAAGGTGCATTCAACTTCTATGAGCATTCAAATTCATTTTTTGTAAATTGAATCTCTGAACCATATACTGCCCTTGGATCAAGGCTGATTAGATTAGAAGCTGGAGGTAAGAAGAATGATTGCATGATAATTTCCACTTAAGAAAGAGAAAGAGATTTGAGACCAGGCTGGAAGTAGTGTAAAAGAGAGGAAGGACTATAATTCAGATACAGGGAGACCCTGGTGTCGTGCAGGGAATATAAAGTGAAAGGGAGAAGTAAGCTCTATTGTTAACCTTTCAACACTGTGTGACTAGAATGGCAGTAGAAATAGAACACAGAAGGATAGGAAGAAGGCAGAATAGGTGAGTGGATATAGTATATACAGGCATGGGACTGCTGAATGTAAGATATTGACTGGTATCGATTTGGAAGGTTGTTTTTTTTTTTCCCAAGTACTTGAAAATAGGAGACCAAAATAGCAAAGTTTTGGGGCTTCCCTGGTGGCGCAGTGGTTGAGAGTCAGCCTGCCGATGCAGGGGACACGGGTTTGTGCCCCGTCCGGGAAGATCCCATGTGCTGCGGAGCGGCTGGGCCCATGAGCCATGGCCGCTGAGCCTGCGCGTCCAGAGCCTGTGCTCCGCAATGGGAGAGGGAGGCCACAACAGTGAGAGGCCCGCGTACCGCAAAAAAAAAAAAAAAAAAAAAAAAAAAAAAAAGCAAAGTTTGCCTTTAAACTTTTAGAAAATTAGAACATTCTCTGGGTCAGAAATCCCTAGCTTGGCTTACCTATCTAGTAGGAGTGACTAACATGTTCTGAATTTGGGGACCTGAGAACCCCACTCCCAAAATAACAGGGGCTTCCAACTCGTTCACGTGGGCCTTTAGACAGAAAAGCCAATACAATATGATGATGTTCCTTTGTGTATCTTTTTTCTGGTCAGGACTATGTTCCTTTGGTTCTCTTCCTCAGCTGGTCTCGGACTGAGAGAAGAGGAACTGACCCCACAGGTTTAATTCATCACCCTCTGGGAGCTGGACAATGTTCCATGTTGTTTTTTCTTTCCTTACTCTCTGTCCTGTCCTCCAGCCCCTGCTTCAGGACAAAGATTTGCACAAGTTTTATAACTATCACTTTCTTTCACACAGGGGTATGGGATTCACACTCTTTTCAGAAAGGCATAGAGAAGTTATCTCAATATTAATCACATTTAGGATACAGGGCAAGATATTCCAATCATAATCATGTAATCTCGCCTTTCAATGAACTCTTGCTGAGAGAAGACGTGGGTAGAGGAACCAGGAAATTTGAGTGAATCCTGGCTCCTCATCCTTAGCCATTTGGCCATGGACACAAGACTTCACCTCTCAAGACTCTCTGCTCCCAAGACTGAAAAATGAGGACAAAAATCACACCTGCTTCCAAAGTTTATCACTGGCGCAGTGCAGTGATTCACTAAGTATTCATAAGCCTTTGAGGCATGTGTGTTAATGATTTAGGAGTATTGGTTATGAACTTGAATAAATGAAAATCATGGGTCAACCTTTCATTGTATGGATGAATTAAGGAAGTGACTTAAGTTAGTTGAGTCTTGGTTTCGTCATCTGTCAAATGGCATAATAATGTCTACTAATCAAACTGGTTGGGACAATACAATGGGATGGTTCTTAGCACACTGCCTGGTATATATGCTGTGTCCAGTAATAATAATTATTGTCTTTTGTTGTTGTTATTATAATTGCCAAAATTATCATTACTTCACCATGGCCATGTTTTTTTCCAGTTTATTAATTTCATGGCTTATGATGTTATATACTTAAAACACTACCAGTGTCAGCTGATTTTATTTAACTGAGAGCATAGAGTTAAGAGTATAAATTCTGAAGTCAAACAGAATAGTTAGAATTTTTGTTCCCCTGCTTTCTAGCTGTGTGGCTTTGTCTGGACACTTTCTAAGTAGTTAACTCCTAGGATATTATGGGGGTAACATGTAATAATGGACAGACACATCTAGCCCTGTTCCTAGCACCTAGTAAGCTCTCAATAAATGTTAGCTACTATTGACATTCTTTTCGGTTTTAGAGCAAATTGTCAGTTATTATTTGAAATTCAAGAAGTTGGAGAGGATGGCACTAATGAGTTATGAAGGAAGATAGTGTTTAACTACAGTTGAATATCATCACACAAGCCTTAGGAGGAATAAAAACAAAGAGGAGGCAGCTTGCTCTCAGAGCAAATACTGTTTTTTCTAATGTCAGAGTGCCCTGTGCTTTCAGTGTCTAAGCATATATTCCATGGAAAATGTTATTTCGGTAAAGTATGTGGTATTCTTACAAAGCAATCAAAAGGACAAATGCTGCAGGAAAAATATATCCTAGAAAGTTAAGAAAACTAGGCTTGTGGGTGGCAGCGTAGTATGGGAATAAATTTATTTACATTTGGAGTTGTAGTCATTTCATTGGAGAATTGATTTCCAAATAATTGATTTTTTATGTTAAAAAAAAGGAAAGGAAAGGAAAAGAAAATATGTTCTGCTTGGATAAGCAAGGAGTTCAAAATATAGCTTAATGAAACTAACATTAGGTCTGCAATTTTTATCTTGAGAAACATTGATAGAAAAAAATAAATATGAAGAACTGAATGCAATAGGCCAGAGAGATTTACCAACTACAGTGGCTACCTTGAGGCACCGGCTAGAATCATATTATTCATGAAGGGTGTTCTTGATATATGTTGTTTGACAACTCTTGCCTTCAACAAAGCTGCACAGAAAGGCTATGGAACCTGCCACTTTAAAATATCACTGTATCAAACAAAAGAAAACTTCGATCAGACAAGGTTGGATTGATTTATTTTTTCCTGTTCTTAAAAAAAGGTTACCTTTCTGAATATGGCATTGTATTATGGATAGCACAAAAGTTTAACAAAGTGATGGCAATAACTGTATTAACCTGTACCACCCACGAACATAATTAATCCTAGTGGAAGGTAATATTTAGAAAGTGTTAATACCAACGCAATGAGCTTGCCCACAGGATGTCAACATGATTACTCAAAAGAAAACTTTTTCTAACAAATTACCTGTTGTTGAGCAACCTGGTTTAGATTTATCCTGGGTTGACTTTGGGGTGAAATCAGACTGAACTATTATACAGCTATATTTGATGTTGATATTGGCTCATTTAACCAAATATGTCAATAAGCTGAAGTGCAAGTCTACAAAGTAGACATGATAAGGTGAAATATGTCTTACCAAATGAGTTGAAAAGCTTGAAAATTTTCATATACATTGAAACAATATCACATCATGTAGATCACAAGGAAGCTATAGAGCTCCACCTATCCTAATTTTGTCAGAAAGATAATTTTGCATAACCTGTGCATTTGATTAAACTACTGCTCTGATGAAAACCCTCTAGTCACTTTGCTTTTCACTTGGAGTAAAACCCAAAACCCTTATAATGTCTCATAAAACTCTGTCTGATCTGCCTGCCATTATTACACTCAGTGTAATCGAATATTTCTCAATGTGATGTTCCTTAGTGTACCCTCCCACCCCACCCTCATCATCTGGGAATTTGTTAGAAATGAATGCAGTTCTAGAGGCTCTTCCCCAGACCTCATGAATCAGAAGCTCTGAGGATGGGGCCCAGCAGCCTGTATTTTTACAAGGCTTCCAGGTGATTCTGATACATGCTCAAATCTGAGAACCTCTGCGCTAACCCATCTGCTATTACTGTTCCCCTCATTCACTCAACTCAAACTAGTTCCCAGTTTACATTATAGCCTTCCTTTTACATTATAGCTTGCCAAGCCTTCCCGCCTCAAAACCTTTGCTTTTGCTCGTCTTTCTTCCTGGAATGCCCTTTCCTCAAATCTCTACGAGGCTTCCTTACTCTTGTCCTATAGGTACACACAATATCACCACTGACAGGGCTTCCCTGGCCCCCTTATTTAGTTCTGCTAACCCTTTCCTCTCTCCTCTGGTACTTCTTCTCCTCCTCTCCTACTTGGACTTTCTCTATACCAATTACCATCACCCAGCATACTACATATTCTACTTCTCTTTTTTCTTTTTTCTCATTTTTAGAGACATCTTCTAAAATGTTATCTTCATGAAAGCAGAAATTTTGGTCTGTTTCCTTCACTGCTTTAACACCAGCATCTAGAACCCTGCTGTTACATAGCAGGCACTTAATAAATACTGTAATGTGTTAATAATTGGATGAACCCTCTCAAGTTACAAGCTGCAAATAATGGCCAGGGGGGAATAAATGGAAGTGAGGAAATTAATGAACTTTATTAACAAGAATGACCATATCTTTTATTTATTTATTTATTTTAACACATCTTTATCGGAGTATAATTGCTTTACAATGTTGTGTGTGTTTCTGCTGTACAACAAAGTGAATCAGCTATATGTATACATATATCCCCATATCTCCTCCCTCTTGCGTCTCCCTCCCACCCTCCCTATCCCACCCCTCTAGGTTGTCAAAAGGCACCAAGCTGACCTCCCTGTGCTTTGCAGCAGCTTCCCACTAGCCATCCATATTACATTTGGTAGTGTATATATGTCAATGCTACTCTCTCACTACGTCCCACCCTCTCAATCCCCCCATGCCTCATGTCCTCAAGTCCATTCTCTACATCTGCAGCTTTACTCCTGCCCTGCCATTAGGTCCTTCTGTACTGTTTTTCTAGATTCCATATATATGTGTTAGCATACGGTATTTGTTTTTCTCTTTCTGACTTACTTCACTCTGTATGACAGATTCTAGGTCCATCCACCTCACTGCAAATAATTCAATATTGTTCCTTTTTATGGCTGAGTAATATTCCATTGTATATATATATGTCACATCTTCTTTATAAATTCATCTGTCGGACATTTACGTTGCTTCCATGTCCTGGCTATTGGAAAAAGTGCTGCAATGAACATTATGGTACATGTATCTTTTTGAATTATGGTTTTCTCAGGGTATATGCCCAGTAGTGGGATTGCTGAGTCATATGGTAGTTCTATTTTTATTTTTTTTAAGGAACCTCCATACTGTTCTCCATAGCAGATGTATCAATTTACATTCCCACCAACAGTGCAGGAGGGTTCCCCTTTCTCCACACCATCTGGAGCATTTATTGTTTCTAGATATTTTGATGATGGCCATTCTGACTAGTGAGAGGTGATACCTCTTTGTGGTTTTGACTTGCATTTCTCTAATGATTAGTGATGTTGAGCATCCTTTCACGTGTTTGTTGGCAATCTGTGTATCTTCTTTGGAGAAATGTCTATTTAGGTCTTCTGCACATTTTTGGATTGTGTTGTTTGTTTTTTTGATATTGAGCTGCATGAGCTGCTTGTATATTTTGGAGATTAATCCTTTGTCAGTTGCTCTGTTTGCAAACATTTTCTCCCGTTCTGAGGGTTGTCTTTTTGTCTTGCTTATGGTTTCCTTTGCTGTGCAAAAGCTTTTAAGTTTCATTAGATCCCATTTGTTTATTTTTGTTTTTATTTCCATTACTCTAGGAGGAGGGTCAAAAAGGTTCTTGCCGTGATTTATGTCACAGAGTGTTCTGCCTATGTTTTCCTCTAAGAGTTTTATAGTTTCTGGTCTTACATTTAAGTCTTTAATCCATTTTGAGTTTATTTTTGTGTACGGTGTTAGGAAGTCGTCTAATTTCATTCTTTTTCATGTAGCTGTCCAGTTTTCGCAGTACCACTTATTGAAGAGGCTGTCTTTTCTCCATTGTATATTCTTGCCTTCTTCGTCAAAGATAAGGTGCCCATATGTGCGTGGGTTTATCTCTGGGCTTTCTATCCCATTCCATTGATCTATATTTCTGTTTTTGCACCAGTACCATACTGTCTTGACTACTGTAACTTTGTAGTATAATCTGAAGTCAGGGAGCCTGATTCCTCCATTTTTCTTTTTCAAGATTGCTTCGCTATTTGGGGTCTTTTGTGTTTCCATACGAATTGTAAATTTTTTTTTCTAGTTCTGTGAAAAATGCCATTGGTAATTTGATAGGGATTGCATTGAATCTGTAGATTGCTTTGGGTAGTCTAGTCATTTTCACAGTGTTGATTTTTCCAATCCAAGAACATGGTATATCTCTCCATCTGTCTGTATCATCTTTGATTTCTTTCATCAGTTTCTTATAGGTTTCTGCATACAGGTCTTTTGTCTCCTTAGGTAGGTTTATTCCTAGGTATTTTATTCTTTTTGTTGTAGTGGTAAATGGGAGTGTTTCCTTAATTTCTCTTGCAGATTTTTCATTGCTAGTGTACAGGAATGCAAGACATTTCTGTGCATTAAATTTGTATTCTGCTACTTTACCAAATTCATTGATTAGCTCTAGTAGTTTTCTGGTGGCATCTTTAGGATTTTCTATGTAAAGTATCATGTCATCTGCAAACAGTGATAGTTCTACTTCTCCTTTTCCAATTTGGATTCCTTTTATTTCTTTTTCTTCTCCCATTGCCATGGCTAAAACTTCCAAAACTATGTTGAATTATAGTGGTAAGAGTGGGCACCCTTGTCTTTTTCCTGATCTTAGAGGAAATGCTTTCTGTTTTTCTCCAGTGAGAATGATATTTGTTGTGGGTTTGTCATATATGACCTTCATTATGGTCAGGTAGGTTCTCGCTATGCCCACTTTCTGGAGAGTTTTTATCATAAATGGTGTTGAATTTTGTCAAAAGATTTTTCTGCATCTAGTGAGATTATCATATGGTTTTTATCCTTCAATTTGTTAATAGGGGGTATCACACTGATTGATTTGTGTATATCGAAGAATCCTTGCATTCCTGGCATAAACCCCACTTGATCGTGGTGTATGATCCTTTTAATGTGCTGTTGGATTCTGTTTGCTAGTATTTTGTTGGGGACTTTTGCATCTATGTTCATCAGTGACATTGGCCTGTAGTTTTCATTTTTTGTGACACCTTTGTCTGGTTTTGGTATCAGAGTGATGGTGGCCTCGTAGAATGAGTTTGGGGGTGTTCCTCCATCTGCTGTATTTTGGAAGAGTTTGAGAAGAATAGGTGTTAGCTCTTCTCTAAATGTTTGATAGAATTTGCCTGTGAAGCCATCTGTTCCTGGACTTTTGTTTGTTGGAAGATTTTTAATCAGTTTCAATTTCAGTGCTTTTGATTGGTTTGTCTATATTTTCTCTTTCTTCCTGGTTCAGTCTCAGAGGGCTGTGTTCTTCTAAGAATTTGTCTATTTCTTCCAGCTTGTCCATTTTATTGGCATATAGTTGCTTGTAGTAGTCTCACATGATCCTTTGTATTTCTGCAGTGTCAGTTGTTACTTCTCCTTTTTCATTTCTAATTCTGTTGACTTGAGTCTTCTCCCTTTTTTTTCTTGATGAGCTTGGCTAATGGTTTATCAATTTTCTTTATCTTCTCAAAGAGCCAGCTTTTAGTTTTATTGATCTTTGCTACTGTTTCCTTCATTTCTTTTTCATTTATTTCTGATCTCATCTTATGATTTCTTTCCTTCTACTAACTTTGGGGTTTTTTTGTTCTTCTTTCTCTAACTGCCTTAGGTGTAAGGTTAGGTTGTTTGAGATTTTTCTTGTTTCTTCAGGTAGGATTGTATTGCTATAAATTTCCCTCTTACAAGTGCTTTTGCTGCATCCCATAGGTTTTGGGTCGTCATGTTTTCATTGTCATTTGTTTCTAAGTATTTTTTGATTTCCTTTCGATTTATTCAGTGTCCTCTTGGTTATTTAGTAGCATGTTGTTTAGCCTCCATGTGTTTGTATTTTTTACAGTTTTTTCCTGTAATTGATATCTAGTCTCATAGCATTGTGGTTGGAAAAGATGCTTGATAAGATTGCAATTTTCTTAAATTTAGCAAGGCTTGGTTTGTGACCCAAGATGTGATCTATCCTGGAGAACGTTCCTTGTGCACTTGAGAAGAAAGAGTATTCTCTTGTTTCTGGATGGAATGTCCTACAAATATCAATTAAGTCCATCTGATCTAATGTGTCATTTAAAGCTTGTGTTTCCTTATTTGTTTTCTGTTTGGATGATCTGTCCAGTGGTGTAAGTGGGGTGTTTAAGTCCCCTACTATTATTGTGTTACCGTTGATTTCCCCTTTTATGGCTGTTAGCATTTGCCTTGTGTATTGAGGTGCTCCTATGTTGGGTGCATAAATATTTACAATTGTTGTATCTTCTTCTTGGATTGATCCCTTGATCACTATGTAGTGTCCTTCCTTGTCTCTTGTAACAGTCTTTATTTTAAAGTCTATTTCATCTGATATGAGTATTGCTATTCCAGTTTTCTTTTGATTTCCATTTGCATGGAATATCTTTTTCCATCCCCTCACTTTCAGTCTGTATGTGTCCCTAGGTCTGAAGTGGGTCACTTGTAGACTGACTGTATCTTTTAATTCTCCAAATAGCTGCCTGTTCTAAGAAAGGCTGGGATGTTTCCTTTTAGCTTCTGTCTCTCTGATGAAAGTGAGACTGTAATAGATTACATCCACAGTTGTTGATAGTCATGCTCTATTCTCAGTGCCTGTAAATGCCACCTCATTCAATCCTCATAGCAACCACTTGTAAGCGGTCTTATTTTTATCCCCATTGTAAAGAAAATGAGAGAGGCTGGGTATTCTCATTCAGAATGCTGTAAAGGCAGGATCTGAACTTTGGCAGTCTGACACCGGAGACCATAATTGTTACCCATTTACAATTCTGTATCTCAGATTACATGGGGTTTGTAAGACATAGCTTTAACTATATGAGAGTCTGGCAAAGTTCCAAAATAGCTAACTTAGGCATTTTCACAAAGATTGTACAAGCTCAAAAACTCACAATAACCAATAACTTAAATCATCCACTTCTATATAAAGGGAGTTTGGCCTCCAACTCCACCAATTTCCCGAAAAATGTATCTTAGATTTTAATGTTCTTAATAAGCGATGGCCAGACTCTCAGCTCCTAATGCCAAATCCTTGAATCCTATGTTATATAGATCAGTTCTTTGGGAAAGAAAAGGAAAAAAAAGAAAGATATTATATAAAAGTTTTAGCATCAGTACAACCACCTTACCTTGAGAGTTTGGGCAGAGATTGGAAAGCTAGCAAATTGGAAGTTTTCTAACTCCTAAATGACCGTAGCCCCTTATAGCAACACAGGCATCACATGGAAACCTGTTAGAAATGCAGAATCTCGGCCCTAACCCAGACTCACGGAATCAGAATCTACATTTCAACAATACCAACCCCCAGGACACCCACCAGATGATTTGTAGCTGATTACAGCTTGAGAAGCATGGTTCTAACTCACTGATTCTCAAACTTCTGTATACATTGGATTCATCCATGAAGTTTGAAAACCTGGGTCCAATCCCCAGAGACTGTGATTTAATTAGCATGCGGTACAAGACAGGACATATCTTTTTTTAACGTTCTCCTTGTGATTCCAATGTGCAACTGACTCTGAGAACTGCTGATTTCATCCCTCTGGGTGTATCTTTAAGCAGCAGTTCTTGTTATATTGGTTGAATACTTTAGTCCCTCTGCAAATACTTAGTCCCCTGCCCAAGAGGAGTATAAGCGTTTGCCAACCAAACTGTAATAGAATTATTATTTTGCAAGGGTCATATTGAGAAACATGAGACTGCTAATGTGACACAAATTAACCAGAGCTTTCTTCAGTGAGTCATCTATCAGGAGCCACAGATGCTTCCCACACTGATGTCTTCTCAGTGTTGACTTTCAGACCAAAGTAAACTCTCTCTCTCACCTGCTTCACCACCTTAATGGCGAATTTGTCTAGTGTTGCTTGGACATGGAAAGTTACCACTTCAATGTTTAGTGCTCTATATTGATCTCTAACCCTATGCTTATAGCATTATCTATTTTTCTGTCCTTTTTATCTGCTAGGGCATGGGTTGTCTCATTTATCTCTATAACCTCAGAGCCCAGCGTAGCCGCTGTTTAATAAATGTTGGTTAAATTTCAAACTCCATCCTTTCTTACACTGTAAAAAATTCCCATGCCTATTTTAGCATCATACTCTACATATGTGCTCAATTTGAATATACAAAAGATATACAAAAAGGGATGGAGAAGATGCAAAGGCCCAATTCATTAAATGTTTGAGTATATAACTACTTGCAAAGCACCTGGCTGGTCGCTCTACACAGAATATCATGTCCTTTCATTAGCTTACAGTCTAGTGGAGAAAATGAACATGTACTTTAAAAAATATTTATTATATAATATACACGATGATGAAGACTGAGTATAAGGGACCAAGTCAAATATTAAGTGAATTTCTTGGAAAAGTACATTAATTCAGGCTAGTAGCTGGCAATACCTTCCAAACTGTATTCCTGAAAGATAAGAGATACAGAAAATGCATAACTGATTCTGGAAAAATAATATAATATGGAGTGGTAGCATGACGGTATGGCAGTCACCTAAGAAGTGTAATTTTATTTTTTCTCATTACGGAGGTTTAGGCCCAGATCAGATATCCCAGCTCCGTGTGTTGTGAGAATACACTTTCCAACTCTCCCAGTTGGAAAAAGTTTTCCTTCTTGACTCTCCCTACTCATTGAGACTCACTGAGACTCTACAGTAGACATAATGGAAATGGCTTTCAGCACCAACTCTGCTATTCACTGCTTGGAACACACAATAAATAGAAAGAACAAGAATTGAAAGTCTTTCAATTCCCACTTAGCTTTTTCTAAGTGCTGAACTGAATAGGTGTCAACTCTCTATTGTAGCCCCGGCAGTCCTGACTTTCAAAAGAACAATCAGAAGGAAACTCTTTCAGAAAATTGATCCGCCAAAGTTTGAAATGCTTAAAAATAAACTGTCAGGTCTGTCTGTTTCCCCCTACACAACCCGTCAACCTCACCTCTGGCTTCTTATTTTCCAAACAGTAACAGCCGGGCATTCTTTCAAAAGGCTCCTTCTGAAGTGCCTTCTTTGTCAGGAGTATTGTAAACCCTGACCAAATATTTTATAAATTGGAGGGAGACCTGAATGGGGATAAAAGCCAACTAGTGCTCACTTCTGCTCTGACACCTCCACCTATAGAGCTCTGAAATTTGGGTTAAGAAAGAGTGTACTCCTTCTAAATTCATTGTGACAATTTTAATTCTATTTAGAAACATATACGTGTGTGTGTGTGTGTGTGTGTGTGTGTGTGTGTGTGTGTGTGTGTACATATATATGCACATTCCTTGTTCATCCAGCATCCTAGATTTGAGCTTCTTTTTTCGGGCCCCTAGTAGAAATAGGCTCAAATAGTTTCAAACAGTTTTTGGTTGTTATTGTTGTTGTTTTCCCTAGAACATGTCCTTCTCAAAGGATTTCTCTACTATAATAAAGTCCTATAAATGGGGGTGTGTAGTCACCTATAAGTGGGGGTTTGTGCTCAAGTAACTTACTAGACGCCATGTGTCAAATCTGACATGTCAATAGGGATTATGCCCCAAAGTCCATATTAACCTGCCCAGAGGGATGTACTGTGACTTTGCAAGTATCATTCCTGATATTAGAATCTTCATCAAAGCACTTACAGGTTAAGAGTTGGAAATCAACAAAGTTATTACGTGTTTCAACTAAGAAATCTACTTCTGAAGGGATCCTTCACCTCTCTAGTAGAAATAAGACACACAAAAAAATTTAAGTGGTGATAATTACTAGCTTTACAGAATGTCAGTAATTTACAACCTAAGGTTAGCTGGTGGGTTGATATTTCTGCCTATTTGTTTTAAATATGTGGGCCCTTGCATAAAAGGTGGTAATTAGCCATCCTTTTTGTAATTTCAGATTGGGAAGGATGAGCAAGTCCAATTGAAGAAATCCAGATCACATGTATCATCTTTAATTGGAGTGGTCTTGCCTCTGGTCTGGGTTAGAGATGCCTCAATGACAGTCCTAATGTTCTGTTGGGATTAAAAGGCTGACTAGTTGCATCCCCAGCATGTATTGTAGCACATTCTCTGTCCTCTTTGGATAACCCTCATTATTTCTATACTCCCTTCATGAAATTGCATATTTCTTAAACGACAGATCATGATTCACTCAATCGTCTCTATATCTACGACACTGACTAACCTTGAAGTTTTGCCTGTGATAGGTGCTTAGTAAATGTCAGTTAAATACATAAAAGCCAAGAATGCTATGGGTAAGAAAATCAACACTGCAATTTTCTCTGACATCACCTCTCGCCTTCCATAAACAGAGCTTCTATAGCCCTAAATCTTCTACCCAGTTTGTTGTGGTTATTGATATTTGATACTCCTTTTTCTGGTACAACCAGTGAATCACCAAATAACACTGATCCCACATTTCTTTCTTCCTTCCCACATTTCTTTACATGATTGCTCTAATCCTGTGGTGTTAGGGTCAGAGACTTAAATTCTACTTCTTGCTCTTGTATATTAAAAAATTGCATTGCTGTGGGCAAATTATTTACTTTCACCACTTCCTTCCCCTACAAAAAATAAAGAGGTATGATCATGAAAAAACAGACATCACTGTGATTCTGCATGTGAGTTTACATCTGGCTTCTAGAATGTGCTAATCCTCTAAAAAGGTTGTGTTTTTTCAGTCTCTATCCAAAAAAAACAGCTTCTGTTTGCTAAAGTTCTCAAAGCTCTGGCTCTACTGCTTCATGGGTCTGAAGATACTCCCTCTTACTATGATTTATATCTTTAAATTGTGAGTATACCTTACACTGCTTTTTATCTATAGAAATCTTTTAAAACTCAGATTATCGGTTCTCCATTTGTTTCCAATGGAGGTAATAACAACTGAGACTACTTTTTTTTTTAACATCTTTATTGGAGTATAATTGCTTTACAATGTTGTGTTAGTTTCTGCTGTGTAACAAAGTGAATCAGCTATACATATACATATATCCCCATAACCCTTCCCTCTTGCGTCTCCCTCCCACCCTCCCTATCCCACCCCTCTAGGTGGTCACAAAGCACCGAGCTGATCTCCATGTGTTATGCAGCTGCTTCCCACTAGCTATATATTTTACATTTGGTAGTGTCTATATGTCCATGCTACTCTCTCACTTCATCCCAGCTTACCCTCGCCCCTCCCTGTGTCCTCAAGTCCATTTTCTACGTCTGTGTCTTTATTCCTGTCCTGCCCCTAGGTTCATCAGAACCTTTTTTTTTTTTAGATTCCATATATATGTTAGCATACAATATTTGTTTTTCTCTTTCTGACTTACTTCACTACTTCACTCTGTATGACAGACTCTAGGTCCATCCACCTCACTGCAAATAACTCAATTTCATTTCTTTTTATGGCTGAGTAATATTCCATAGTATATACGTGCCACATCTTCTTTATCCATTCACCTGTTGATGGACACCTAGGTTGCTTCCATGTCCTGGCTATTGTAAACAGTGCTGCAATGAACGTTGTGGTACATGACTCTTTTTGAATTCTGGTTTTCTCCAAGAGCAAACCCTGTGTTCTCTCCATCCCTCCCTCCACTCCCCTAGAGCACAGGTTAAGACAGACCAGCTTCTGGCCACTGGGTGGATTGATTCTCATCCATCTCTTTGAGGGTCTTGGGTTCACATTCCTAAAGTATGGGCCAAAGCCTAGTCTTTAGGCCGCACACAGCTATTTACTTTTTCTCCCTTCCATAGAGCAATCCAAGCATCTGCTCATATTTTCTACTCTCATATTCCATTGCCTCTTTTTATGTTGGTTTTTGAGAATTTTCTTTACGTACTTATGAGTTAAGATACACATTTAAACTGATAGCTCTGTTGTATACATTTCTTATTATTATTTTAAGTTACGAGTTAATTTACATATTTGAACACAGGTTTCCAAGTTGCTGTAGGTGGAATCGTCCAAAAGCTTCTTAAGTAGTGTGATGCTTTATTTTCCCTTATTGGAGGACATCTGACATACCATGGTCACTATAATGATCTGAAAGTATCATCTTAATCTACTCTGTGATCTCCAGGATAAAAGCAAAACATCTAGGCTAGCCATGTAGGACTCCCTACAAATCTTGCCCTATCCTTCCCTGTCAAGCTTACCTTTTAAGTCCTCTCCACAGAACTGTGCCTTCCCACTGCCTAGCCATTGTGGATGATCCTGGGCATATCCAAAGTTACCTACGTGTTTCAATATCTAGTCATTCTTAATGTTACCAACTCATTTAACAACTTAAAAGCAAAAATACCACGAGGGCCAACAGTGTCAAGGGCAAGGTACTAGTTTGCAACTTCTAGTTTGTAGAGTCTTGTGCTTGCTTGGATCTCTTCTTCATGCCTCTGTTATGCCAGACTGTACACTTACCAAAACTACACATTCCTTAAAGGTCACTGTCTAACTTATATTCCTTGTGTTTTCCTATTCACAAAGATAGGCATGCACACAGATCTTCAGAAACCATTCACTGAATTGAAGTACTTTCTTACTGGTTTCTAGTATTCCCCAAGTCTGAATAAAGAAGGTAGGGTAGAGAGTCCCCTGAAAAGAGTTTGATGGTAATATAGAATAAAAATTGGGTCCTCTAATTCTTCAAGAGGAAAAATAATACAGTTTTCTCAGGTAGACCATGCCCTTATTAGACAAGTCAAAGTAATAGCAGCTGTAAGCAAGGGGAAAGGGTAGAAGAATGAATTAGACATTTTAAGTTTTAAGATGACTTATAGCCTTGAGTTTTATGACAAAGCTCTGACTCCCTCTTAATTAATTTTAAAAGGAATCTTGTTGGCCTGAAGACTACCCATTTTGTATTAAAATATGCGGATGTATTTCCTATTTATTTATTTTCTTGTCCTTCTGCCTTCCAAAACCATCTATCAGTGACAGTCAAAGGAGAGTCTTCTGAGAATAAATGTTCCTGGAATCCTTATACAGACAGCTGATAGAGAAAAGAAAGTCCTGGTAGCCTTCTAGCTTTAAGGGTATGCCCTTTTCCTAAGCAATCTTTGCCACACCGTTTTTCCCACAAAAGTTTAAAAAAATGTCTACAGTTCCATACTAGGTTAAATTACATGGCATAATACCTACACTTTCCTACAGTAATTTCTCTTCTGTGTTCTACTAAGCAGAGGACACTCACACTTATCCAGAAGAAAAAGGAATGGGATTTGAGGTCTTTGATAACTGAGTAGTCAGTGGGTTTTTATGTGTTAACTTGGATGAGGAAAGATCCAGGTCACACGAGGCTACAACCACTGGGATTTAAGCATAACTGTTCAGCTTTAAGAAGCTGAACTCTAATGATTGAAATTAGGATGATTCCCTTCTCACCCTGGGCTATTCTCCTTTCCCTTCATGCCGGGTGCTTGACAATGACTGAGCACACACAGGTCCTTCATAAGTCCTTCACATGTGCTTCAGGGTTGCAAAGCTCCACAAGTGTGAAAATTTGCCCTTGTAAATGCATACACACATTCAGCCAAAAGACACACGACTACTTTCCAAACTATTAGGCTACAGTGAAATATACTTGATGTTACATATCTCTGGGGAATCAAATTCTTTCATTGTCACCTTAGGGATATAAATTCTCTTACTGTCACAGCATCACCAAATAAGGTCACTAGAAGAGAATCCATCAGATAGTTACTTAGATATGTTGTTTTCATGTTGTAGTATAGATAAACTAAAATTTTAAGGTATGATCACATGTGCAAACATGACTCTCTGTGTGTGTGAATGCACGTGCCTGTGTGCATGTGTTGTAATGTATCTTTCAATCTATTTGGGAAGATCACTTTTATTTTTTCTTTTTCTCTTCTTTCCCTTTCTCTCTATAAAAGTTAGCACATGGGCTTCCCTGGTGGCGCAGTGGTTGAGAGTCCACCTGCCGATGCAGGGGACACGGGTTCATGCCCCGGTCCAGGAAGATCCCACATGCTGTGAAGCGGCTGGGCCCGTGAGCCATGGCCACTGAGCCTGTGCATACGGAGGCTGTGATCCGCAACGGGAATGGCCACAACAGTGAGAGGCCCATGTACCGCAAAAAAAAAAAAAAAAAAAAAAAAAGCACGTGGTGAAAATCTAAAAACTATCAAATGTTCATCAATTCACTCTCTCTAACTTCATTTTTTGGTTTTACCTTTCCACACCTACATACCTTCCATGTACCCTTTTGGGCCATTCCCTGGACATGCTGTGTTTAATGATATTTTGTGCCATTTTCTCTGCTTAGGGATGCTTTTTCCCTTCTTTCTACTTTTTAATTCCCTTCTAGCATCCAAGTTGCAGCTCAAATAGCACCTCCTCTCTGAAGCCTTCCATGGTTTCACAAGCTGAGAAAGGCAATCTCTCTTCTGTATTTTCACAGCACTCTATAGATATATCTATTATAATAATGATCTTATCATATTTTAATTATGTATTTGTGTATCTGCTTCCCCTTCCCCCAATTAGGCCACCAGTTCTTTAAGTGCAGGGCTTGACATAATAGCATGCACTAGATAAATGCTTGTAAAAAGATGGTGGGAATAAAGAATTGAATGAACAAATTAAATTAATAAAGAAAAAGCCAACCATGTTCCTCCACTATTTTCAAGCATTTCTTTGACATCTTATAAAAGTGTGTGTTTTTATTGAATATCCACTGATGTTTTTAAAAATCAAAAAAAAAAATTCATATTCAAGACCTGGGGAATTAATAGAAGAAAATTAATAGCTGGAGGGGAAAGTGTGGGTTCAGGGAACACAGAGTTTGCAGTCCAGGCAAAACATAAATATATCTTAGCCTATTCTTTCAGGAGCGAGTGCCATAGGATGACCCCCATTGCTGTGTTATAATCAGAGACACATATTAAGTATAATCAAGGATGCACAGGAAAAACAGTCATTCCCCTTGCAAGTGAAAGATGCTTTTTTTGTAAAGGGCAGTTTAGAATCTCTAAGTAGAGAGCCTTGGTCAACATAATTATGTCAAAATATTTCAAGGTTCATTCAGGTGCTTGCTGGCAGAAGCTTTGACAGCAAGAGAGCTTTGACAGTCATTAAAGAAACAGAGCCACTTGTCTTGTTCCATTCATCTGTACAGGCACTTTGGAAAATGGCATCCTACCAACTGAAACCATGATTGCTCATAAGCCTGCCACGTTCCACATTAATAGCGCTCTTGAAATTGTCAACAGGTGAGAAACAGGATAGCAGATGTATGAGAAGGCAACAAGAAGGCAACATATATGAATTTCATCCACGCATTATCTGCCTTCTTTCCTTCCTTCCTTCCTCTTTTTTTCCCTTCCTCCTTCTCTCCTTCCCTCTCTTTTGTTTTCTTCATTTCTCTCTCTAAGCCCTTACTGAGTGTCTGTTCAGTAATCTAGTTTGTAATGATAAACAGTGTATTTGTGATATACTCCCTGTGCTCACAGAGATCACATGGTGGTAGAGGAGATTACATTGCAGATAACATGAGTATGAGGGTCACGATGTTGATGATATTAATAATAACAATCACAATCTTACTTAATCTCTACCAGATATTACGCTAGTAACTCTAGATTTTTACCACCTTCTATCTGTATTACTATGGACAAGCTACTTAACATCTGGAAGCCAGTTTCCTCATCTGTAAAATAAGATCATTGTGATAGGACTGATTTCAGATGGTTCTGATACCACTCAGCACAATATCTTGTACATGGCAGGCACTTCATAGTCGTTAATTCTTATTTTCATTGTCATTGGTCTCCCACTTTGCAGATGAGAAAACTGAGCCTTAAATAACTTAAGTAATGTGCTCATGAAATCAACAGTTGCAATGCATATGTGCTGAAATGGAGAAATGAACCATAAAGATGAGACTAAAGAAATGACAGATTTATAGCACCAATCACCAGAATAGCAGATATACAACCAGCATTGAATTACCTCCAAATAATTGAATTTAACTATCACACATACACCTAGAGAGAATATTATTAGCTCCATTTTAAAGATGGACGTATCAGGTTTAGAAAGACAGAGACCTGACCATCAGAGTTAGTAAGGAGCTGAGCTGCACTGTTTCGACTTACAAGCCCAAGCTCTTTCTGGCAGCCTGCACCCGAAAATGGCAATAGTGTAAATTCACACCTAGCTTTGGCAGCACCTGAGTCTGTTACAGATAGATAGCACTGAAATAATGGATTTTGCACAGTCTTCCTTGTAAATTAGCTTCCAGCCTTACTATAGTGTTCCTAAAGTTGATTTTTTTGCTAAATGTTGCTTTATTACAGCAACACTATGTGTGGATTTAGTCCTTTCTGAAATGTCTTTTCCCCAGAGGCATATCAGCCAACAGTAACAGTAGCTATATTCAGCTGAGAGCACCAGATAACTGATTTACTTTGTCACTGGCACCTTTATGAGCTTCATTTGCTGGAGATGAGCTGGAAAAAAAAATTCCTGCCTTTCATTTCTTTCTAAAATCATGGCACTGAAAGGCTAAAGTACCAAAAGTGATCTTGAAGCCAAATTCTGAGTAGAGAAACATAATTATTTTAATGAGTACCATTGCTCAGTGAATCTGCATGGTGTTCAAGGTTTATAAGCAGTGAACTGAGAGCATCTCCAGTTCTCCAAGTGAATACACAGAAGCTGAGAAGCTGCCCTGCCGTCATTGCACTACCACCTGATGTCTGGTCCCCAAATTCCTTTCTCCTGCCTTTGATGCTACCTAAATGGGTATTTCCAATATTGAAACCCCCATGACAGCTTTAAAAAAAAGGATAAAGCTTATAATGGTCTGAAATCCTTGTTACCTCTGGTTTTCTAGCTGAGAATTGTAGCTAAATAAGAGTGAACTTACACATACTATAGGACGTAGAGAGCTCTTTAGTAATGCTTCATTGAATTGAACTTCACAGATATGTTGGTTGCTCTCACTCAGATGCTGAGAGGGGAGATAATGTGGTTCAAAACTTGAGTTCCCCCCTCCCCAGACTGTTGGTGGGAATATAAGTTGGTGCAGCCACTATGGAACACAGTATGGAGGTTCCTTAAAAAACTAAAAATAGAGCTGTCATATGATCCTGCAATCCCACTCCTGGGCACATATTCAGACAAAACTCTAATTCAAAAGGAGGCATGCACCCCTATGTTCATAGCAGCACAATTCACAATAGCCAACACATGGAAACAACCTAAATGTCCATTGACAGAGGAATGGATAAAGAAGATGTGGTATATCAGCAAACATTTATTGAGCATCTACTATGAGCCAGGTACTTTTCTAGTGACTGGAAGACAGAACTGAACAAAACAAACCAAGACCCCTACTCCCATGGGCCTTTTAATCAAGTGGAATGACTCAGACAATAAACAAGGAAATTAGGGAAATAAATAGTATGTCAGTGGTAGTAAGTGCTATTGATTAAATCAAAGCAGGGAGAGGGTGCACATATGTGTCTGGGAACACACATTTTTAAATGGGGTGGCCAGAGAGGGATTCATCAGAGAGTAAAAACCTCGAAGAAATGAGGGGGTCATGTAGCTCTTTGGGGACTACTATGTGTTGAACCTTTAAAAAAGCTGTGTTGGTGTCCTCACACCCAGTACCTCAGAATGTTACCTTATTTGGAGACAGGGTCTTTACAGAGTTAAGTTAAAATGAGGTCTTTAGTGTGGGCCCTAATCCAGTATGACTGGGGTCCTTATCAGAAGAGGAAACAGGGATAGATACATAGAGGGAAAACAATGGGAAGAGACACAGGGAGCAGACAGCTATCTTTAAGCCAAGTAGAGAGCCCTGGGAGAGATCCTTCCCTCGATCTTGCTGACACCTTGATTTCAGACTTCCGGCAGCCAAAACTATGCAGCCATTTCCATTCTGAGCCAGCCAGTTTGTGGTACTTTGTTACGGCATCCTTAGCAAACTAATACAGGGGCAAAGAGAACAGTAAATGGGAAGGCAATGGGAGGGAGTATTCCTGATGTGCCCAGTGGTGATCAAGGGGGCAGTGACTGGCTGAGGGGAGAGTATTTAGAGCCACTTAATTTGTCCTAGTGCTTCACGGTTAGCAAAGTACTTTCATGTTAGTTTTTCATTTGCATTTTCCCACAGCTCTATGTAATAGATGATATGAGTGTGAGTAAACTACACGTATGTGTGAGGGTGTGCGCCCCCTGACCCCCAAAGGAGCTGAACCTCAGAGACTTAAATGCCTTCTGCAAAGCCACAGAGCTGGCCATCGACAAAGGCTTCCTTAAGCTGACAATATCTGACTCCAAATCAAGCGTTCCTTCTATACGTCATGTGGGTTGAGTGAATGTCTATTTCTTAAACCATATTTGTCCTGATCAAAGCAACTCTTCCCTTCCCTCGTTATCGATTATTAGACAGAATATGGTGTTCACGATACAATCAGGGGAGGATATAGTTTGATCAACACACTATGCCTGAAATAATATTTTAAGACTGCCCTGGCTATTCTACAACAACTACAATATCATCTTAATTGCATTTGAGACAACCATGAGTACAAACAGGATGAACCACCTTTCCTTTTCCCCTGTGGTGTGCACAGGTACAGAGAATAGGTCTTGTAATAAACTGGTTGGGTTATATGTGGAAAAGGACAGCAATGCTATCTTATCTTGGAGTCCAACCACAGGACCTAAACAAATTTCTGTCCAGAGCTTATGGACAGATTGGTGTTCAGATGTGTGTATAAGAAAAATGAACCACATTTTGGAAACAGAATCAATCAACAATTAATCAACCATGTTTAGGAAATAGAGTAGGGTATTCCCAGTTCTGGGAGAATTGGTAAGCTTATCAACTTCTTCATATGATAGTCACCATTTTGTAACTAGTAGTGTATGAAACTGATGACTTCATGGAAATAGCATCAACGAGTAAATTAAAAACCAGGGATTCAGTGAACTAAATATTGAGAGGAAAAAAGTAGAAATATATGGGGGAGAAGCAGTTAAACGCTGTTGAATCTATTGCATCATATAATTGCAGGCCATAATTTCATGACGTAATACGTAGATGCTAATGATATTGTAGCGAATTATATCAGAGTGTAAACTCTCATTATTGTTGAAATATGTATTATATGAAAATGTTAACTGACAAAATTAAAGACATGCTGTCTATTTTATAATAACAATGGAATGACCATGTTTTAAATCTAATTATCATCTTCTCATGTCTCCCCAAGACACCTAGAACTTTAATTGAATAATAATAATGACATGCCTATAAAGCTAATAAGTTACAGATATCAAGGGACCTGATGTGGAAATTAGGCAGCTAGAGGTCAACAAGCTTATTCACTCTAAATTAGTTAATATGCATTATTAACGAATATTAATTAGATAATTTAATAATGATACTGAAGCAGACTTTAATGCTTAGCCCAGTGCTTAGCCTTGATCCCATGTCTGCCTCTCCTTTAAAATCAGTCTTTTTCTCTCCTTTGATTTGCAGGCTTATCCAGATTTCACCTCCAATGCATCCCCTTTCAGAATACTTCGTCTCTGCTATGAATGCAGAGACCAACTCCGATGTAACTGAAGTTTATTTATGTTTCCATACTTTACAGTCAGTCTCATAATGATCTTTCCTAAGAAAAGGAAACAAATGGTCTATGCATTGCAAACACAACCAACAAAACGCTCTTTAATTTCCTGCCAGCCTCCAGACTAATTGACACTCTTACTTGCATAAGTGGAGAAGCAGGAAGTACAGAGAGACGGATGGGTGAATATCAATTGATGTTCATAAACCTGAACAATGCTGTTTGCATTCATCATTCCAGCTTCTCAAACAGCAAGTATTATTTACAGTATATCACAACCCAGCAGTGACACATAGAGTACCATTTGGGCAGAGGCTCACTGTCATTGCCCTTGATTTACCTGCATGGTAAGGACCACCACGGTGTTATTCATATTACATAGCTTGCAGCTGAGGGAAACTTTAAATGTGGTGTGGAAAAGAAAAAATTTTTAAAAAGACCAAAAAGAGGCCTAACCTGCTCCCAGTTGTGGTTGAAGTTGGGAAAAATCTGCTTCAATTAATATTATTTACAAAGAGGTATCACTCTCACATTGTAGAATGTTGACTTACAGAGTCTGTCGAGTACGTTTAACTCAAAGAAAGCAAGTAGAAATAAACTCTCATTGCTGTTGTGACTTTTTGAGCAGTCAGTCATCTGCCATATAGGGAGGGCTAGAGAGATCTCAATACGCCTCCCTGGCCTGGCTTCCTTCTTCTCCAATCTAGCTTAGCCTTTGAAATCCTATATTCATGTCACACCATGTTAAAACGTTAACAGGTCTGTCTTAGTTCACGCTAATGTAATAAAAATCCATAGACTGCGTGGTTAAATAACAGAAATTTCTGTTCTGTAGGCTGGGATGTCCAAAATCAAGGGACCAGCTGATTTGCTTTCTGGTGAGGGCCCTCTTATTAGTTTGCCAGAGGGATGCCTTCTTGCTGTAACCTCATGTGGCTGAGAAAGAGATCATCTCGTATTTTTAAGAATAAGGGTACTAATTCCATTCATGAAGCCTCCACCCTCATGACCTAATTATCATCCAAAGCCCCCACATTCAAATATCATCACATTGGGGATTAAGGCTTTAATACCAGAATTTTAGGGGGTCACAACTATTCATTTCAGAGCAAGTTCCCTCTGAAAATCCAAATGTATTACTTGGTTCTAGAACTTGCATTATAAGATCTATGGTTGAATAGCTAAAATGGGAACTCAGGAGCCAAGAGATACACACACAAGTTATGGGTCCATCACAAACAGAATTTTGAATTTAAGCAGAACATTTCCCCTCCCTCCACTTCCTTTGCTCATCTATAAAATGACTGGCAAGGTTGAATAAAATAATCTCAAAGGTTTCTTCCTGTCCCAACACTCCAAGATTCTATGCACTGTTAAGTTAATTTTAAATCTTTAAGAGAATAGAAAGAGAAGTCACATTTAATTGCCATCTGCTATATGCCAGATATTCTCTTCAAGGAGTTTTAAATGAGTTAACTCATTTAGGTTAGTCCTTGCTTGGGACTCTCTTCCCCTACATATCACAAGGCTAAGTCGCATTCTGCTTTCCCATCTTTTCTCACATGTCAGTCCGTTGTTCCATACTCCACATTCCTGATCTGCCTCAATCTCATCAATTTCCTATAAGTCTTCTTGCATTATAAATTACCATTTGATTTACTTGTGTATTATTTTTACTGTTTATTATCTCTCTCTATCTGTTAGAAAGTAGGCTTCACAAATTGTAGGACTCCTTTTTTAAAATTGAGGTCTAATTGACATAAGACATTATACTAGTTTCAGACGTACAACATAATGATATATTTGGGACTGATACATATATATATATATATATATATATATATATATATATATGGAACTGATCAAACTCCAGTGCTTAGAAGTGTGCCTGACTCAGAGAAGGAGCCTATGATGGTTAATTTTATGTATCAACTTGACTAGACCACAGTACCCATATATTCAGTGAAACATTGAATGTTGTGGAGATACTATTTAGATGAGATTAACATTTACATCAGTAGACTTTGAGTAAAGCAGATCACCTTCCACAATGTAGGTGAGTCTCATCCAAGCAGCTGAAGGCCTGAAGAAAAAAAAGATCTCACTGAGAAAGAGAGAATTCTATCAGCAGACTGCCTTCAACTGAGTTGCAACATCAACTCTTCCCTGGGCTTCCAGCCTGCTGGCCTACCCTGCAGATTTTGGACTTGCCAGCCTCTACAACTGCATGAAGCATTCCTTAAAATAAATCTCTTTCAAGAGAATGAAAAGGCAAGTCACAAACCAGGAGAAGATATTTTCAAAAGACATGTCTGATAAAGGACAGTTATCTAAAATATACAAAGAACTCTTAACTCAGCAATAAGAAAATAAACAACCCAGTTAAAAAATGAGCAAAAGACCTGAACAGACACCTAACCAAAGAATAAGATATATAGATGGCAATTAAGCATATGAAAAGATGCTGTACATCATGTTTCATCAGTGAAATGCAAACTGAAACAACAATGACATATCACTACACACCTACTAGAATGGCCAAAATCCAGAGCACTGACAACGCTAAATGCTGGAGAGAATATGGAGCCGTAGGAACTCCATCCATTGCTGGTGAGAATGCAAAATAGTACAGCCACATTGGAAGACATTTTGGAAGTTTCTTACAAAATGAAATATACTTTTATCCTACGATCCAGCAATTGCATTCCTTGGTATTTATCCAAAAGTGTTGAAAACTATGTCCACAAAAAAACTTGTACATGGATGTTTACAGCAACTTATTCATAATTCCCAAACTTGGAAGCAACTAAGATGTCCTTCAGTAGGTGAATGGATATGTAAACTGAGGTATATTCAGGCAATAGAATATTATTCAGTGCTAAAAAGAAATGAGCTATCATGTCGTGAAAAGACTTGGAGGAAGCTTAAATGGATATTACTAAGTGAAAGAAGCCAATTTGAAAGTCTACATGATGTATGATTCCAACTCTATGATATTCTGGAAAAGCCAAAATTATGGAGATGGTAAAAAGATCAGTTGTTGCCAGGGGTTGGGGGGTGGAGGGGTGAATAGGTGGAGCATAGAGAATTTTCAGGGCAGTGAAACTTCTCTGTATGATACTGTAATGGTAGACACATGTCACTATAATTTTGTCCAAACACATAGAATGTACACCACCAAGAGTGAACTCTAATGTAAACTATGAACTTTCGGTGATAATGAGTCAATGCAGGTTCATCAAATGTTATAAATGTATCACTCTGGTGGGGGATGTTGATTAATGAGGAATGTTATGCCTACAGGGGTACAAGGGTGTATGGGAACTCTGTACTTTTATTTTTTTTTGTGGTACGCGGGCCTCTCACTGTCGTGGCCTCTCCCGTTGCGGAGCACAGGCTCTGGACGCACAGGCTCAGCGGCCATGGCTCACGGGCCCAGCCGCTCCGTGGCATGTGGGATCCTCCTGGACTGGGGCACAAACCCGTGTCCCCTGCATCAGCAGGCGGACTCTCAACCACTGCGCCACCAGGGAAGCCCTCTGTACTTTTTGCTCAATTTTGCTGTGAACTAAAACTCCTCTAAAGAAATAGAGTCTATTAAAAATAATAAATAAATAAATAAAAATAAATATTTTTCTATACAGACTACTGGTTCTGTTTCACTGGAGAATCCTAATAGAAAGCTCAAAATATATTTGTTGAATGGATGAATGTGTCCCCAAGCACTCTTTGAGGAAAATGAAACTGAGAAAAGTTAAGGGACTTGCTTAAGGACATACAGCCACCCAAAAGAGATGGGATTTGATCCTAGTTGCTTCCAAAACTTAAGCCCTGGCTCTCTCCTGATCATCTCTCTTGATCATCATCCAAAGTCTGATGGAATGAGAGCCCAAGATAAACTTGTTGGAATCTTGAACTGTGGAAAGGATATGCTATTAAGGAGCCCTCCCAGTATAGGGAACTCTTCCAGAGCCTTCTGCATCATCAGGCCCATAAGGGCACCAGATGTCCAGTAGACATGAATGTTTCAGATGCTACTATATATGAGGCCAACTTCACAGACAGCTCCATAGCTTCCCTAGTCAGAAAGAGTAACATATCATAGAACATCCACCTTAGTAAAAGATGGCCATTTCCTTGTTTTAAACCAATAATCTTAAACAATGTGTTTTCTTATTATGAAAATGGGTCCAAATTTATACCGATTTTAATGTGAAAACAACAGTTTATGTAGTATGTGTCCTTTATCATTCTAAAATATGTTAATCTCTTTTTTCACATCTCTAAGACTATATGCTTCATATAAGTCCTGATGTACCAGCCAACAAATCCTGAGAGTAATAATCACTTTAGTCTTGATAAATAAAAACAAAAAGAAATAAAATATGTCAGATTTTGATGATGAAGATTTTAATGCCTATATCTGCACATGAAAATGCTTAGAAGCAGTGAAAATATATGTATCAACAATTTTTTGGAGGAATACATTTAAAAGTCTTTATATTCAAATGCTATTGTATATAACCTCACATCCAGGAGAACTTTTAATCTCTCTCTAGATTCTTGAAATGACATGATTTTCAGTTAAAAAAGACTCTGACAGTATCTTTTTCTCTGTCATCACTATCATAGAAACTATATTGTTTATAAAACTGTTAGCAATCGTGATACTGTCTATATACTGCCAGAGGGGATTGTGCCACACCACTAAAAATAGATCTAGTCATTTATAAATAACATCTTACAGAATAGGGAGGACCTAAAAATTTCAAATGTAAAAGAACAACACATTTCAGGAACCTTCCAACTAACCCTTAAATGTTTGGAGCTTTGTTTTTTTTTTTCCTGAGAGTTGAATTATATTAAATTTTACTTTCAAATAATGTCAATATAAATAAGGATACAATGATAATAATTATACCTGTCAAACATCTCTCCCCTTGATCCTGTGATCTATACTAACAAATAATTTTTCTAAGTGTTTTAATTTTTGATTATTTTCTATAATATCTTGATTTAAAGTAATATCAGAAAAGAGTTATTGACTAAATGCTATCTACTATGAATATTTATTTAGATCTGATTTTTTAATTAAATACTTTCCTACATTGTTTTACATCATCAAACATTCTTCCCAGTGTGAACTCTCTGGCATTTTCTAATGTGTATGTTTAGGACAAATGTCATTCATCACTTATTACATTTGTAGGGTCTCTCTCCACCATGCACTTTCTGATGTTGAGTGAGGTGACAGCTCACTTAAAGGCTTTGTCACATTATCTATATTTGTAAGGCTTCTCTGCAGTATGAATTATCTTATGTCGAATAAGGTTTGAGTGGTAATCAAAAGCTTTGCCACATTCTTTACATTTATAAGATTTCTCTCCAGTATGAATTCGCTGAGCAAGATATGAACGCCTGTTAAAGGCTTTGCCACATTCCATACATTTGTAAGCCTTCTCTGCAGTATGAATTCTCTGATGTCGAGTAAGGCTTGAGTGTCGGTTAAAGGCTTTGCCACATTCTTCACATCTGTAATGTTTCCCTCCAGTATGGATTTCCCTATGTCTATTTAGATTTAATAATTGATTAAAGACTTTCCCACATGTATTACACTTGTAACGTTCCTCCCTAGCATGAATACTCGGATGTTGAATAACTCTTGAAGACTGGTTAAAAACTTTACCACGTTCACTAAATTTGTAATTATTTTCTCCAATATGGATATTCTTATGTGTAATAAGATTTGAGCTTTGATAAAAGACATTTCTACATTCATTCGCTTTATAACGGTTCTCTGAAAATTGAGCTCTCTGATGTTTCATGAGACTTGAGTCTTGGTCAAAGTTAGTCCCAGATTCAATGTATGGATAGATTCTTGCTCCATTATAAATACTGTTGTAATTATTGAAGATAGAGCTCTCACTTAAGGCCTCACTCGTTTGATTACATGTGTAAGGTTGCTCCATATTATCTATACTGTAATACCCATTGAATGATGATGGTTGGATAAAGACTCCGCCATTATTATCAACATTACAGATATTGGAAGAGGGAGAAAATATTTGTTGGTTGAAAAATAATGAGCCCTTGCTAAAGGATCTCTCAAACTGGTCATAATGAGATTTTTTTCCTTCATTTTCAAATCTCTGGCTTTCAGACATGGTTGAATGACTGTTTAATTCAAACCTATACTCATAATGGTTTGAACGATTATTTGTAGCATGTTTCATGTGGTTGTACTGTTTGCTACAATACAATCTGCTCCAACGGGCATATGCAAATTTCACTTTTAAATCTGCTATTCAATCAATAATGAGATACTATAATTCTCTGGTGATAATTTTTTTTTTTTTTAAGTATAATGTGCAGTGAAATAGGAATCTACTACCCTGCTAGGGAGAGCATAATTTGATGCAACCTTACTGGAAACAATTTGATATTAGGTATCCAGTCCTAAAGTGAGTTCATACCATTTGAACTAATAAGTCTAATTCTAGAAGTATATACCATTTTTCAAAACATTAAAGGTATGGACAAAATATTTATTATCTCAGCCAACTAAAAGAAATTGCTGGGCCCTCTCTAGGCATCCTTTCAACAGGGCTGAAGAAAAGCTGCCTCTCTGGGGTGCCTATGAGGCAGGCTCCCCCGGCTAAAATTTTGCATTTATTATCTAGTGGTGTGCAGGAGCCAGCTCTAACTTGCTCAGGAAAGATGATGCTTAAATTTTCAAAAATTCTGTGAGCAAGTTGTTTAAATAAAGTCTTTAATAGAAATAAAATTACATAAATGTCCAATTTAATAATCTATATTAAAATACTTAAAACTCATTGCTTGCTAATTATTTTACCACATTTTACTAATCTCTATACTCTTGAGGTTCTTCTTTATACCTGTTATGCCTGCATGGTGGAAGTACTATATAATGGTTCGGTGCTGTACCTCTCTTCCCAACTCCATGTTCAGTGATAACCACATTGGTAGCTTGAAATTGGCCACGATGGGAGTACTTACTAGAAATCAGCAAACACTACAGATCAGGGTTTTATTTCTTGTTTGGTTGATTTTCTAAACAAGTGTTTCTCAACTTTTTGTTTTGTTATTGTTACCCCCGAGTAGTCCTTCTGGATATTTTTGGCCTAATTGTCCCCTCTCCATGAAATATTTAAAACGCAGATATATTACTGTTTGTATACTGTATGTATACCTATGCTTTATATATGAAAAAGTAACATTTTTTGCTCCATCCAAAGAGTCACTTTTTGCCCCCAAGGCGCTATATTATCCTCTTTGAGAATGCATAGTTTAAACTTAAAAAGTGATGGAAAAAATGTTAATAATGCAGATTAAATGTATGTTTCATACCTATAGACATTACATTGCAGGTAGCAGAGCAAACTGAGAAATATTCTTCCAGTATTTGAACACTATTATCCAGTTCAACAAAGAGGTTGCTAACTTAATTTACAAACTAGTGAAGTTTCAATATGTCTTTGCTGTTTCACTTTTGACTTACATGTTAATGTAAATGAAAATATCAATCAATATTCATATTGGAAACATACTCATTTGTCACTTGCATCTGTCAAATGCATTCTGTGAGAATAAATCAGCTGTATGGAATTTACAATAAAGAATATTTTATATTTTATTATCATTTTTAAATTGTGCGTTATATATCCTTTATATCAGTAAGGTTTGTAAATATATACATGTACATATATATGTATGTATGTACACATATGCATATATTTTGTTCAAAGAGCTGGCTGTTAAACATTTACCAGCACACCGCTGTATATAATCTACATTTAAAATCAAAGTGGCATAAATATCTGCACCAAATTGGTGAAACTCCTTCCAGACATTTTCAGAAACAAAAATCTACAAACATGGTTGCAAAGGTTAACCCTGGGAGAGAGATTAGGAAAAACATTTTAACATCTCTTTTAGTCTTCTTCAAATTTTCTGAAAGAAATATTTCAGAAATTTTTTTTATACAAAAATTTTCCATTTTCTATCCCCTCCCCAATCCCACACAAATGTCTAATGAATTTTACAACAGTGTAAATGTGTGACCTATGGACCCCTATGGAGAATGGAAGAGCCAATCTGGGGAGAGAATGCAAAATAGTGGAAAAGAAGAGGGATAAAGAGGGTCTAATTAAAATGAGGGGAAAAAGAGAATAGAATAGGTAACTGAAGGCATCCCAAGGTTGTTTTAGGAGTAGGGATTGTACAGTTCCAGAGGACAGGATCAGCACACAGCACAACCACCAAAAGGATCAAAGTTGCAAATAAAAATAAACAGGAAATAAAACAAGCAAAAAAAAAAAAAAACAGCAGTAGAAGAACATACTCCACCTTTGTCCATCCCCAATCCATTAATTATTCACATTCAAATCTGGGAAGGTAGCTATCTCCTGTGAGGTGAGAGATGAGTTGCCAGCTCGCCAGTGAGTAACACTGCCGCTGTACTGCTGTTTTAAACTTGTTAATCGGATTCTACGTCAGCAGTGCTGGAAAAATGTATATTTGGGGTAAAGTCACTCTGAAATGTTCTTATTGATATTTGGGGGGAATACGTATCCCAATTCAAGCATGATAGTCTTGCAGTTCCTTTTCTGGACCCAAAGAATAGCATCAGGAGGAATATCTATTCTTCCAATTAATGTGACAGTATGATTTATGGACCAGTCTTACCAGCACTCAGATGCAGACATTTCTGAGGAAGAATCAAGGAGCTTTTAGCAGATCTCCTTATAACTTTAAAGTAGCAATGGGGCATCATCCTTTTCTATTGAAAATTGTGGAGAACAATGGGTAATATTTCTTTGGGTTCTGACAATTAAGGGTAAACCCTCAGGAAAACAATACAATAATCAGGAATAGAATTTTAAAAATCTAGATCTTAAGATGCATTCATTTAAAATGTTCGTGGGGGAGTGTGAGGTACAAACTGTTGGTTATAAGATAGGCTCAAGGATGTATTGTACAACAGTTTGCAATGACTGTAAATGGAAAGTAACCTTTAAAAATTATATAAAAATTAAAAACTAAACAATAAAATAAGAGCCAAAAAACCCAAAATAAAATTTTTTTACAATTGTATAAGAATCAAGAAGTATAAAATTCTCACTTTGACCCAATCAAAAAATGAGGTTAATAAATTCTTCTTTCTCTCTCTAGCCCTCTCCACTCCATTTCCCAGCTAAAATTTTCATCTGTATCCCTGACTTATCATCTAGTTCTAATACTTCTTAAAAAAACAACAACAAAACCAAGAATTAACAGTTAAAAGAGGCAAGTTCCAAGGTTGACATATTTTAGTCATAGCAAGAAATAATATTCTTTCACATAGTAATATGCCATGTCTTTCTGACACATATATCCTATAGGGGTCTCTAATCGGGACATTTAATTTATAGAAAACAGATGGCTGTAGCTTTCCTACCAGCTTCTGTTTGTTATGATCAATCTGAAGCCAGAGATATTTCCCTTAGCGAGCCTAAAAAACTAGAGAGGATGTAGAAAGAGAAAGACTTAGCTATAGGAATAAATCCTGAGACTTTATCATTCGCTGGTCTAAAAAGTCTGGTCTGTAGCCTCAGAAAGATTATCAGTTGTTTGCCCCAAATGACATAAATCAAGTGTGAAAGTGGGTTTTGTACATGTCTCAATAGACTCCACAGCCCAACTGATCCTCCCATTTCTGTGCCGGCTGCTGATTGTAAATCATCAGCTCTCCATGTAGCTAGGCTTTGTGGATGAACTACCAGGCAGCTCTGGCTCTCTCTGGGGCTGTAACATTCTGCCATAAGGAGTTGGCAGTGTGACCACAGTCAAAGAAAAATCAGGACAAAATGATTCACACAAAGGAGATAATATACACCTCCACAGTTCAAGTTGATGGCTAATTACAAGAGGTAAAAGATAAAAAATCAAAAATGTTATAATAATCCTAACAGTTGCAAGCATGTTTCACTTTCGTGAAACACTTCCATATAATAAGATGATGAATAAAGCTTCAGAGTCAAACAGATCAGGGTTAGAGCGCCTTTCTGCCACATCTTATTAGCCGTACGTATAATTTGAGGCATCACAAGTTACTAATTTCCCTGAGTCTCAGTTTTCTCATCCATAAAATGAAACAAAACAAAATAAAAATTTAAAAAAAAACAAGAAGAACCATGTGCTAATCTGACAGTTAACTGATGTGATTAATGTTACACCATTAGCACATATTAAGATTGAAATAAAATCTTGGCTAGTTTTAGTTCCAGCTCCATAACAAAAATTGTGCACTATTCTTATGTCATTTTTTTTACAGGAGAACCAACTGCAAGAGTAAGAGTTAGACTGAGGTTCAAGCAAAAGAACAATGCAGGAAAGTACAGTGGAAAGAACACAGGCTTTAGGAGCAGGTCTGATTATCAACCCAGGCTCCACCACTTACTCAATTGTGAGCAGGTCAATTTGTCTCTTCGAATTCCTCTTGTGCAAACTGCCAATAAGGACAACAACCGTGAAAGGTTATTAAGAAGAGTTTGCACCATGTGTGCAAAGCACACAAACATAATATCTGGCACACAGGATTATTATGTGCAAAAAGTGTTATCGAACTGGAAAATTTATCTTTGAGGTTGAAAAACAAGGCAGTTCCTAACAGTAATAATAATTATACCAGCTTACATTATTATTACACTTCATCATTTCAAGAATCATCTATCTCAAGCACTTTTTGAACTAGGCAGGACAGGAATTATACCCATTCTCAAGATGAGGAAAATGAAGCACTCTAACATTTTTGTAAAGCTGTGCTTGTGTGTGTGTGTGTGTGTGTGTGTGTGTGTGTGTGTGAGAGAGAGAGAGAGAGAGAGAGAGAGAGAGAGAGAGAGAGAGAGAGAGAGAGAGAGAGTCGCATGCATTAATGGATAATTATATTTTAATGAAGTTGGAAAATCTCCAACAGTGACTGATGTTATTTAAAATGAAGAATGCTGAGAAGTGAAAAATGTTTTGAATCTATGAGCCTTCAGTGTCTCTGCTTTTCCACTTCCACATATTTATGATTGAATCACTATTGCTTGATGAGCCATTTCATCCTAAGTGGCACTACTGAAGAGATTAATGAGTCAGGAGACCTGGTGAGTTAAATTAACATTTTTAAAGTTAAAATTTATCCAGATTAATAATAATTAATCCCACAAAATATGCCAGGGCAACACCACCAAGATTAATCCTATTCCACCATAAAAATAATTCACTTTGTATACTTGAATTAGTCATGAAAAGGTCTGTCTCTGAACACCAACTACAGTAATTGCTTAGAACTGCAATTATTGCTCAGAAATACAAGTTTAAAGATTCAAACATAATGGAATGCTAGATAAAAAGCACACAACTTGCAGAAACTAACACACCATTGTAAAGCAATTATACCCCAATAAAGATGTTAAAAAAAAAAAAAGCACACAACTTATCAGGAGTCAGAATGAAAATGTATGTACTGAATGAATAAAAACTCATGTTTGAGGAAATAACAAATTCTTAAAACATTCAAGCCTTTTAATTTACTGTTTTGGAGACTAGGTAATTGGGCAAATCCTATTTAAACTTTGTCCAATCATTGCAGGAGTAAGAATTTCAATGTGTACAGTAATTCTGGAAAGCATATTTCCTTCATTTAGACTTGGTCTTGCTTTATGACTATATCAGCATCATTGACCACATGCTGCTCTTAAAATATCCAAACCCAGTACTTTCAAGGTCTTTTTATTTCGAGGTGGAAAAGAATAAGCTCATTAAGAAAAACTTCTACTATCTCCCTAAGCATCTCTCTTTCTCTCACTTTAATTAATTTTGTCATCACTATACCACCTCTGCCCCCAAATGTGTACTGTCTCCCCTTAGTTTTATAATCTTGACCAGTCATGTCCATTAAGGTAGACAGACATGGATTTTGAAATGTATTAAGGAGGGGGCAAAAGGAAATAAATATATAAAAATTATCAAAACATCTTGCGCTTACGCTTGGATTACCGACTTCAGAGTTTATGTCCGCCTCAACAGAAGAATTTTCTCTTGGACATATTTACATCTTCTTATAGCAAAAACAAAACATGAGTCAGAACCCCACTTGCATCCATTTTATGGTTTTGTTTCCAAATCCCATAGCCTATCCCATAAGTTATATTTGGGGAATACTCTAGGTGACTAGTTCTGGGAATATTCTGGTCTTCTAGTTGTCAATCGCGGTTTACCGACAGGAGACGATCCTAGCCTCCGAGCAATTTTATACTAAATGATGCTGTAAAGCAGACGAATGCAAAGAGCAAATAGCAGATCCCAAGACAAGATCTACCTGTATGGCATAAGACACTGTTACTCTCGTAACACCACAGCCAAGGAAAGAGTTCCAAAATCAATCAAATACTCATTGCTTTCTTAGAGAGGCATCATGCCAAGAAGTAATTCGAGTAATTCATTAACCTAACTAGCCAGCAATGTGTGTGGGTGTGAGTGTGGGTATGTATGTGTGTCCAGAACAAAACTTTAACTTTCCTTCCCCAATTATTCTCATTTCATTTATATAATAGCTGGAGTAGAAATGCAGTAAGAAAACGTACCAATAGAAACTTAGATTTTATGTGAGAAGAATAAGGGAGAGAATAGGTAGAGGGGTTATTCTGAGAAAAGGGAAGGAGCTCTGGAGTCAGAAGACCCCTGTTTGAGCTCTGTTTCCACCATTTATTATGTGCGTGTTTATATACGACACCATTTATTTTGAAAGTTCAAAGGTGATCGTTCTAGTCTGAATCCATGCCCATCAACCAGATGCTCTCTTTTAGAAGTGGTGAAGGAGTGAGGATTTTGAAGTCACAGATAATCTGCATTTAGAAACTATACATCCGTGCACAACTCACTTAACCTTCTGAGCCTCAGTTACTTCACCTACTAAGCAGGAAAATGCAACACATCACTTCAGAGTGTTACTAAGAATGAGATGAGATTAAGTACATACAATTATTTTCAAGGAATGAAAGATCAATAAATATCCACTGCTCTTCCTTTTTCATTTCTCAGTGTAACACATTAGTATATTTAGATGATCTTGTCTTCATTAAGAACTGTTATCACAAAAAATGATATCAATTAAATTGGAAAAATGACGAAAAGTGTCTGTGTTTCTTTTCTATTTCCCAGATGGCTGAACACAATGCTAAACACACACCAGATGCATTTAGGGGAAAGTGTACCTGTCTGGGGGACAAAAATCTGACTTTGTATTCAAGTCCTGCTACTACTGGCCTCAGTCACCTTTAACAAATTACTTACCCTCTCTGCACATGTGTGGAGTGAGGGGGTTAGCATGCAAGATCTCTAAGGCTTCTTTCAGCTATATTCCCTCATTATCTCATATCTATTTGCTCACTGATAGATTATCTTCATTCTTTGTTCTAAGGATTGATACTGTTGTTGCTTTTCAATGTACTGATAGACCACTAAAGAAGAAAGTTATATAAACATACCAACACATGTTGATTACAAAAGCATCCACACACAAACAGTTTAAATATTGAACAAAACTGAGTAGGAGTTGTTAGGTGGCCCTTAGTGGCGATTTTATTCATGTAATCTACAATGGAGCTGAAATTGACAAATAGTGGTAATCTGTTACTCCATAATAGAACACATGAAACAATTCTTTACACGCCTGAGAAAGCAGACATATCTAAAGCAGACATAGTTCTTAGATGTTGTCATAAAATTATATAATACGCTGAGAGGAAATATACACACAGGCCACCCAGAGAAGGTCTATAATTGATTTATGTGTCTTCTGCCAGTATTAGAGATATAGTGATTTCCAAACAGTAAAAATTTTTATCTAAAATGATAATAATATCAAATTTCAATAATAAAATCTCTAAGCAAAAGTGTACATGTTCCATAACAAATGGTAAAACTCCTAATTGGTAGGTTTATCTAATTATCAACTTGAAGCAAGCAGATTTCCAAAATGTTGACAAAATAAAATTTAATAATAATTATTTTTAGATTTGATTTTTTGAAGGACACTAATATCCCCAATTTAAAATGCAAGATCAATTAAAATAGACTGGAGACAAGAGGAATTTGATGCAAGGTTGGTGAGGTAAATGACATTTTTCTAGACCTACTCTATGTGAATCATCATGCTGTGTAATTTTACATACTTCATATTAAATCGTTACAAACTATGAAGAAGGTAATACTGTCTTTGTAGTATATATGAGGAAACAGACCCCCATAAATATCAAGTGACTTGTGCTAATCACAGATCCAGTGAAAGTGAGCTGGCATAGAAACTCATACTTACCTTGCTCTAGACCAGGGTTGGTGCAGAAACTCATACTTATCTTGCTCTAGACCAGAGTTGGTGCAGAAACTCATACTTGTCTTGCTCTAGACCACAGTTGGTGCTTCTTTTTTGTATTACATCTAACTACCTAGAAGTGCACCATTCAGACCTCGACACGAGAAAACTGCCTCCAGGTGTGGCACCTTCAGATCAGCTGCAGGGTTCACATTGACCTTGTCCTCCCAGGGCTGCTCCAAGCCAATGACTGAGCAAAGTGAGGCTATCAAAGGCAAACCCAACTTGCACCTTCTGAAATGGGCCATCTTTGATCCAGGCCTCCCCATCTGTCTGGCTGAGACTTTCTTAGTGTGACATTCCATCTGAGGCTTGGTTCTTCATACTCCCTTCCCTTGCTCTTTTCTTGAATGTCAGACTCACCTTGTGGTCTTGAAGGCTCTTGCCACCCACTGTTTCTTCTCCCCTTTATCATTCATAGGCATTTCTACCAATAAATATCTTGCATATCAAATTGCCTTTTGTTCTCAGCTTTTTAGAGGACCCAAACTGACACTTCTGGTACAGAGAGTGGTCTGAGAAAGCAGGTAGTATAATGAGATTTTCAGACCCTATCACTCCCAACCCATCTGGCAGGAAGGGCTTCATATATTGTGGAATATGGGTCAAGGAGAGTCCCTGGCCCAAGTCTTGGACCCATTGCTGAAGATTGCAGTGGTGGTAACCTGCAAAACAGTCTGGTAGAGGGAGATGCTCTTGCCTGTGGGATTACTCAGGCACTGGAAAAGTGTGGGAGTAACAATACCTAAAAGGATGGCAGAGTGGGCTGATGACTATTAAATTGTATTGACATCGGATAGAGGAAGAATGAAAAACTGAGGGTGGTTAAGAAATAGTTAAAGGGCTAAATGTGAGGGTGAGAGGGCCTCTTTGGTAGCATAAAAAGAGGTCCTTATTTCTCGCAGTGGAATGGCAGGCACAGCTGAGAGCAAATACAAGAGTTCATAGTTGGAAGCACAGAGCTCCCAAGACAAATAAATGCTCAGACCCAGTAGATCTGTTATGCTGATTTGGGAAACTGAAATATGGAACAAGGACATCTGGAGAGGAATCTCTTAAGAAATTTGGCTTTGCAGAGTCCCTTGGACCATCTGAGTTTGAAGACATGGCCCACCCCCTCAATTAGGATGTACCCTTAATACTTCCCCGTTCAGAAAGATGTTTCAGAGCCCTCTTCTTCTTAAGGCAATAAGTCCTGCTCTCAGGAATTGCTGCTGCTTCATCTCCCATTTGCCAGGCCAATAACTAGGGTTACATTTCAATGTAAATTGGCTGGGGATTTGCTGGGCCTGATGACCAAGGAAAGAGATTGCACTCTAAAGAGGCTCTAGGAATTAGCTAATATACACCAGCAAGAGCCAGAGGAGAATCCCTGGCATTGGATTTTGAGGGTGATTGATCAAATGAGGCCAGAAGGTATGACTGAATTTGTAGACTTGTCCTTAGGACATAGGATTTAATGCTCTGGCAAGGACCATGGGTAATGAACAAATTCACTGGTAAGGTGGTCCTTAGAAGCCTGGAAAAAAGAAAACCAAACAAAAACAAATGGCCAATGCTCAGTGAAGTGTGTCTGTAAGACAGAAAAGGAATAAATGAAAAAGCCTGTTCTTGTAGGCATGCTGGAATGGGTATATTAAGTGAGTCTATAATTCCCACCAGAGGATTCTCTTCTCCTATGGGAAGGCCTAAAGGACACATAATTCAGCCTGGCCATTATGAATGCACGGGTGAGAGGGACACACAAATCATTAAGAAGTTCAATGTTGGCTCTCCTCCACAGGTCAAGGTTCATGGTAGAAGAGGTGGACAGAGGGCTGGGTCTGTTAATAGCCAAGGGCGCAATGGGGGTTGCACCAAATGCCAAGTACATCAATCCAAATTATATGCTCTTAGATCTGGGAAATAATGACAGAATGATTCCGTGGCCCCGTTTACTATCACTCCTGATGACCTACTGGGGACCTTTGTGCTTTGTCCTTCCCAGCCTCTCAGTGTTGGGCTCTTTCGGGTTAGAGTTATGGCCCCTAAAGGGGGAATGTTCTTTCCATGGGCCGAAGCAAGTGCCCATTAAACTACAAGCTTCTGCGAAGGCACTTGGATTTATTCTGTCGACAAGAAGACAAGTCACCACTTTGACTGGCAGGGGTAATTGGTCCTGGTTGGCAAGAGGAAGTAGGGCTGCTGATCTACAGTGCAGGCATGGAGGAGGAATACGTGTGGAACCCAAGTGGACCACTGGGTGCCTCTGGTTCTTGCCCAACGTTAATGATGAATGGACCCATGCAACAAATAAAGCCTGAAACACGCGTACGTTCTAGGAGCTTAGAACACTCAGGGATAACACCATCAGGTAAGCCACCAAGACCTGCTGAAGTGACAGCTGAGAATGAAGAAGGTTTCGAATGGACAGTGTAGGTGGGAAATAATAAATCATGGTTTCCCTGAGACTGTAACTGCAGTGAACTGTAGTTGATTCCACTCTCTCCCTTCTTTAAAGTTTCTTTTCAGTAGGAGAAGCCCACAGCAACCACAGAAGAGTTGCTCCCCTAAAGTGGATGGAGAAGTGAGTAGACCGTGGCTGCCTTGGGAGTGTGCCTTTCATGAAAAAACTGTTGTGAGTAATCAGCAGTGAGTTGACAGCCTCCAAGGCCACAGTTTCCAGATCCACAGCAGATGTCACGAGAAAGGTCACACTCTTCAAGGCTGCTCTCACTCAATGACTGAGCCTGAAGAGGGCCCTAGAGCTGGGTCAGTCCTGCCCGGCATGATTCTCATTAGTGGGAAGTATTTCTTTGGGGGTTACCCAATGGCCTGGCTGAGATGTTCTCACAGGGCCATGGCAGTTGGGGCTCTTCCTACCCAAACCCCCTTCTTCTGCTCACTCCTTCCACAGATGCCAGATCCAATTTGTGGTATGAAGGTTCTCCTGCATCTTTCTGCCCCCTCTCCCCATTCTCCTTCAGAGGTGTTTCACTCTGATAAATTCCTTATAAATCTGATTCTTTCTGACCTCCAATTCTTGGATTTCCCAAACAGATAAAAACTGCCTTAAGGAGCAAAACATTTCTCAAGTCCCATAAAAATCTGGTTTGTATAAAATGTTCTTGATTTTCAGTTAAACTTTTTGACCACAGAGGAAAGAGTAAAGACAATCTCTATATATTGGAGTCTAGTTATTCAGAAAACCCTTAATATTTTAGACATACCCAATGAAACTTCAAATATATCCTCAAATTCATACCATAGAAACTTTTATAGAGTTTAGATTTATTCTACTAAAATTCATATTTCCATTAAGATTATCTGCTTCTTCTGTATATATTTCTCTTCATAAATTAGCTGTCTTTTCATCTTTCCCTAAGGTTTTTTCCTTTCAATTCTGACATATATTTCCCTCCAATTTTTTGTTTTTGTTTTTGTTGTTGTTTTTTTTGCCACTTCACTGGAAAAGCTGGGGAAGTGAAATTAAGCAGAACAAAGCCACATTTGAGGTCTGCATGCTGGATATTCAACTGGATTTGCTCATTATTTAATTATTTTGCACATCACCCTTATAGATCACTTAATTCATATTAGCTCTTCATCAAAACTGCAAGGACTTTTTAGGGTTGCTCTGAAAGAATCAAAACTTTTCAGTGTTCATACCTTAAATACTAAGTTTCTGCTGTATGTATCAGATTAAAACAGAAGGCAAATAAAATCTTTACAATGATGAGGTAGATGATGTCACATAGTCTTTACATTTGGATAACAACAGAGGGTGATGCAAACTATAACAAATTATAGACTCATTACTAGAACTGAGATAGATTTAGGACTACAAAAGATTCTTTAACCTTCAACAAGTCCTATATTCAAATATGTTGATTATGGAGGTACGTTCTTTGTGCAATCATGGGACCTTCCAAGGAAAGTATGGGTCTACTTCTGAGTGTATCTTGTTTTCTTTCTTTCATTGTTAGCGAACTCAAACAGCAGCATCAATTTGTTTTTTCCTAAGGAAGGTACAGGATAAGCTAGCATTATTGCTGAAAGCATTTTTATTATTTTTTTTTAGTTTATTTTACTGAAGTATGGTTGACTTACAATATTGTGTTATTTTTGGCTCTACAGCAAAGTGATTCCATTACACACACACACACACAAACACACACACATATATATATACATATATGTATATATATATTCCTTTTATATATATATACATATATGTATATATATATTCCTTTTATATATATATATATTCTTCTTCATATTCTTTTTCATTGTGGCTTATCACAGGATATTGAATATCCCTGTGCTATACAGTAAGACCTTGCTGTTTTCCCATTTTATATGTAATAGTTGTATCTGAAAGCATTTTTAAATGTTGGAATTAAGCTTAGCCATAGTTTGCATAAAAGCCTCAGAAGCGTGGAACACCTCATGCAAAGGAACCTGATTTCTTTAAATAAAGAAGAAATCAGAATAGAAGCATAAATTACAATGTGTCAGGCAGTGCTGTATCTATAATTAGCCCAGGTATTAAATGTCTTTCTTAAGATAAAAATACACAGATTCTTAAGTCATTTAAACTAACCATCTGTTTGCTTAGTACTTATTATAGTTCTCCAGATTTTGTACAATTATTGGTGTTAGTATTATCTTTCAGAAGATTATATTACTTTTGACTACAAGGCAGAAAATAATTAATTTAAGAAGCATCTATCTAGTGTGTATTATGTGCAATAAATTGTCTGGTGGGACTTCCCTGGTGGTGCAGTGGTTAAGAATCTGCATGCCAATGCAGGGGACATGGGTTCAATCCCTGGTCCAGGAAGATACCAAATGCCACAGAGCAACTTAGCCCGTGCGCCACAAATAATGAGCCTGCGTGCCACAACTACTGAAGCCCGTGTACCCTAGAGCCTGCGTGCTGCAACTACTGAGACCATGTGCCACAACTACTGAAGCCCGCGTGCCTAGAGCCCACGCTCCGCAACAAAAGAAGCCACCACAATGAGAAGCCTGCGCACTGCAACAAAGAGTAGCCTCCGCTCGCTGCAACTAGAGGAAGTCTGCGTGCAGCAATGAAGACCCAATGCAGCCAAAATAAATAAATAAAATTAAAATTAAAAAAACAAATTGTCTAGGAATAATATACTTAAAATGAGGTTAATTTTGTCCTAACTTTAAAGTCCTTAAAGATTTGCCTCTAGGATAGCAAAGATGTCAAAGCTTTAGAATGATGTACTGTCCTCGCTGGCTTTGTAAAGACTTGGAAATCTTTTTTTGTTGCTGTTGTTAATGATGTAAGAGAATTTCTAAATGGATTTGGGAAAAACGAGAAGCAAAGAAGTAGAGAAGAAAAGCAAGGCAAGCTTATTGAATGTCTATTATATACCAGGCATTGAATTATGTGTTTTCACAAATGTTATCTCCTTTAATCCTTCCATCAGCAGCTTGATGTAATTATAATTGCTCCATTTTATAGCTGTGGACACTTGGATTTAGCAAGGTTAAGTGATTTGGGCAAAGGGCTGATAAGTGGCCCAAATGGGATTCAGATGTTTCAGATATTGAAGTCTATTCTTTTTACATAAACCGAGATAAGCTACATGACTTCTTTTAATGCTCTCCAGTCCCAGGATTCTATAATGAAGTTTGACATACAGCTACTGGTCTAGAAAAATGATGTACATCATTTAACAGCAGTAAGAACACTGGGTTAATGCTCTTTCTGGTGAGAGTCAGTTAAGACATACGATTTGTCCTGTGCTCTAGCCCTACCAGGCTACTACTCTGCCATGTGGTAGTCACTCTGAAATGTCATTTGAATGAATGAGTCCCAGAACTTCGATTCCTCTGTGCCTTTATTTATGCCAGTATCCCTTCTCTTATGTTTATTTTCTTGTGAAATCCCCCTTTACATTAAGGTTACAGATTCAAAGTCCAATTCAACCACTGTTTCTTCAAGGAAGACATTTGAAAGTCCCTACACAAAATAATCCATTTCTCCCCTTTGGTTTATTTCTGTGCAAGGCGATTCTTGATGATTTCCAATGATCCCTGCTTCCTGATATGTTTGCTGTTGTATAATCTCCTCCCTTTGCAAGTGTGCTGGACCCAGTGACTTGCTTCAAGGGAATAGAATACAGCAGAAGTGGTGGGATGTCATTTCTGAGATTAGGTTACAAAAATATTGTGCCTTCCATCTTGCTAGCCAACTCTCACTGTTTCTGTCAGACCCCTAGCTCCAGGGGAAGCAAACTGCTATGTTATGAGTAGTCCTATGGAGAGAGCAACACAGGATGGAACTGATGTCTTCAATCACCGGCCCAAGAGGACCTGAGACCCTCAATTCTATGGCCCATAAGTCACAAACACGTGAGTAAACTTTTTTTCTCCCCAGTTAAGCCTTGATACAACTACAGCTCCAGCCAATGCCTTGATATCAGGCTTTTGAGAGCCCTTGAGCCAGAGGAGGCAGCTAAGCCATGCCTGGATTCCTGATTCACAGAAATTATGAGATAATAAATGTTTGCATTTGTGAGCCACTAAATTTGGGGGTAACTTATTTATAAAAATAAATAACCAGTATAATCTTTATTTTAGTACTTACCATAATCTGACTTGCCTGATACTATTAGAGTCTTTCTTAAGATTTAAAGGATTTGACTCACGTGGGCAGACATTTTTTCTGGCCCACACTAAATATCCAGTATCTAGCACACAGCAAGGAGTAAGTGATACCATCCCTGCCCTAGAATCACATGCCTAGAATACTGAAACATAGGAAATGTTTACTGAGTAAAAATAAATCAGATTAGTTACAACAGAGTTTGTTCAATATGATAATATTATATACAATGTGTGTATATAAACAATAGATTATATTTATACTTATATACAATATACACATATATAATATGAACATATTGTATATATGAATATATGTACATATACACATGAATATGTGTATACATACACTATAGATACGTATATTCATACATATCCATACCCATATAATAGTACTAGCAAAGCATATACCAAAATAGTACAATATCTGAATGGTGTAATTATACGTGTATTATTTTTTTCTTTGCATTTTTGTAGTTCTCAAATTTGGGGGTTGAATACATACCACTTTTAGGAAAAAATCAATATTTGCAAATTAAGACTAGATGAGACCAGCCTCAGCCTGGCAGCAAGGGCTAGAGTTCTGTGGATGGAAGACATTACCATGCCCAACTCAAAGCCTGTTTGACATGAAAGACTCACTGTGCTGGGTAGGCGGCCCAAGGACTGCCAGGCAGAGGGATGCAGATGTTGCTGCTTATCACACAGGACACCCTAACAACAGGCTACTTGTACTTTTAGTCCATGTAATTTGGGTTTATGTGTCCCTCTACCTTGAAGGATTTTTTTCCCCCATATCTCTATAACTGTAATGCTAGCAAAAGTTAAGGAGTGAATAAACTCCCTAACATGTATGTCTGTTTTGGGGGAAATTCAACATTCATTCAGGATACAGAGGTGCCTCTAATTCAATCACAGTGGCTCAGTGTATGTTATGTATTTATTTTCTTTCCCACCTTATCTCTCTGGAATCTGATCCTTTTTCTTTATAACGTGTGCTCTAAAGACAATTTTTCTCTTATCTTCTAAGATTCCAAATATTTAAGTGGATTCCTTGAGGTATCAACAGCCATTGCAAATCCTGAATATTCTAGGAAAGGGTAGCATGCAATCAAATCTCTGATTTATTAACTAAAAGAAAAAAGGACGCAATAGATAAATAAGGAATAAATTCAATAATTTTTTAGAAAGACAAGACAGATCTTTTAATATGCTACCATACAGTGTTCTACAGAATTTTATGTTATTTGATACCTTTTTCACTGATGGAAAGCTATATATGTTGGAACTATTATTATAAATTCTGATGCCTAGTATGCAAATAGTTTCCTCGTTTGTACCTAAAGAGCCTCGTGAATATATAACTAGATTAGAATAAAATTGCATTAATGGTAGTAATACAGGTCATTTAATTATGGCTTCTGTAAATAGCATATACAAGATCTGTTCTGAGTTGTTAGGGCTGAACTTCCTTCCACGGACATATCCATTCATTTAATGGATATTCTGGGAATGACAACCATGTGCAGAGTACTACTCTAAAACCCTGGAGATCCCCCAGTGAACAAGATAAAACTCCTCCCAACATGGGGCTCACATTCTGATGAGAGAAGACAGACAGCAATCAAGTCAAAAATATTACATGAGCTAGAAACAGATGTTTTGTAGAAACAAAATCGGGAATCAAGGTAAAAAGGATTCAACAATGGGCTATACATTAGCTGGTTGAGTTGGAGAAGGTATCTTTGCAAAGATATGGAGCTGAGACCTGTTTGATGTGGAGGAACCAATGATGCCAAGATCTCAGACAAGGAATCCAAGGCAGACACACCAGCATGTGCAACAACCCTATTTAAGGAATAACTTTGGGGTATCTGAAGGGTTGAAAGAAGGCTCTTATATTTGAACTTAGTGGAGAGGTAACAAGTTGAAGACAATGAGGTCATGGTGGGGATGTGTGTGTGGCATGACTGTTTACATAGATGACTGTAGAGGCCATGATAAGATGCTTGGATGTTGTCTTAATAGCAGGAGGGATTCATCAGGGAGAGTATCAAAGAAAAGAATATCATAGTCTTACTTAGGCTTTAGGAAGATATCCCAGCTGTTATACAGAAAAAAGGACTATAGGAGGATGAGAATGGAGATAAGGCATCCAGTTAGGAAAGTGTTATGCTCTAATTACAAAATGTTTGTATTACATTGAATTACATGTGCTTGAATTACGAGTAAAAACTAAAATGCATACTGATATTCCTTGCCCGCAAATGTTCACATGATATTTTTAGTTATATTTTCTTTGTTCGTATTTTGACTTTCACTGTTGACTAATAGTACTTACAGAGAATGTTCATATACCCTCATAGAACAGAATTCCCCAGGAGAGGAGTGTAAAAAATGAAGCACTTAATTCCCACCAATATATATCGGAACAAGCTGAGGACAGATAAGCCGGCTGACTTAGTCAGGGGCACTTTCTAGAACCAGTTACAATGAGCGACTGGGACTGGAACGCAGGGCTCCTGACTCCCAGCCTAAGGATCCCTCCAAATACTGTCCTGTTTTATCTATAATTAGAAAGAGCTCAGAGGCTCTTCCTAAATAAAACAATATCTGATCCTAACCTTTCCACTATATTATGTTTCCATCTGTTCTTCTTGACAATTATAGATCTTGAAATATTTCCCGTGGCTTAGAACATCTTCCCAGAATTCGGGTTTCAGGTTTCTTTGGCAACTTTTTCTCCTGATTAAGTGAGAGCTGGACAAATTCAGAAGCCCAATTTTAAGAATAAAAGGGGAGTCTCATAGGTTTCCAAATCACTTGGCAAACAGGACCTTTGTCTTCAGCAGTGGTACATCTGTGCTCTTCGGATAGATGAATTTTCCCTGGACACCACTAACTACTTCACCAAAAAGTGATGCTTCCTGAAATTCCACTCCCTGGAACCTACCTCCCTTCTGAAGAAATATCACCATCCCATCTCCTTGATCCTCTGGTAATCTCTACCATTCCACACCCCCTCCTTAACAAAGGGCTTCCTACATTATAGGAAGTAGCTACCTGATTTAACACAAGGCAGGCACAAGCAACAGCAGTGAAGTTCCTATGCGACATATAAATATTTTCCCAAAGGTCTTAATCGAGGTGTGCCAGGATTAATGCCTCCTCATACAGGTGAACATCCTCTGAGAGAAAGAGTAACAGCAGATGATACCTCAGCATGTCAGCAAGTATCACAGGCATTTAAGGAAGAATTTTGCTATTTCCGAGAAGGTGGAAAGGGCTCATACATGAGTATATGTGTTTAGAAATCCAAGAAGACGGCTGGACCAAAAATATCTATAGAAAAACAGTGGAATTCAATTACAGGCTGAAGTTCAGTGCTTAGTACATTTTTTGGGAACACTGGAAAGGGAAGAACAGACCCAGGTTATAATATGAGGGCCTATTTATCAGAATAGATGGTATAGACTCGGTTTGGGGAATGAGACAAAAGCCCGGCTATATAAATAGGGATGTTGAGCTAAAATGTTGACACTCAATCCCTTCCATACAGAGTCAGGATTGGTCCTAGAATTGGGACAAGAATGGTTGAGATGGGAATGATACAGTGTAGGAAAATCTGAGAGGTCTTCTCGTTAACGTAAGAACTGATCAGCTTTCAAAAAGACACTCTAGTTGCAAATAATAGTTGCCGTTATAATAGCATTTTACATTCAACAAGTGAGGTGACTACTGAAAATGAAATGGTTATAAATCTTTTTGCAAATGGATAATAGCCCTCATTGCAGTCTATCCACATTCATTTGTTCTTCTACGAAAATATGTTCACTAAAATCCAGTCTGAAAATAGGGAATATTTATTAGATTTGAATTTATTTGTTAGATTTGTTAAGGTAAAATAAAATAATAGTCACAAAGGTGACTATTCGAGGCTTAAGCCTTGGGACTGAGGATTCAGAAGACTAGCACTCCACTAATTTTTAGCTCTAAGCTGAGCAAGTCACTTAACTATATCCAGGTTTTATTTCTTCATCTTTAAGATGTTAAAGAGAATGATGAGATTTCCAGAGTTCTTCGTGCAGTGATATTTTATATAACTATGGACCTACAAAGACAGAATCCACAGGTGTTTTCTAGATCATGAGGATTTTCTTTAATGTTCTCTATCGTTTTTTTTTTTTTTTTTTTTTTTACGGTACGCGGGCCTCTCACTGCTGTCGCCTCTCCCGTAGCGGAGCACAGGCTCCGGACGTGCAGGCTCAGCGGCCATGGCTCACGGGCCCAGCTGCTCCGCGGCATATGGGATCTTCCCGGACTGGGACACGAACCCGTGTCCCCTGCATCGGCAGGCAGACTCTCAACCACTGCACCACCAGGGAAGCCCTATGTTCTCTATCTTTTTAAAAATGCTTTAGCTTTATTTGTTCCACCATTATAGACCCTCTTGACCATAGGATAGTAATTGCTATTCTCTACAGCTTCTAGAAATAGTCATGCCTCCATGACTTTGCATATGCTCTTCCCTTGGCCTAACAAGTCTGTCCTCACTCCATCAGTCTTAGAAAATACCTGTTTCTTCTTTCAGACTCAGCTCCAGCATTGACTCCACAGGAAAACCTTTTCAGACATTTGTTCTACTCAGGGTTGAGTTCAATGCCCCTCTTCTGATTTCCCCACAAATCCTAAACCATCCAGATCATAGTAAATTCAGTAAATAACTGCTTTGGTTGTCCATTTACCTAACACACTAGGAGACTTAGCCCAGGCCATGACATATGGAAGGTTTGCAATAAACGGTTTGACAGAGGACAAATTGCTACACACTAGTTATGTTACTGGGGCAAGAGAGACCCTCTTTAAGCTTCAGTTTTCTCCTTTGTATAATGGAACCATACAGTCATTGGGGTGTTGCAAGAATTAACTGTGACAATGGACATGTATGTAAACTATTTGGTACAAAGTCAGTACATTATAAATGCTCAGTGAAGAGCGACTGCAGCTAATGGTTAGGTTTCCTAATGATCCTATCTGAATTCATGAGATTAGGCTACTGTGTTAATGTATCTCAGTAGTTTACTAACACGGCAACGTGTACAGCCGAAAACAGAGAGTAACTGAGTGTGAGAAACTACGTGTGCGATATAAAACATAAAGTATCTTTTTTGCACTTGAACTACGTTGAAAAAAAAATTACTCTCTCCAGTGAAGTAAGTGTAGTTCAACTGATTCCACTGTATCTGTCTCAGATGACAATTCCCTCCATCTTTATCTATCCAAATAAAAGCTTTTTTATTTACTTTCAATAAAGGGGACAACCCGAAAGCAGACCAAATCTCTCTCTGACTGCAGTTGTTGGGAACTATTGGCAAGCCAGAGTAATGAAGTCAGGGTTTAAAACAGTATGAAATGGACCCTAAAACCCTGACATAAAAAGCAGGCGTAACAGTCACTCATGTGTCATAAGTTTATTTGATTATCATGTTGCTCAGAGAGACAATGTTTCTGGATCCATCTAGAGGTGATATCAGGAAGCAATGTGACCTGAGGGGAGGCAGCTGTCAGGCCCTCCTCTAAGTGTCAGAGCCAGGGACAAGCACACAAATGCAAACCCAAACGCCATATGAATGAATATCTGAAAATTATAAATCAAGCTAACCATCTGTGAAATAAAAAGTGTTCAAGCCTCCTATCTTGACAAGTGCCCCTTCATACTAGTGTAGAAGGCCAGGTTCAAATTTAGTCTTCTTGGAAGTTTTGGAGATCAGGGCAGGAACCTGGGAAAAGGTGCAGGGAGTGTGGGGGGGGAGCTGGGTCCAGCTGCTGGCTTCACCCTCCCCTTTCTCTTCACCTTGATCTCCTTCTCAGGCCACCAGGAAATGTGTGCACAGATGTTCAGATGCCCAGCTCGCTTACTCAAGTGCTTTCCACATCTTCCTCCCCAGGCTCCTGCAAACAGCTGCTCCCGGCCACATTTACAGGCAGGTGCATGTACAGGGGTGAGGATGCCTGTGCTTGCCCCAGAAGGGTGCACGTCATCCTCAAGGTTCCTTGGTACCTGGAGCATTGGCTAGAAAGGAAGCATGATCTCTGTGTGGGCGCATCCTATTGGCTGCAAGGCTCCTCACGCCACGGGCTGGGGCCTGGTCAAAGGAGGATCAGAGAGTCTCCCTTAAAGGATGAGCCCAAGGCTGAAGCCCCTGCTGTCCATATTTCAGGGTAATGCAGTCAGCGCTTTTCAGCACATGGCATGAAAGTAAGAAAGCAAACACAATGCAGCTTAAGAAAATCTCAAGTTTCTAGCTCACCAGTGCATGTGTAAGTAAGAGAGAAAGAGAAAGAATATGAAATAAATATTTGTCATAAGATGACCACCTGTCCAGGTTTTCCTGGGACTGTGGTATTTCTTGGGAACTGAAAATTTGAGTGCTAAAATTAGTAAAGTCCCCGGCAAACTGGGATGCATCCATCATTTTACTTTTACAATTGCAGGGCTCCAAAATTATCTTACTAGAAAATATTTGAGGCTGCAGAAAGGGCATGTAACTAGATATAAAAATATTTAATTTCTAGTCTGAAGTTTACTACTAATTAGCTGTGTGAATTTAAGCCTCTCAATTTGGGTTTCATCTATAAAATAAAGAATTTGGTTCCCTGCAAGATTTAAGGTTGAATACTACATAAATGTGTTGACAGGACAGTCCTTATGTGGAAGCCAGAATTTTTTTTCCATCAGTGGCACACAATAGCAATCATAAGGATGATACATTTCTAGGAATAAGAAAATATTTGTAAGCTATACCACTCTCACAAGCCCTACATGGAAGAACCTTCACACAGAAGTGGGTTGGATAATGTAGATGGACACATTGCAGATGTGGCTGGGATCGGATAGAATTATATCACATACAAAATAGCTAACACTGAAGACAAATCACAGCTTCCCTGGCCACATTCTCATTTTCTTTTATCTTCTTCCAGTTTATTTTCCTGCTTCTGATGGGTAAAGCAAATGACCACAGAAATCTGAACCTGGGAATGTGTCTGTTGTTTTAATTTCATAAAGGAAAAGTGTAGGTCAAGCCAAAGGTCTTTACTAGAGGGATGAAGGAGAATAAAACACCTGTACGGATTACCAACTGCTCTCCTGGACTGAGGCTTATTAACCGGTAAAGCTTTGATCTTGAGGACAGCAGGTTTCAACACCGTACATTTTATTTCCAAATCATGGAACCAAGCTGACAGATGTGTCCAACATTCGAAGTTTGGAATCAGGATCTTCAGTCATTGTCTTACTCTTATGACTGAAATGTGTGCTCCTAGACCAGTTCCTTGTTCTAATTTTTGGTCTGGACCCTTAGCCTTGAGTATTGCACTTCCTTTGGTATGAAGTCTGTATCCCTTAATGACTACATAGGCTTCCAGGGAGCTTAGGGATACTAACTAATTGATCCCAGGCAGGGGTATCGTACATCTCACCGCATCCTCCGAATCTGCCAAAGGAAGCTTTCATGACAGCTCAACTTTCTGAAGAAGAAAGGTGCAAGGAATTTTAAAGTATAATAATTCTACACCACCACCCAGTCCTTAACCTGACGTACTCCTTCCCCTACTTTGGTAGAATTCTTGTTCCCTTTTTTGGTCTTCTTAATGCACTTAGCATATAACCTTAATCAGGAAAATAATCACATTGTGTTATAATTATTTGTTCCTCTGTTAAACTCCCTTGTGAGAAGGAGACAAGATTTCCTAGAGTGAAAGTCATGCCTTTGTGGGTTTCACACCTAGTTCTGTATTTGATACCTGGTAAGTGCTCATTAAATGTTTTTGAAATCAATAAATGAGTGAATAAGTAAATAACTATAATTGAGTCTTTGAGGCTATCACCATGGTACATTAACTCTGTTTTTAGAGGTTGGGGATTTTCCCACAAATGACCTTTAATACCAGATTAAATTCTGTAATGTAAACATGAGTGGATTTAGTTTTTTTATCCTTAAAATGGTAAGATATTACAGAAAATCAGAGACAGATGAACACTGAGTGAGTCTGTATCACACTGTGGCCTAGAGGATGCACTTCTGACACTAAGATAGAGGGGTATTAAGACTTTTAGAATAAGGGAACTCCAAAGCTAACATTTGCAAACTAAAGCTAAGAAAGCCAACTCCTACCTGAACTAAAGGAAAAGAAAGAAAGAAAGGGTATGGAAAACCATGCTCGCTAGTCCCTGTCCTACAGGAACCTCTGTACTGCCCCATAAAGTCACAGTGCAGATGGAGGGGAAGTGCTCTATTCTCAGACCACTCATATAGGTTGCACTATAAACAGAGAATTCGGAAAGGGAAACGGTCACTATTAGTAATTATGTCAATATAACAGGGATAAGCCAGGACTTTCCCAGGCAAACCTGGACACACAGTTACCCTGTAATCTTCTACAGCTCTTCATTTTATACCAGTAGTTTGGTACCGGTACAGGGTGAGGAGAATGGAAGAAGAGAGGTAATTTTGCCCCTTAGGTGACATTTGACTAGATTTAGAGACAGTTTTGGTTGTTGTAGCTGGGGAGATATTTGATTTATATCGATATCAAATAAGTAAAGACCAGAGATGTTGCTAAACTTCCTACAATGTACAGCACAGCTCCTCATAAAGAAAAAGAAAAAAAAGAACTTATAAGGCTCGAAATGGTAGTAGCACTACTTTTGAGAGACCCTGTTCTTCATCTTCTAAAGCGCTCCAAAATGTTTAAACTGCATAATCATTTATTTCCTTCCTTCCTAGTTAAGGATTTGGCTTTCTGTAATTTGTATCTCTCAACCCATCTCTCTGTCCCATGTCTGAACTTGCTTCCCAAATGTGGCTACAGGTAATATGGTAAGCAGGTAAGATCTAAAACAGTGGGAAAACTTTACATACATGTGGCAAAGTATTTTTGATCAGGAAATATACCTGAGCAATGGGAAGTCTTTTAAAATGTCAGTTGTATTCTAAAATTCTACATCTCCTTACTTTTATTAAACCCAATTTCAGGTATTTATTGCCCAAATATTGAGGATACTTTCATAAGGAATAATATTACAATAATAATTTTTTAGTCATAAGATGACTTACTTCTCATTTTTCTACCCAAAAACCATACACGCGCATGTGCGTGCGCTCACACACACACAAACACACACATCAATCTCTCCCCACTCTCTCTTTCTCACTCATATACACACACAAACACACACACAAATACACATCAAAAGAATGAAAAAGATTAGAAATAAAATCCCATTTGTGGTGGAGAGATTAACTAAGACACACCCCCACTGAAAAGACTTTCAACTCATACTTTTAAAGTGACTTTGAGAGATGGGAACAATTTTAATAGTATGCATGGCAGCACAGATCCATACTTTCTGTAGATATTTTACAAATATTACAAACTAAGCAATAAACTCTACAAAGTGCAATTTTAATTAGAGCTGTTTTAATTAGAGACGTTTGTTCTGTTCGTTGTGAATAACCGGCACCTGGAAGAAAACCATGATCATGGTTGGCACGTGGCATGTATCTGTTAGTGTTGTTTTTCTTGTTTACTGCAGACCTATCAGACAAAAAGAGTTCCTTATCATAGAAATACCTAAAATAAATACGATAGTTTTGAAGTCATTGATTTGGTTAGACGAGAATGGATTAGATAATAGAAATACAGTAAATATTCTAGGCAAGCATTAAAGTTAGGGTTATGGAAATGTATAGAACTTAAATAACAACAACCTACAGTGGTCTTTCTATATTTCTTCTTTTTTAACAGTTTTGATAAGATATAATAATATACCATAACATTCACCCATTGTAAGTGTAAAAATCTTATGATTTTTAGTAAATGTCTAGAGTTGTGCAATTATCACCACAATTCAATTTTAGAACATTTCCACCACTCCAAAATGTTGTCTGGTGCCTATTTCCAGTTAATCCCTGCTCACTCCTGTCAGCCACTGTCTATATTTATTATGTGTTTGGACAAGCTGACTCTCCAAGCCAACAAGGAGTGACCCTCCAAAGGAAAGAGTTCCTCCAAAGAATACAGTGTATATCACTGCCTTCTGCTCCTTTTGCTTTCTGCCCCAAGTTTATGTCAATCACAGTAACTCACCTGAGACTGGCAGAAATAGGGTTGAGGACAGGATGTAGAGATACTTGAAACCATGCCTGAGACTAAGGGAAAAGAAAGTGACAGGGCTGCTTTGCTCAAATGTGGTTTTCAGGTGTGAGTGTGTGTGAGTGTGTGTGTGTGTGTGTAGATAAAAGAATAGGAGAAAAAAGTGGTACTGGCTTAAGGGAAATGAACCCTAAGATTGAAAGTGCACGGAACATAACAATATTGAGGAATTGATAATAAAGCATTCTTGACATTAACCAATTTCTAAGACTTTTCCATTTTACTGTCTAAACATTATTTTATCTATCAATTTTCCTCCATCTCCACTTCTACCTTCATCCAGGGAACCCGGGGAACCGATATGCCTAGTCAGGATTATTGTCACAGGCTCCTCAATCCAGTTGCCTGAACTCTAAGACAGCTCCTCGTCCATCAGCTCTTTGCATAGAAAATGAGTAATAATGAGTAATATTTTTATGACTCCTACTTGACAATATCACTCTTCTCGAAGCAAGTCACTGTCTTCTGCTATCGTCTCATTGCCTTAAGTGTGCTGATCTGGTCCCTACTGATGATTGTGTCTTCATCCCTTGCATCTCTCCATCCTTATCTAATTCCTCTGTATTGACGTATTTTATTTTCTGACATATGAGTCGCGATTTGCTCTCCATATTTTATAATTTCTGAAAATCAGAGTGTTTACCACTGACTCTATAGTATTCCCCCACCCAATCTGATATTGAATGGATGATGTACTGATGGTGTTTTAAAATTAAGAAAATATAATACTTTCAATCTTCAAAATGTACCATGCTTTTTCCTATTCCCATTCTTTTCCAGCTGCTGTTCTCACTGGCTAAATACTTCCTGTAGCCCATTTCCACTGTTAACTCCTTTTCACTTTCCAGGATTCAGTCTAATTGTTTATTCCTTAAAGAGGTCTTTCTTGATGTGATCAAAGAGTGGGTGAGCAGACTTCGCATGTTTTATTCTGTTTACTTTGATCTATCCAGCCTCATTCCCCTACTGACTCAGCAAATGACCAAAATACATAATTGAACAAAACCAAGAATAATTCAGTTAAGCACAGTCCAGTTTACTAACTTGCAGAACTGTGAGCTAAATAAATGCTTATTTTTTTAAGCCAGTTGGTTTGGTGCAATTTATTGGGCCGCAGAAGCTAACTGCTATAGCTCAAAGGTGAGAGGCACTATGTTATCTGGTAAGATTTCTTGTCCTGGGTGCTGGATTCAGTTGAACCCAGTGTTAACTGATGTTTAATATCTTCCCTCAAATAAAACACTGTGGCAGAAACTATTAGAACAGAGAATATACATACATATATATATATATATATATATAAAATCCCATTATATATATATGTGTGTATAGATAGATAGATAGATATAAACTTATATATAACCTTTAATAGTTGTAAAAGGGTAAAATTCCATGTTTCAATCAAGGGATATTTACTACTTTTAATATCTTAATGGAACATAATTATAATCCCAATAAAACTACACTTTATTATCAAGATCACAGAATGAATAAGTGAAAGCACTAAAACTAAAATAAGACTAAGAATAGTTCTCTTTGCACAATACCCTGGGATTGGTCGTTCATGTCATCTTCTTAATTAATAGTACCATTGAAAACATGGAGCTTCCTCAGAAGCCTATTAGTTCCAAGCAAGGATACCCTCTCCTACAATGGACAACTCAAGAAAGGTCTCCTCTGAGAGAAAGACAAATACTGCATGCTGTCACTTACAGGTGAAATCTTAAAAGCCACACTCATAGAAACAGAGAGTAGAATGGTGATTACCAGGGGCTAGGTTGCAAACTTCCAGTTATAAGACAGGTTCTGGGGATTGAATGCATAGGTCGGTGATTATAATTAATGACACTGAAAGTTGCTGAGAGAGATCTTACATATAAGATCTTACTCATCACATATAAGAAATGTTAATTATGTGATGTGATGGAGCTGTTACCTAACGCTATGGTAGCAACCATTTTGCAATATACATGTATCAAATCACCTTAAACTTACACAGTATTATATGGAAGTTATTCCTCAGCAAAACTGGGAGAAAAAAATAAAGGTCTGCTAAGGGTCAGCTCTTCTAAGGAGAAAAATATACTATTTTCTGGTTTTAGAGTTACAAGCATATAGGTGAATAGAAACTGTGTGCTCAATTTAATATTCTGACCTAAGTCGATCTTTTTATTCTAAGGAAAAAATGAAATATGAATCATGTAAATGTTTAGATAATCTTAATTATCTAAATAATAATTATCTAAGTGTTCTTGGGGTCATGGCCAAACCTCAGAACAGCAGATTACAAAACTGAAGTAGAAATTTAGCAACATATCTGGGCTTGGAATAATTTCTTCTTTATTCATGGATGAAATTACTAAAAGTTTCCTTTTTTTAATTAAGCAAGAAAACTCTAAGGGTAACCTAAATTTAGTACGACCACTTTCCCATGCTACTCTCCCGTTTTTCTGAAAGACCAAGAAGGGGTGGGGGAAAAGAAACCATATAAAACATTTACAACCCTCTGAATTTTACCAGCTGTCCTCTGAGAATGAAATATACACTGTCTTCTCCTGAATGTATGTCTGAAGTTTCCCATTCTCAAAATAAATCAGCCGTAACCTTTATCGTCCCCATTTTGTAAGTATCCAAAACCAAAAATAAATAAATAAATACTCCAACCTTCTTCACAGAATAACTTGGTGGCATGTCTCATTTTTACAATGAAATGCAGATGTAGATTCCCCATTAAAAGGCAAATCCTCAATTTTCAAATCTTGAATAGCTCAGTACTTCAAAAAGAATTGCTGCTGATGAAATTTATGGCATTGATAAGAGTCCAATTCAAAAATCTTAACTTGGATAAACAGGATTTTCATTGGAGGAATTGGATAGATGAGCATTCACTTTAAACCCTTGCCTCTCAGTATTTTGTTCTGAAGTAGTTAAACAAGTTTTGATAGCTACTTTGGGCTGGCTAATACTGCTTCTTTTTGTTAAATGAACTATTTCAGGTGTATTATTGCCACTTAAATATGAGCTTGTACTCCCAGATATTGAGCCAGTGAATAATTGTGCAAGCAAGCAATATTGATATTTTTCTAAACTGTTTATCTCCTTCATGCATCAAGCCTGGTCTTTTTGTTTTCGTTCCTTTGAATCCTTTCCCTTTTCTGCTTTCTAAAACCATTATCTTTGTGGCATAGCAAATGGGTTTTGGTAAGTCTAAACTGGCTAATTACACTAGCAGAAAATTGCCCCGTCAAATGTCAATGTGTTCAACTATGGAAACTTCAGTGAAAACTATAACTCAGTGCAAATTCTGCAGTATATTATTTTCTATAAAATTGGAGTTTTCTTTTGTAAAGTTAATGATTAAATCACCTTTGGTGCTCTGGACAATACTGTTTCTTTAGAAATGCTTCTAATAATATTGGTGATTTTTTTAAAATGGACTTGTCTTCAAACACTAGCCATCAGCTGAGCTGACTCTATTTTAAACCTAGCTTATGTTCTTAGCAGTGTTGGAACTTATTCTTTTATTTGTGTTTGTTTTGTTCTGTTATGTTTTTGTTTAACAGTGATTTATGTTAGTTCTGTTTGTTTTTATCTTCTAACAATGGTATGTTGCCTTGCCACCTTCCAGTAAAATCACCTGCAAAAGAGTGCTTAAATATCGAAAAGAAGAATAAAATTAGATGTGTGAAATATTGACGTTTCTGGAAATTTTATGTATACTCAGGAATGAGAAGAAAATAAATCCAGTTATATCACAATGGGGAAAGTCTCAGAAAAATCAGAACCCATCAATTCTACGGGTTATTATTTAGCCACAAGAAAAGATAAAGTTTAAGACTAGGTAGCTAGACAGGAAATAGTTGTAGGAAATGTAAAGTTAAAAAAATAGGGGTGTGTATTCTAGTGTTTGTACAGTGTAAAAATATCCACTGCTGATCCTTAGATACAGAAAGGCAATATGTAAAATAACAATTTAAGATTTAAAAATTCTGTTCCACTTTCAAACTGTGATTTTTAATTAATTTCACAATTGCAAAATTACAATGCCAGATTTATTGGTGAACTAGTTGCTATACATGTATTTCGAGCAACAGATAGTATAAAACAATGACTCTGCTGTACTTAAAAATGTTTAATTTTATAGGAAAAAAAAATAACTCTCTACTTCAGTCACAGACAGGCTCAAACCAGTCATAGCATTTTTCCTTTTTAAAATATTGCTTGGAGAGCTGAACTTTCTTCTCCTTGTACCTAATTTTCCCCCTTGTTCAGGTTCATATCTCCTCCTTCACTCAACGTTTCCCGTTCTATAAATTCCTGTCTCAAGTTACCACACGGAGGATCATTTTAAATGCCCATTCTGTGACCTTCTTCCGGGATTCCTACCTGTGCCGTCTCTGACAGTTTAACCATCAATCTCCTGTTACTCTTTAGTTTTACCTGTTCGACTCTAACCTATACCATAGCCACTGTAACAATAGCAAATAAAAACCACCATGCAAGAGAAAGACTGCAGAAGAAAGGAAAAGAGTTTTACATTTGAACACCTTTAATGGAACCCCTTTCCTGCTTTTTGAACATGAGGCCCTGCATTTCATTTTACACTGAGCTCCACAAATTCCGTGGCTGGCCCTGTTATCCCAAATCATCTTTCTCATCTCTATGCCTTAAGCACACTATATATCCTTGCCTGAAAAATCCTACTCCTCATTTTTCTCATCAAAATTTCTACTTAGGGCTTCCCTGGTGGCGCAGTGGTTGAGAGTCCGCCTGCCGATGCAGGGGACACGGGTTCGTGCCCCGGTCCGGGAAGATCCCACATGCCGCGGAGCGGCTGGGCCCGTGAGCCATGGCCGCTGGGCCTGCGCGTCCGGAGCCTGTGCTCCACAACGGGAGAGGCCACAACAGTGAGAGGCCCACGTGCCGCAAAAAAAAAAAAAAAAAAAAAAATTTCTACTTACCCCAATTCTTATCCCACCGACTAATAATTCCTCCTGTGTCCTGGCCACTTGTACATTCACTTGGTATTTAGTAATCCTCTCTCTGCTTCCTCAGCATTCTGGACTTAGCTTTCTAACCAATCTCATCATACTATATCTTTGTAGTATATTTATTTTCCTTTCTCATTTAACTATGAGTACATTGAAGTTAAGGTCAAACTTCAGTCCCACTTTCACTCAATGATGTCTAACAAATCACTATGCCATCAGGACAAATACAGAGAATACAATGCATGGTTTTCGAGGCAGAAAGGACAACTTGGACTTGTGGTGTGTGAATCTGCTCACTAGGAATACAGTGGAAGGCTAGGGACTGGTGCCCTATGCTGAAGTTAGTGACAAAACAAAATTTCTCAAGTCCCTCCAATTTGCCAAGGTTGCAAAGAGATCAGGGATGGAAGAAACCAAGATTAAAAGTCAACAATCACTTATTGAACACCTGTGTTGTGCCACTGTTCACAGCATTCAATGCAGAGCTTCATGGGGAGCAGGCTTTCTCAACCTTGGCATGGCCCTGCTGAAATTCTGGACCAGTTAGTTCTTTGTGGTGGCGGCAGTCTTGTGCCTCATAGGATGCCTGGCAGCATCACTGACCTCTACTCACTAGATGCCAGGAGAGCACTCCCCTAAGAAGTGACAATCAAAAATGTTTCCAGATATTTCCAGATGTCTTCTGGAGGGCAAAGTGGCCCCCATTTGAGAAGCACTGCTATGGAGGTCTATAATTTTGAGGATAGTTTTTCCTCACCTCAGGCAGGAACTCTTGAGCCCACTGTCTCAAAAAGAGGATGTTGTAGGGTGAAAAATTAGAAACACCTTCTGGTTTTCCTGGATTTTGTTTCCAAAAACTTAAATCTCCTAATGCAGAAAGAATTTGTTGTTAGAGGGGAAATGCACTGGTCAAAAGCAAGGGAGAGAGAATCCAGGGGCATGGTTACAAGGTATTAGGCAGAAACATCGAGGAAGAAAAATTAGCCTGAAGTAAAAAAGAGATTCCTATGGGCTGACAGGATGTAAGAGATGGGAATGGGAGGAGAGAGGTCTCTGGATGCTAGAGCAGGGGAACACTGTGTCCTAGCAGTGCAGGCAAGATCTCAGGACAGAGTGAGTACAATTGAGCTTAGGCAGATAGGGCCGTGTAACCCTGGCAAATAAACAAATCACAGAAGTAGCAGGGAGAATCGGATTTTGAAGGGTCTTAGTGTGGGTTGAGAATATGGGCATTTCAGCAGGTCCTTCTATGTCCTAAAATTGGAAAATTAGCTATCTCCATACACTCACATTATATTGCCAAAGCACCTCATATTATGCTAGAGTGGAGGGTCACCCCACTTTGGGGAAGGACATACAAGGAAGACTAAGGTTGACACACGGCGGCAAAATAGAATTTTCAGTGAGAAACTAACATTAAATATATATATATATATATATATGCATTTTAAGACATTGGGTGTATTAACTACAATTTGAATTTATAATTCCTTAGCTCACTTATGCTCTATATTCCAATCCCTTAGCTCACTTATGCTCCATATGTTTTATTGTGACCATTTTAAAGAGAAGTAAATTGAGTCTCTGCAAGTTTAAGTGATTTGTTCAAGGTTATTAACTTTCATCTAAATGACAAAATGTCATTGTGTCCCCTCTATGTGGCAGGCGCTTTTCTGGATGGGACCGCAATGATGAAACAACACAGACACAACCCTGGCCTTATGGAGCAATTAAACATTCACACAATCAACTGCAAATTGCAACTTTCAACTAACCCATGATGGGGGAATTTAATCTGGTGGGAGAGGGCAGAGAAGGTGCTCCTTAGGAAGGAATAAAGTGGAATGCTACCCAGGTGATGGTTCTCAACCATTTGAGGGCATCAGAATTGTGAGGAGGAATGGGTAAATCACAGAGTGGTGAGTTCCTCTCACAGTGTTTCTAAAGGACAGGTCTGGGGCTGACCTAAGAATCTGCATTATTAACAAATTCCCATATGATCAAGTACTGCTTATGTTGCTGGTCTGGGAACCACACTTTGGGAACCACTGAACATGACAAGCAGAGTAAAAAATGTGGGAGGAATCAAGGCCCTTCTGTGCTCTTTCATCACCATACTAGAGAGCCCTGACTTTCTACACATGAAAAATATCCAAGTGAATATTCAGGTGCATGCATCTTCTTGAATTATGGTTTTCTCTGGGTATATGCCCAATAGTGGGATTGCTGGGTCCAATGTTCATAGCAGCACTATTTACAATAGCCAGGACATGGAAGCAACCTAAGTGTCCATCAACAGAGGAATGGATAAAGAAGATGTGGCACCTATATACAATGCAATATTACTCAGCCATAAAAAAGAATGAAATTGGATCATTTGTAGAGACGTGGATGGACTGACAGACTGTCATACAGAGGGAAGTAAGTCAGAAAGAGGAAAAACAAATATTGCATATTAATGCATATATGTGGAACCTAGCAAAATGGTATAGATAATCCTATTTGCAAAGCAGAAATAGAGACACAGAAGTAGAGAACAAATGTATGGATACCAAGGGCAGGGGGTGGTGGAAGGAATTGGGAGATTGGGATTGACATATATACATTACTATGTATCAAATAGATAACTAATGAGAACCTACTGTTTATCACAGGGACCTCTACTTAATGCACTGTGGTGACCTGAATGGGAAGGAAATCCAAATGGTAGGGGACATATGTATATGGAAGGCTGATTCATTTTGCTGTACAGTGGAAACTAATACAACATTGTAAAGCAACTTTACTTCAATAAAAATTAATTAAAAATAAAAATCTCCAAGTGAAATTGCAATGACTTGCCTTAATCACTCCTAGCAAATGGCAGATGGGGGACCAACTCCAAGATCTTGTAACTTCCAGCCTGGCAATCTCTTTCCTCCCAGTGGGTCAGGCCACTCTGCCATCTTCCACTCTGGGATTTATGGATCGCCTTCAAGATTGCCATCCAGAGAAAGGCAAACAGCAGCCCTGTTACCTAAAACATAGTGAGCCAGCTCTGCTCTTGTCTTTGGTTGAGAGAATGCTGACTATTTTAAGAAACACTTCAGGATGTTCTTCCTCTTCTCTGAGATGGAGGACTTAATCTTATTGAAAACACATTCCTTCTCTCAAGAGTGCCCCTGAACTAATACAGCAGAAACGCTGACTCCAGTGGGGCTTTCTGATGTGCCTTTGAAGACGGTGAATTTACCAATCAATATAAATTACAATTTCTCAACTGGCAATTCAGCAAGTCAGGCACAGCTCTGCTGCTTGATTATTCACAGCCCGAACTTTCAGGACTGGAGCAGAGAGAAACCAGAGATGGAGACTCTGTGCAAATACATCAAACAAAGGAAGAAATTGTTTTAGATGGACTCAACATGGGAATAATTGTACGAGCAGGAATGAAGTATACATTTTTAAAAGCTACCTTGGCTTAAACAGGTTTTGAGACAGCTAGCACACATTACGTTTTAGGGTATGGACTAATAACCTTTCATAAAAGGTTTCATTTATTTTCATAAAAGGTTTCATAAAAGGTTTCATTTATTTTTTTCTCTGTCTCTATGCTTTACATACTTTCTACAGGCACATACAGACACAATTTGTATGTACAGCACATACAATAATCAATTATACATATATATCTATACACACATGTATATACATGTATATATAATGATATATAATAAACAGGGAGAAAACAAGCACAGACAGAATGTGCAATGATGTTGGAAAAACTATGCTTTCCGGAGAGCCTAGATTTTAGCTCTTGCATTCAGTTACTGTGTAACTCTGGGTGTAAGTTACCTGTTCTACACCTCAGTTTCTGCATCTGCAAAATGAGAGAGTTGGGTGAGAGATGTAAAGACTTTTCTGGACAGATAATTCCTGTTTATAGGGGACTGAAAAATTGCTTAGGCATGCATTTTATCTCCTAAAATTTCTTCCCCCTACATATGAAGACTGAAAACTCTTCATGTTATTTTTAAACCCATGCCTCTATTTAATTAAAATGAAAATCTCAAAATATCCTTTAGGGTTATTTAAACCTTAAAAATAATTGAAATGTGACTAAAATAAATCAAAGAAAAAATACTTTTAGAAGAAAAATCTATTTTGAAATATATAGATGATATTCTTTGCAATTACATAAAATCAGTAATGCTGTGGAGCACGCTTACTTGCTGAAGCTTTGGAAGCTCCAATACTATCTAGGTCACTTTCAACGTCTTATCTCTTGGCGTGCTTTGTTTTTCAACAAAGCCTCTCCAACTCTCCACGACCCTCCCTCACCCCATGAGCCCCTTAATCCCTGCAATCTCTGTAGTGGACTATACCATTTTTCATTTAACTGCTTGCTCGTTAATGGCTGGGAAAGATAGAAGGAACTAATATTTACTGACGCCTTGCTACGTGCTCAGTCCTGTATTACGCTGGGTTGGTTATGTATATCATCCTGTGTAATCCTCAGGGCTTTCCTATGAGGCGGGAAGAACAAATTACCCTCATTTTAACCATGAGGAAATAAGAGCTCAGGGACCCTAGAGACCTTATCTAGGGTGTGTCAAAATTTGCAAAGCTTTCATTTGATTTCCGGTTTCTCTGATTGGGGATCTTGTGCTCTTCCCACTATTCTACATGGCCTCCCTAATGAACACTCAAGAGGAAGAGCAGAAAACAAATGTTTACTGCTGACCTACTAGGCGATTAAGTATATACCAACATCTCATCTCTTTTATTTATTTAATTCTCGAAAGTAAGGTGGAAAGTACTATCCCCATTTTTAAAAAATAAAGAGAGGTTAAGTATCTTAGCTGAGATCACATGCCCAGTATTTAACACAACTGGGGTATGAACACAGGTTGCCCAAGTGATGGCTGACGTCTCTGATTCGGGACGGCTTATGGTGTCTGTGGTCAGCTAAATACGTCTTGGGCAATGATCACAAAAACATGTAATGCTCTTTCTCATTTTCTAATATTAATTCATGCTTTTATAGGCACATTAGCAAATAAAAAAAAGCAGAAAGAAAATTCTATATAGCTGAGCTGCTCAGAAATTTAGTTTTAATACACACATTTATACAACATATACAAATAGTCCCTGATTTACCGTGGTACAATTTAAGATTTTTTGACTTTATGATGGTGCGAAAGAGCTTGGTATTCAACAGAAACTCTATTTTGAATTTGGAATTGTGATCTTTTCTGGGACTACATGGTAGGGGACTCTCTCATGATGCTGGGCAGTGGCGGCCGCACTTCCCAGCCAGCCAATTGATCGCGAGAGCAAACAACGATACACCTGCAATCATTCTGTACCCAGACAACCATTCTGTTTTTCAGTAAAATATTCAATAAATTGCGTGAAATAGTCAACACTTTATTATATAATAAGCTTGTGTTAGATGATTTTGCCCAACTGTAGGCTGATATGAATGTTCTGAGCATGTTTAGACTAGGCTAGGCTAAGCTATGGTGTTTGGTAGTTAGGTGTATTCAATGCACTTGTGGCTTATGATATTTTCTTCCTCCAACTCCTTTTTCTTTAACCACAGAGACATTCTTTGGTGCATGATCTATGTGATACTTGAATAATAAAAGAGGACAACACATTTGTAAGTATTAAGATATCAGGTTTTTTCCTCTGATTTTCCCTTTTCTCTCCCACCCATTCAAACAGCTTTCTCTGTACTTCACTGCCTCCCAGCAGGTTCACAGGGATGGAAGGCAGAAATATCCTATGGGTCTTTCTGCTTCCCCACTCCAGAATAAATCCAAGAACTTGGAGGGATATTGAAGGCTTTTCGAGGAGGTAGAAAGGAAGTAAAGTCTGTTTCTCGGTAGAAGCAGGGTAGCCTGAAAGAAGCTGAGGGAAGGAGCATATAGCTATGGGGTAATGCCCGAGCAACTCAGATCCTTGACAGCAACACAGAGAGCTAGCAGGATGGTGGCAGGGTGTAAACGGCTCCAGATATGGGATGCCCATCCTCACCAAAGAGTCCTGTGTTCCCAGGGAAGCACAGAAACTGCACAGAACCACCAAAGCTGAAATGATCATGGATACAGGAGAGAGGGAAGTCTCTACATTGTGGATAAACAATGACCGCTGAAGGGAGAAGGACCATATCTTGGCATGGCATAAAACCCCGGAACCCGTGGCAACAACCTAGGAAGCAGTCCTAAAAATGCCCAAGTTCAATTTACCTACCATTCCTGCAATATGAAGATTCAAATTTAGGTTATTTATTTAAAAGTATAGAAATTTGATATTCACATTCTTAACAAATAGAAATGTGATACTTACCAAAAAATAGACGTGATATTGCTTACTGAATTTGTGCACTGAAATTCACACTGCCACATACAGTCACAGGAAAACCATTAGCTCTAGAATCATGTTCATCTCTATTCTGTCTGCATTTAGAGGATTTCTGTTATTGGACCCAGGAGACTAACATGGTAATTAACACTTGGGAATAGGCCTTTCTTCTCCTTGGCAGTTTATGTAACTTGAACTTTTAAATATCTTTGATTATTTGCACTGTATCAGTCAAGAAACTAAGCTTCAGACAGGTGTATTGACTTGCCCAAGATTATATAATTCACCAGTAGTGCCTGAATTTCCACCCAGATCTGACTGGACTCTAAACCCCATGTTTGATCTTTCCACTCCAACTTCAAAGTACCTAAGACCCATATCCTGGGAGTTTTATCCAACTGGTACTTCACAGTTCCAAAATCTCTATTGTTCTGCCATCAGTCCACTCTATTTTATCACCCAGCATTTTTTAAGCCACAGATATCAAATCTGCATAAAATATAGTCACAAATGTAGCAGAAGTGATTTGAGGAACATCCAACCGGAAGGAAGAAATCCACTACCACGGGTTCAATTATTCAAGTCCTGTTCACTAAAAGAACATGCTAGAACAAGGACTACCCCTGGGGGGGAGGAAGGTAAGTTAGTGAATAGGGCTTCAGGACAGTTGGGTCCAAATCCAATCACTCTGCCTCTTCCCCTGGATGACTGCCCTTGTGCACACTGACTTGGCAGTCAGTCCTAGAATAATACAGTAATGAAAAGGGATTGCAGTCAATGAGGGTCCAATAACAGGAACAAAATTGGCCAACTGTTTGCATAATATTTTTGTCCCTGAAAGGGCTTTATTACCATCAAGCCTATAAACAAGCATGAAGTCCAGCTGACTGCTGCGAGGTTTGGTCAATTAAAGTTTGAAAGCCTTTTTTCTTTGTTTGCATGCATAGTTCAGAGCGCAATCCATTATCATTTGTCACTCATAGGTGCTTTTTCAAAATTTTCCTCTGAAGTAGCAGAGGAACTATTCCTTAGAGAAAACAGGCCACACAAGACATTTGAAAGTCTAGTTATTTTTAGTGATGTTGAGTGGATATCTCTTGCTGAAACTAAGAAAAGCATTGCTTTTACTCTCTTCCCATGAGCTGGAAAAGAAAGAAAAAGATTTCTGAAGCATCTCTGCTTATCCAGTTTCTTCTACTCAATCACATTAGGGTTTAAACCAAACAGAAAAAAATATAAAGATGATTTCGTTCCCTGGGAAAAAAAAAAAAAAGGCTAAGTTTTTAAGAAAATGCCATTAGAAAGGCATTTTTATTTTATCAAATAAACAAATTTGATATTGTTTTTGTAAAACAAATTTGAATTTCTCCTCTCTGAAAAAACAAATCATCCCACTTTGGGGAGACATGTCACAAACCAGTCTATTACCCAGACACTGGCAAAGCACTTAGCACACTGCGTAGTAAGCACTCAAAACACGTTGGCTGTTAAATGCCAGGTGAGAAAGAAAAGGTCAAAACAAGTTGTGTTATTACTTATAAAAGCCAATCTGGAATGTTCTGTGCATCTAAATGTTCAGAGTGAGTCTAAATCCTCCATCTCTTTCAACATATATGAAGCTTACCCTGATTAATCCCATACTCTAAGATCTGTGTTTTCAGGGCATTTATTATATATTGCTATACCTTTTTCTTTATTATATACGAGATTTTTTAGTTAATTGTTTTTAATTGTATGTAAGTCTTATCTCTATTAGTCGCACATCTTCTGCTGTAACTGTTTTGGCCTTGCCCAGGGGAAGTTACTAAGCTGATGGTTCTGGCATGACGGAAAGGTGGGTACAATGAAATGGCCACAGAATCATTCCCCTAAAATCCACTTTGCTCCAGGCTTGTGGGGTTCGGATGCTGGGGAGGAACTGTCAAATGAAAACGTAGGAGGTGTTCTCCCCCTCAGAGAGCTGAGCGGGACCATGCTGGGGAGAAAGCTCAATGAAGATGGCAAAGTTGATTGGCACTGGATCTGCTCCAGGCTTTAAAATAAAATTCACACCCCTAAGTGGCACATGAATGGGCGATGCCGGCATTTCTGAGCTTACCTCCTTACTGGCTTTGCCTCCTTACTATTGTTTAATGGCTGTACTGGCTGCTGCTTCTTTTTTTTTTAAGGTTTTGAAACTTCAGTTCTTAGGACATCTGCTTGGAACACTTTCCCTTCCCCATCCCCACATCTTCACTTAGATGGCTCTTTAAGTTTCAGCTCAAATGTCTCCTTCAGAGAGGCCTTCCTGAGTACCTCATTTCCCCACTTCCAGCTTGTTACTCTCCATCAAAGTACCTTATTTCATTTTCTGACCATGTTTTTGCCTTTCTGAAATTACCCTACACTATTTATATATTTGACATCGTGTTCATCATCTGCTTCCTCTACTAGAATGAATGCTGGGTGAGGACAGACACCACGTCTGTCTTTCACAAAGCTGTATCCTTAGTGCCTAGAATGATATCTGCCATAGAGTTGATACCCAATAAAGAGTTGTTAGAAGAATGAATAAGTGAATGGAGAAAGTGGTTGTAAGAGGTACTTTTAGATGTCAGCAAGTACAAACGGAGTTTATCCGGATAGGAGAGCAGATGGGGATTTAGGGCAGAAATACAAATAAGAGGTGAGTTTTACTCAGTGTAGCCAACGTCAAATACTCTTTAGGCACAAAGGCAGCAATGTAGGTGATTAACAAAAGTACAGGCCCAACAGAAAAGAGGTCAGGAAATTTCAACTCCTAGGATTGCCTAGAGGCACACAGTCTCTGTGACAAGTGAAAACTGGTAGGACCAGTGTGTTCTCACCTACTGTAGGAATGAACACTGATACTCAACAATTGATTTCACAAGCCCCATCTCTGCATCTAGTTTGCTGTTTAGAACAGAATCAGCCTTGAAGAATCTGAAGCTTCAGGATCAGTGGAAGATTTGAGCTCAGTATAGGGACTTCATAATTATTCAGTGGCCACTGGCACTGATCATTTTTCTTGGCTACTTACTATGTCCCAAGCATTATGCTAAACCATTTAGAACCATTATCTTGTTTGATACGCACAGATCTCTGTGTGTAGGTATTACTTTTGTTCCCTTTAACAAAGAGTTTGCAGAAGCTTCAGAGATGAGTTGCCCAAGGTTACACAGGAAATTATAGTTTACCTTGAACTCATTACCAGGTTGACTTCATTCCAAGCCCACACTCAAAACCATTTCATTACTACAGTGTTTCTCGAGAGGACACTGCTGACATTTTGGCAAACAACTATTTATTTCACAGGACAATCCCTTACATACATAGCATCTCTGGCTCTCGGCACTAAATGCTTGTAATACCCCCAGTACTGCTGCTTCACGTCTTCTGAGGAACTTTGGCTTAGTGAACCTAAAATGACCTACAGAGAGATGTCTCCACTACCAATCTCCTAGAGAGTTCAAACTTCCCAAATCAGAGATAACTTATTTCTTTGTAGTACCCAGGGCCATATTAGACCAAAGAGACTTTACTAGACTCTCTCACAAATAAATAAGAAATTTGGATAGAACAAACAAGACATCTTCTCTTGGTACATTCAATGCATGACACTTTCATGTTTGATTTGATTACATTCTCAGGAGTAAATCATCATAAAGTATACACATCGCCATAACGTAGGACATCATATGCAAAGGTCATGGAAGTGTCAAGGTTAAAATTAGCTATTATCTCATATAGAAATTCAACTTAAATTTTTACTATTATGACCTAAGAATTTTACTACACTAATTAATTGGCCTCCTACTTCAATACTTGTTCCTCTCCAACTCAGCCTCTGCACTCTTGTAGATGAATCATTCTAAAATGCTGCTTTCATGATGGTATATCCTACTCTAAAGCATGCAGTGGTGTCCCACTAATTAAACCCTTCATGCATGCTTTCCCTTCCCTGGCTTCAAGATCCTCTACAATCGAGACTTTAATGCTCCAGCTTTATCTTTAGTTTCTCACCAAGCGTCATAAATATCTGTCAATCTAGTCCCTTTACTATCCCCTGATGCCTGTTATTTTTCACCTTCAGACACCTACTCTTCATTTTTTCCTGCTGAGAATTCCCTTCTTAATACTCTCTGCTTATCCAAGTGCTATCAATCCTTTACTGGACAAACATTTCCTCCTTCACAGTCATGTCAACCTAAAGCCATTTCTCTTCACTAAAGACACTGAGTTTATTTTCCCCGTCAGTAGTTCTCCAACCTGGCTGGTCATCAGAATCACCTGTGGATATTTTTGAATGTACAATTCTATGTCTCCAACTCCAGTGGTTCTGATTCAATATATCTGGAGTAGGGTCCATGAATCTTTATTGAAATGACTAGGTGATTTCTGATGGTCAACCAGGTTCAGAAATCACTCAACAGAAACATTTAATTATTTTGCCTTATTGGCCTTATTTTCATTTTATCATCATCATTATCATTACCTTCATCATTATTTTGTCATTTCATGTATAACAAAAATTTCCTTGATGGGTGCATCTGTGTCTAATCCAACAAGGTCCTAATTTACAGAAAGCATTTAAATCTTTTCTGATGAACATGTTGTATTGTGAATTACTCAATAATATTCTCTTTGATAATTATTTTGACTTTTTTCTTATACTCAAAGAATACAGATATGAGAATATATCTTATTCTAATAATAAACAAAAATTCCATTTTATTGTACTGTGGCCAATTCTAGATTAGAATATGAAATTGTACAGCTAACATGCCTCTCTCGTACCTCAAGAAAGACAAGAATATCTACTAAGTGAAAAACTTTAGGAACTTTTAACAAAGTTTTTTCTGCTGGTTTCACAAAATATTTTCACCGGTACAAACACTGTGGGTTCCTTCTTGATAAACTCATTTGAAATCCCAGTTGGAGATGTGTATTCTGTACAGCTTTGATACAGGTGAAAATCTACGTGTTCAAAATTGTGTTCATGAGAAAGGAATGAAAGCGAAAATGAATGCTAGTCTTTGAAAGGTTGGATATTTTTAGTCAAATCATAAATGCATTGATGGTACCCATGAGAGTAAAAAAAAAAAAGAAGAAAAATGTTTTAAAATTATCATAAGATGAGAAAAGATGAGAAAGAGGTGAGAGAAAAAAAAGAAAGAAAATGAGAAGGCAAGGGGAAAAGAAAATAAAGAAGGATTAAGGTAATGGTGAGTTAAAAAGAAGGAAAAAAGGGAAAGCGAAAAAGATATCATCAAGGGTCTTCACGGGCTATGTACATCCACATGGGGAGTACTGGATCTTATAAAAATTGTAGTTTATTCCAACTCAGGTGTCTTTAAGTAAAATAACGCAAAGTAACGGATACAGTATTGGCTATTGGAAACACCCTGTAAGTACAGAGCTTGAAGCTTAGTTTTATTAGCATCACTATGTTTCTGCTTCTGATCATGATTCTTGATGTTATTTGGGGCATAGGTCCTATAAATTCTTGAATCTGTCTTTGTTGAGCCACTCCTCTACACTGTGACTACTTAGGAAGAGATATTCGTATAGAGAATAAAGATAAAGGGAAATCTTAAAAGGACAATGACAGTCAGTATATCTCTTTATTTTGGGGATATTTTGTAACTGAGACACTAAAGCCACTCTGACTAAAGGGAATGGACACAGGTACAAGGCAAGGAAACAGAGGGGAGAGGGGATGAGTCCAAGGACAATTCCTAGCAATGCAGATGCAGTCATTTGAACACCAAATATGCCATTATGGTAACATCAAGACACTGAGACATAATTCACCCTCGAAAAATTACACCAGCAATGAGTTTTGATAATTACCAAAGGAATTATCATTTCAAGATTGATATGTGAATTGTAGCGGGCTTGTGAGCACCTGCCAAAGCAGGCAAGAAAAGAACCACTTACTGCCAAGACTTGCTTCCTGTGCTTCAGTCATATCTCATGGCTGTTTTAGCTCCTGTCCTAATATTCAAGTGAGTTTAATTCCCAGCAACACTACATGTAAGGTGTGCAGACACAAACTTTGAATGCTAATATAGAAAACCTAATACAGATCTTAACAGAGTTTATGGAAAAAGCAAAGCTCATGTACAGAGCAGAAGGTGGCTAAACGTCAGTGCAGACTTGTGAGCAGTTATGGATTGTGTACAGAGATTCAGAGTAACCCCAATTCTCTAGAATATGGCAAAAAAGTTAGGAAAATCTTCTGGATTGCATAAAGGGCCTTTGCTGGGTTTATTCAGTTTATGACACAGAAGAGGCCCTCAAGACATTACTAAGAGCCAATTCATTTGTAATTTAGACACATTTCAATTAAGTGGTTATCAGATTCCCAAGCTACAGCAGCTCAGAGTAAAGTGGAGGTGGAGGTGGAAAGGGGTTGCTATGATAAAATACAAAAATTATAGAAAACAATAAAATCACATGAACACTCTAAAAGTCTAGCAGAATAATTGAAAATGTAAGAAGTCTGGGTTTATTTACTGAAGCTGCTAAAAGTTATACATAACACTTGGCTAAAAGCTCTTTGAATTATCAGCTATTGACCTTGGGTCATTGCCAAGTGCAATCTACTTATGCATGTTTGTGTATTACAACTCAATTACAAATACAAACACATATAGATAGAAAGTGAGAGGGATAGGACATTTATCCAAGCATTAAGACTCAATCTGAAGTTTAAATATTAAAGTAATCAACATATTTAAAACAAATAATGCTTGAAAAGATAAATATTATCTAAAACTTTGTTATCTAAGGAAGTTTTCAATTCGTTAAATTTCCAAAAAATATAATCATTTTCTCTTGTTATCTTCTCCTTTCTGGAATTGATAGACACTTTCCCTTAAGCAAGGAAGCAAAACATTTATACACTGAAAAATACAAATCATTGCAGAATGAAATTAAAGGACACAAATAAATGGAAATACATCCCGTGTTCATGGTTTGGAAACTCAGTATTGTCAAAATGTCCATACTACCCAACATAATATACAGATTCAATGCAATCCCTATCAAAATCTAAATGGTATTTTCTGCAGAAAGAGCAAAAACGATCCTAAAATTCATAACTAAATAGCCAAAACCAACCTGAGAAAGAAAACAAAAATATAGACCTCACACATCCTGGCTTCAAAACACATTATGAAGGTACAGTAATCAAAACAGTATGGTATTGGCATAAAAAACATACAGAGCCCAGAAATAAACCCAAGCATATACAGTCAAATGATCTTTGACAGAGGGCACGAGGTTACACAATGAGGAAAAGACAATCTCTTCAAATGATGTTGAGAAAACTGGACTTTCACATGCAAAAGAAAGAAAGTGAACCTTATTTTGTACCATTCACAAAAATCAACTGAAAATGGATTAAAGACTTAAATGTAAGACATAAAACTAAAATTCCTAGAAGAAAACATAGGGGGAAACTTCATGAGATTGGTTTTGGCAATGATTTCTTGGCTAAGACACCAAAAGCAAGGACAACAAAAACAAAAATGAACAACTGGTACTACGTCAAACTAAAAAGCTCTGCATAGCAAATGAAATCATCAACAGCTTGAAAAGGCAATCTACATAATGGGAGAATATAGTTAAAAGCTGTATATCTGATAAAGGGTTAAAATTCAAAATATATAGGAAACTCCTACAACTCAACAACAACAACAACTAATCCAATTAAAATGGGCACACTACATGAACAGACATTTCTGAAGAGAAGACATACAAATGACCAATAGGTATAGGGAAAGATGCTCAACACCACTAATCATTAGGGAAATGAAAATCAAAACCACAATATTAGAAGATCTTCTAACCACATGTTAGAAGATCCCACCTAACATGTGTTAGGATAGGATGGCATATATATATATATATATATATATATATATATATATATATATATATAAAATATTTTTTAACAGGAAATAACAGATATAGTGAGGATGTGGAAAATTTGGAACCCTTGTGAGATCCTGGTGAATGTAAAATCATGCAGCTGCTATGAAAACAGTGTAAAACTTCCTCAAAAAATTAAAAATAGAACTACCATATGATCCAGCAATCCCATTTCTGGGTATTTAACCAAAAGTATTGAAATCAGTATCTCAAAGAGATACTTGCACTCCCATGTTCATTGCAGCATAATTCACAACAGCCAAAAGGTGGAAACAGCTTGAGGGTCCATTAGCAGATGAATGGATAAAAAAAAATGTGGTTAATACATGCTATGGAAAATTATTCAACCTTTAAAAAGGAAATTATGTCATATACTATAATAGATGAACCTTGAGAACATTAGGCTAAGTGAAACAAGCTAGTCACAGAAGGAAAAACTGCATAATTCCACTTATAAGAGGTGTATGAAATAGTCAAACTCATAGAAGCAGAAAGTTGAATGGTGGTTGCCAGGACCATGGGGAGGTAGGAATGGGGAGTTGTTCAATGGCTACAGAGTTTTAGTCATGCAAGATGAAAAAGTTCTAGAGATCTGCTGTACGACAATATGAATATAGTTAACAATGCTGTACAGTACACTTAAAAATATGTTAAGAAGATTTCATGTTATGCGTATTTTACCACAATTTTTAAAAAGAATATTAACTGAAATATACACTTGAGAATAAAATTCAATATATACATAGTCAAAGAAAAGCATGTAAATATAAGAACATGAAACATGAGTATTTTTTCAGGATTGATGGTCTGAACACATAAAAAAATTCGTATGTTTGAACACATATACACACATACATGCACACACCTATACACACACACTTCTTACCAACTTGAGTCTCTTTTTTGGACATGTTCCAATCTGTTTTCTTAAAATGCAAGATCCAAAATAAGCACAAAAGTTGACAGTGTCTGATCAGTGTAGAGAACTTTCTGATTCTAGACACCATACTTGTTTTAACACTGCCAAATCAGCCCATTTATATTTATTATATGCAATATATATATTTCCATAAACTCTTTCTCAGTCGATCAGTTAGTGTGTGTTGATACTAAGTTTGTGGTCCACTTTCTAGGCAGAGGATTCCACCAACCTGGACTCTGTATCCAATCTCTTTACAAAATAAAGCTGGCAATATACTGCTTCTGATCACTAGCTTCATTAATATCATGTAAAAATGTGTCTCCATTTCTCCATCCCAAGCTATTTGGGACATCACAGTCTTATCCACATCAGTATTTACTGGATAACCCTAATCTTCATTATATTAAAATAAACAAACTCCAACAGACACTAGTCTCCCTTTCTAAACTGGGTGAACTGTTTTTAAAGCATTAAATAAATCTACTAAGTTAGAAATGTGAGGACATTTTAATTTCTATGCCTGATAGAACTTACTAAAATTGGCTTTAATTGACAGTTTTCAAAAGTTACATTAAAAATTCCATGTAATCACCTGCTTTACTGGAAGAAACACATTCTCTTTAAATCTAGAAATTTGAAATAATCTAGTCTAATGGGTCTCTGTGGCATTTTAGATAATTTTTGGAACATTTTTTGCTTGTCACAATAAACGTTAGATACATAGGTGTCCCACCAGACACTCAAATAAGTGAAGAAAAATCTGAATATAATTATCTAAGCTGGGAGTCCAATTCTGTTTTACATATAAATTAAAATATTTTTGCAAGCTTTAAGGGACTTCCCTGATGGTGCAGTGGTTAAGAATCGGCCTGCCAATGCAGGGGATACAAGTTTGAGCCCTGGTACGGGATGATCCCACATGCCACAGAGCAACTAAGCCCGTGCGCCACAACTACTGAGCTTGCGCTCTAGAGCCCACCAGCCACAACTACTGAGCCCATGTGCCACAACTACTAAAGCCCACATGCCTAGAGCCGAGCTCCTAAACAAGAGAAGCCACTGCAATGAGAAGCCTGTGCACCACAACACAGAGCAGTCCCCACTCGCCACGACTAGAGAAAGTCCGAGTGCAGCAACGAAGACCCAACAAAGAAGACCCAACACAGCCAAAAATAAATAAATTTATTTAAAAAATATATTTTTGCAAGCTTGAAATATGCATGGACTTTACAGGGAATGAAACGACCATATAAATCAAGAGAAGACTGTATTCTATTTTGTTCAGATCTTTACCAATGGTTGGCCATTGTTTCAGAAATTGGCATCCCAGCTAGCCACTCTGCTCATGATTTTTCAGTCACCAATACCATGTACTTGCATTTGCAGCTGTCTTATTCTCAGCAACTCCACATCTAGGTGGAGGCATCTGATTGCTCTATTGTGTTTTCTGGTGGAAGAGCCTAGGTATTTATATATCAACACATATTTTTAAAACTTGATTTTGTTTCTTCTTTCATGCCAGTTAGATGGTTATATTGATTGCAAGTTATTTGTCTTATATGTGTGAGGTAGATAACATTAACTATGCTTTTCATTTTTATATAGGAAAAGGGGCAGTTAATTTGATACTTGCTGTATAAAGGGGGTGTTAGTGCTCAAAGGCTCCACGGGTCTACAGTCCTCATTGTCCTATGGCTGTCCTAAGCCCTGGAATCTACTCAGAGTTACCCTAGCATCCTAGTCAGGGAACTGACCATCAGTTCAATATTGTTCCTGGTCTTATGTGATCTACTTGCCTGAAAATTGTCTTTGAATATTTCCTAATTCTGGATTCTTTATTATGAGGTAGACTGGGCATATGATCATACTTGCCTAGGACAGATTATTATGCAGCTTTTGTAAATAATTCAACTCCTATAATATTTTAGCACCCTTTATTCACAGTCATAAGGGTACAAATGTGAAAGATAAATGTTAGAGTCATCCTTCTTACTGACAAACGAGTAAAGAGTATAACTTCCTGAGGACTCAAGAGATCTTTTGCAATAAAGGGTCTGACTCTATTTTCGATGTTTGATTGCTGACAGTTCCCAAAATCCCATACCACCATCTTTCCCTCTTGCCCCACATCTGAACGAGTCAATAAGAAAATTCATGAGCTTTCTTGTTGGGCATCAGCAGGAAGTTCTAACCACATGCACTGGGTTGAATCATGTCTTCCCCAAAATTCATGTCCATCTGGAACCTCAGAATGTGTCTGCATTTTGAAATAGGATCTTTGCAGATGTAATTGGCTAAGTTAAAATGAGGTCATACTGGATTAGTGTGGGCCTTTAATCCAATATGACTGATGTCTTTATAAGAAGAGGAGAGACACAGAGAAGGCCATATGATGATGGAGGCATAGACTGGAATGAGGCGGCTACTAGCCAAGTAACCCCAAGGATTTCTAGCAACCACCAGAGACTAGGAGAGAGGCATGGAACAGATTTTCTCTCAGAGTCAGTCCCCACAATGAACTAACCCTACTGCCACTGACATCACAGAAGTGATTTTAGACTTCTAGCCTCCAGAAATGTCAGAAAAAGTTTCTGGTGTTTAGGCCACCTGGTTTGTGATAGTTTGTTACAACAATTAAAAAACTAAGATACCATGCAATCCCTGACCCAGGCATAAGAAAGCTTACCCTGGCCCTACCACCTATGCACAATAAAATCCAAAAGCCAGAGAGAACCTTCTTTTTGCTCTCAAGTCATTTTTGGATTTGCTTGGGAGCCTGCGCTGGTATCCCCAGAAAGCTTCATTATATGAAACTAAATCTCTTCATACCCTCTTGGTATGATGATGTGAGGCAGCATCAACCTCAGCATCTGAATCAATCTTGGGTTGGAGGTTTATCCCACTTCCATTAGGATGACTGTATTACCTCTCTTCTAAGTCAAGTTCTGTCACTGAGTGACTACTTAGATTTTAGGAACGCAGATAGCCTTTGGCAATTTCTGGTTTTTTCATCTACAAATTGGTAGGTTGAAGCATAATTACAGTCACCAAATATGAGAACTGAGTGTTGTAACACCCTATTCTGAGGTCCATGACCAACAGCTCTGTGAAATCACTGTACTCTTCCAACTAAGCCTAGATGGAGCCTTATTTTCCTTCTAACTGAGTAGCGTAAGAAATTAACCCCAGTAGCTCTTCTATCCCTATGAAAAGCCTATGAAAACTATGGATGTCCATCACTAACAGTTTGCCAACTCAATCTCTGGCCATTACTTTCTACTGTCTTGGTAGACTTTTTCCCCCAAATCCTATAGCTCTATTCTTGCCTTCTTTACTGCTTCCTCTTTAGTGTTCATGACCTGGTCTACAACCTCATCCTTCTCAGTATTTACTTTTGCTTCCAAGTTGACCTGAAATTCTCAGGATGGAAACTTTCAACATTTAGTGATATATCAGTAACTCTTATTTTAACCTGGCTTGTTGTAGGGTGCACAGGAAATGTCAAGACATGCTTATTACATTCTTCAAACCGTGCATAATATTGGTATTTATTATTCATTGCAGTTGGTTTACATTCTACGCGAAAAAAAAAGGTCTGTTGTGAGTGCATCAGCCAACAAATGTAAAAGTCCATTACGTATGTAGCATCTTTAGATCTTTAGATGTGAAAAATGGAAGTTTAAAGGAAACCTATGTGAAAGGAAAAGAAAGAGTCCAGCTGAGAGTTGAGCTGGCTCTGTTTTTACAATGTGTTCTTCTTAACTTCTGCAGTCTGCTTTAGTATTCAGAGATAAGGAGAGGAGTTTCGTTGTGTGATCTCTTCTATGCCTTCCATTCCATTTTACGTGCTAGCAAAACTATCAGAAATTAACTGTAAGAGACCACAATAATATATGATTAAAGCCTAGTGAAGTGGACCAAAAAAAAAAAAAAAATCTACAGGGCAAGGAGTCTTGGATTCTGCTCTGCTTTTCTCCTGCTCAACAGCCTTAGGCCAGTCGCTAAACCTCTCTGAGTCAGAAAGTTACTCCTTTTTGATAGGAAGATAGACTAGAAAGCACTTAAGTCCCTTTACAGCCCCCTGAATTTCTTTGATTCAACTGGTGTTGTATTGGGATCACTGAGGGACAGGATGCAATAAAAATAAACCTTCCATTCAAAACTCACCTTCATTGTGGAACATGAAATAATATGTTAGAACTACAAACAAAAAGATAAGTGTGAATGAGTCCTCATCATCTTACACTGGACTAAAAGGAATTACGTCTTACAGCAGCACCATTCAAGCTGCTACTTATTATGTATTGGGTTAATGTGTATTTAAGAGACAGTGATAGTGTCATTCTCTATTCACGCATTGATCACTTAGGAAACATCTTTGCAGTCATTAAAGTTTTCATATAAGGATCCTAACACTACATAACTTTCTGTTTTCACTGGTAGGGAAAGTATAATAATATCTGAGACTTTGCATTATAAGATGTAGAATGATATAAGTAACACTATGTATCTTCAATTTGCAACTGTCTTTCAGAAAATCCATAGTCGAGAAGGAAATTTATGCTTCATTGCTTCATGTGCTCTAGAGGTTTGGTTTTTTTCCCGCTATGAGGATGTGGTGTGTGGAGAGTGTGTATACCACTGAATTTAACCAAGTAAACTGATGCCATAACTCTCACATTTTTCTTCTCTGTTTTTTTCTGCCCTTTTCATCTCAGTTATGAATCAGAAGAACATCCTCTTACAAAGTGGCTCTTTTCTTTGTTTTCTTCATCCAGTTGGGAACCCAGTGCAGCCAGAGTGAAAATAACAGGGACCCTTTTTAGTATCACACAGTGTATTCATATCTAGCCCTTTCCTACAGCTCTCATCTTATCTTTATCATTCACCACTCCCTCTCCACAAGCAATACCAACCACTTCTAGTTGCCTAGACACCATGAAGCTTCACACTCCATCACTTTGCACCTGCTCTTCATTCAGTGTTAACCCAAAGCCTTTCTCTCCATTGTTCACCTGTCATCAGTTAAAATCCTGTTTAGTTATGAAAATCTGTTATATAATCTTCTGTTTTTGGAATTTTTGAGTCTTATTTTATTTATTTTTTTATACAGCAGTTTCTTATTAGTTATCCATTTTATACATATTAGTGTATATATGTCAATCCCAATCTCCCAATTCATCACACGACCACTTTCCCACTTGGTGTCCATATGTTTGTTCTCTACATCTGTGTCTCTATTTCTGCCCTGCAAACAGGTTCATCTGCACCATTTTTCTAGGCTCCACATATATGTGTTAATATACGATATTTGTTTTTCTCTTTCTGACTTACTTCACTCTGTATGACAGTCTCTAGATCCATCCACATCTCTACAAATGACCCAATATCGTTCCTTTTTATGGCTGAGTAATATTCCATTGTATATACGTACCACATCTTCTTTAGCCATTTGTCTGTCGATGGGCATTTAGGTTGCTTCCATGACCTGGCTATTGTAAATAGTGCTGCAGTGGACACTGGGGTGCATGTGTCTTTTTGAATTATGGTTTTCTCTGGGTATATGCCCAGTAGTGGGATTGCTGGGTCATACGGTAATTCTATTTTTAGTTTTTTAAAGAACCTCCACACTGTTCTCCATAGTGGCCGTATCAATTTACATTCCCACCAACAGTGCAAGAGGGTTCCCTTTTCTCCACACCCTCTCCAGCATTTATTTGTTGTTTGTACATTTTCTGATGATGCCCGTTCTAACTGGTGTGAGGTGATCCCTCATTGTAGTTTTGATTTGCATTTCTCTAATAATTACTGATGTTGAGCAGCTTTTCATGTGCTTCTTGGTCATCTGTATGTCTTCTTTGGAGAAATGTCTATTTAGGTCTTCTGCCCATTTTTGGATTGGGTTGTTTGTTATTTTAATATTAAGCTTCAGCTCTTGTAGTTTCCTTTGCTTTGCAAAAGCTTTTACGTTTCATTAGGTCCCATTTGTTTATTTTTATTTTTACTTCCAGTACTCTAGGAGGTGGACCAAAAAAGATCTTGCTGTGATTTATGTCAGAGTGTTCTTCCTATGTTTTCCTCTAAGAGTTTTATAGTGTCCAGTCTTACATTTAGGTCTCTAATCCATTTTAAGTTTATTTTTGTGTACGGTGTTAGGGAATGTTCTAATTTCATTCTTTTACATGTAGCTATCCAGTTTTCCCAGAACCACTTATTGAAGAGACTGTCTTTTCTCCATTGTATATCCTTGCCTCCTTTGTCATAGACTAGTTGACAGCAGGTGTGTGGGTTTATATCTGGGCTTTCTATCCTGTTCCATTGATCTATATTTCTGTTTTTCTGCCAGTAATATACTGTCTTGATTACTGTAGCTTTGTAGTACAGTCTGAAGTCAGGGAGTCTGATTCCTCCAGCTCTGGTTTTTTCCCTCAAGACTGCTTTGGCTATTAGGGGTCTTTTGTATCTCCATACAAATTTTAAGATTTTTTTCTTCTGGTTCTGTAAAAAATGCCATTGGTAATTTGATAGGGATTGCATTGAATCTGTAGATTGCTTTGGGTAGTATAATCATTTTCACAATATTGATTCTTCCAATCCAAGAACATGGTATATCTCTCCATCTGTTTGTATCATATTTAATTTCTTTCATCAGTGTCTTATAGGTTTCTGCATATAGGTCTTTTGTCTCCCTAGGTAGGTCTATTCCTAGGTATTTTTGTTGTTGTTGCATTGATAAATGGGAGTGTTTCCTTAATTTCTCTTGCAGATTTTTCATCATTAGTGTATAGGAATGCAAGAGATTTCTGTGCATTAATTTTGTATCCTGAAACTTTACCAAATTCATTGATTAGCTCTAGTAGTTTTCTGGTGGAATCTTTAGGATCTCTATGTATAGTATCATGTCATCTGCAAACAGTGACAGTTTTACTTCTTCTTTTCCAATTTGTATTTGTCTTATTTCCTTTTCTTCTCTGACTGCTGTGGCTAGGACTTCCAAAACTATGTTGAGTAATAGTGGCGAGAGTGGACATCCTTGTGTTTTTCCTGATCTTAGAGGAAATGCTTTCAGTTTTTCACCACTGAGAATGATGTTTGCTGTGAGTTTGTCTTATATGCCCTTTATTATGTTGAGGTAGGTTCCCGCTATGCCCACTTTCTGTAGAGATTTTATCATAAGTCAGTGTTGAATTTTGTCAAAAGCTTTTTCTGCATCTATTGAGATGATCATATGGTTTTTATTCTTCAACTTGTTATTATGGTGTGTCACATTGATTGATTTGCATACATTGAAGAATGCTTGCATCCCTGGGATAAATCCCACTTGACCATGGTGTATGACCCTTTTAATACGTTGTTTGATTCTGTTTGCTAGTATTTTGTTGAGGATTTTTGCATCTATATTCATCAGTGATATTGGTCTGTAATTTTCTTTTTTTGTAGTATCTTTGTCTGGTTTTGGTATCAGGGTGATGGTGGCCTCATAGAAGGAGTTTGGGAGTGTTCCTTCCTCTGCAATGTTTGGGAAGAGTTTGAGAAGGATGGGTGTTAGCTCTTCTCTTAAATTTTGATAGAATTAACCTCTGAAGCCATCTGGTCCTAGACTTTTGTTTGTTGGAAGATTTTTAAACACAGTTTCAATTTCATTACTTGTGATTTGTCTGTTCATATTTTCTATTTCTTCCTGGTTCAGTCTTGGAAGGTTATATCTTTCTAAGAATTTGTCCATTTCTTCCAGGTTGTCCATTTTATTGGCATAGAGTTGCTTGTAGTAGTCTCTTAGGATGCTTTGTATTTCTGTGGTGACTGTTATAACTTCTCCTTTTTCATTTCTAAGAAAATCTGTCATATAATCTCAAAGAAAACTGCTTTCTCATCTAAACTACTTCTGCATCATGAGGCACTTTCAATAATGTTTGTTTCATATCAAACATAACCATGTGTGTATCTGTTTACATGTTATACACTAAACCATCAGCAGCACAAAGGATGGGACTTGATCTTATTCTTTTTCACTATCCCCAGTTCCTTGCTCAGTGTCTGGCATACAGTATATGCTCAATTAATAGTTGATGGATCTAAAATACTAATAGTCAGAATTTATTGGGTATTTAATATTTGCCAGGCACTGTTGTCTGTCCTGGGAGATTTTCAATTATTAACTCAATTAATTTGCATACAAACTTAAGGAGATGGGTACTTTTTTGTCTTTACTATTAAGAAAATGATTCTGAGACATAGACAAGTTATAGACTTTGCCCTAGGCCACATAACTGGGATGAAGACCTGGGATTTAAATCTGGGAAGTCCAGTTCAAGAGCCTGAGCTCTCATAGATCATGAGATACCATATGTAGGCAACTTGATCCAAGTTTATTTGAAGGTTTAATGACAAAGTAACTAAAAATAATCTCTCATGGTTTCCAATCCTGTGGTCTTTTTACTTTACCATAAAACAAATTCCTACACCTACTTAATCACACACTAAACAGATTTCTGATTTTAAGCATGCTTCCTTTCACACAGAACCTTTAAAAATAAAATTTAAATATAATAAATTAAAATTTTTAGTAAAATTGCATTTTATGTTTTTCAGCCCCACATTATACTATGAAATACAATTTCCCGATTAGAAAGAGTTTTATTTAATGATAATTACATATAAGAAACTAAAACAAAATGTATGGTCCATAATGACAATGGATGTGAGGGCAAGGTGTAGGAATAGACTTTTACACGAAAGATTCTATAGAGAATCACAAGAGCAGACAGAAGACCAGTTCCCATGAATTCAGTCTTCTGCCTTTTGCCCCATAATATACTCCACGCCTAGAACAACCAGACTTATCTCTTGGCCATGAAAGAAGACAGACTAAAAATGATGAATGAAGAAAGCAAGCCACATTCCAGTTTTGTGTTCCTGGAAAGTTTCTGAGCATAGAGGAAACATCTACTCTTCACTGTAACTAATATTTCAATTCCTAGAATCATACTTTAGAGGATCATCTGAATGAATTAACACAACCTCATATTGGTTAAACTTTTTGCTAAAGGAAGCAATAATCAGAGTAAGAAGAGCACTGGATTTAAGCCCCAGCTCCCTCGCTTTCTAAATATGAGACTTTGGGCAAAGGGCTTAGCTTCATTCCTGTTCTTTGTTTGTAAAATAGAGTAAACATAACATCTATATCTTAGAGCACTTTTAATGTGCTTAGCTAATGAATAATTTCATTATAGCTAGTAAAATCCTAGCAGTGACTAATTTTAGTGAGTATTCCAATAATCGGGTAACAATAATAATAAACTCACTTTGGGGAAGGTCTACCTGTTAAAACTCACATTTAAAAAAAATCCATACACATACCTACCATTTACAGTTTCCTTTCCCCAGTCTCTAAGCATGATGGGATGACTGTAAGTGTGTTAAGTTTTTCTTATGGACATTTATTTTACGGCACCAAATTCTGGCTGCAGGAGCTTTATGTCCTATTTCGGGATCTGCCAAGATCTGCCAGGATCCTGTTAATTAGCTAACAAGAGACAAGTCTCTATTTCCTCCTTTATAAAATGATTTGGAGAAGATGGTCACTAAGTTATTTTCAGCTGAAAGTATGACTTGATATGCCCATATTTGTATTGTGCTGGTATTGTAAAAGTCACATAAAATAATTTTGTTTCAGTTTTCTCATCCATAAAGTAGTGATAATAACTGTGTTTACCTCAAAGAGTTGTTGGATCAATTAAAATTTTTTAAAAAGAATCAACTGAGTTAGTACATGTGAAACACTTAATATGGGACCTGGCATATAGAATGTTCTTAACAAGCAGTAGCAGTATCACACATATGAAATACTTTTTGAAGAATTTAAACAGAAGTATGTCCCCTTTGAAGGAATACAGGGTACATTCAGGCAATGTCTATACGAGGCTACCAGTTATATCCATTTAATCAAATCAGATCATTCTGTACAAACACTTACTTTTACTGAATTAACCAAATTAACAAGGTTTTTTTTTGGCATCGAAAAGATTAGTTTTCCCAAAGTGTCTTCTAAGGAGCACAGATTCTGTCCAATATTAAGAGCAATTAAAAAAAAAAAAAGAAACAGATAAAAGACTAAAGGATTTCATTGTCAAATATACTCTGTGGTCTACTAGAGATTCAGACAGGTTTTTCAGTTAAAATAATTGTAGATGGTATTTAACTAACAGGCGGCAACATTTCTTGACCTAAAAAACCTTTTTATCAAGAAAGCTTTATTGAAAAGGAATTACAGGGAAAGACTATTCAGAAAATGCTGAGGCATATAAACCACTGTCTCTATTTTAACTTTAAATGATTTTCTTGATGCTGCTCCAGCAATAGGGAATCTCTTTAACCTAATTTTCTTTGCTTAATTACCCAGCCATAAAAATAAATTTCTTGGTTTGTACTCATTTTCTTGCCAGTTCCTTCGATTCTGACAGAAGTTTGGAATGCCCAAAGTAACTCCTATGATCCATAAAGTAATATTACTTTGGAGTTCACCATCTTTACTTGCAGTGGTGCCAAGCACCAAAGCTTTGATTTCTGATTAACAAAATTAATTTCTTCTGCTCCTCAGAGGCTGCATGAACATACCACATACTCAAGAAAACCTACTGAGGTGCCAGCCTGTTCTAACAATGTCCTGGGTTCCGGATAGCAAGCTGAGCCACACAACTGTTAACTCTGCGTAATACCACACAAGTGGTATTATGATAACACATCATGATGCCACACAAGTGTTATCTCTTTGTAAAAGGAGGTCACTTCTTCCCTGGAAGTGCACAGGGACCACAAGGGAATACATTTCCTCACAAGAGGTTCTATTTTTCAATGATAGTGTTGGAACCCTCCTCCTACCCCAACAGAGAGAATGAAAAATAACTTATCATAGCTCTCTACATTATAGAAACTAGCAAATTAAACACAACTTCTTCAAAATGGTGGAAGACTTTATGAAATTAAAAATTTCTTTAAATTTGTTTCCAATATTGTGTGTTTGTATAGAGAGCATCTTCTGGTACAGAAGGTATTGTTTCTCTACATTTCAGCATATCAAAAGCCAGTTGAATATTCAAATGTAAATTCATTCCTTCTTTCAAAAATAAAGAGTACCTGGAAAGCTGGCTACTACTCTGTTTGGTGAATGTATACCATTTTTGAACAGAAAGTTAGAAACATGTTCTGTGATCATACAGTTTCCAAACTCCTATTCTGCAATCACTGTCCTATATTTGCTTGACCTTCAGTTACTTTAGCGATACAGAGAGGGTTATAAAACTTGGTTAAGAAGAAGCTGCCTTAATGAATATGTTTGAATTAGACTCCAGTTCACTTATTTCCCCATCACTAATTCTAACTGGATTAAAAAACATATGAGGACAGTATTTTTTTGATAGTCTGTAGCAGTTTGTGGTCAAAACAAAATCCCCAAATTTGGTAATGAACTGTATTTTCAGAATCCTGCCCCCTACCCCACCCCAAATAACCCTGGTAACTTGAGAATTAGTTCAGTGATACAAAATCACTATGGATGTGACCCAAATAGCTTTTTCTTTGACAGTTCTCAGTCTCCAATTTGGCTCTCTAATGCGTCAACAAGATGCACAGACACTAACTCTGTGTCAAAAAGTGAGGCCGATTGCTTGGTCAGACCCAAAGACTCCTGCCTAATGAAGAATAAACTTGGCTGGCATGCAGGATCTGGGACTCTTGTTGGGTATAATGCAACCTGTGTTCCTAAGAAATGTGAGCACAACAGAAAAAGCACTGGATTGAAGTCATGAGACCCAAATTAGCCTTAATATCTACAATCAATAAGGCTGGGTAAATAACCACCACATTTGAAGTTAGGTGTTTGAATTTCAAGTCCAGTGTTTTTGTATTCTAATACAAGGCCTTTAAGGTCACATATTACTGTCAAACCCAACAGATTTCTGAGGCCATCATAAGCTTAATGAGATGGGTAATAATATTTAGTGATCATTTCACTAGAGTCCAAACATTGCAATAAGCAACTCAGACTGTGTAACGTTCAGGATAATACTGTGATGTTGGTATTATTGCTCTTTTTGTCAGATAACAAAAGTGAGCATTTTAAATAAGACACTTAAGATTTTAATGTAGATACAGCCCATGTTATATAGATACGATCATTCTATTTTATTGTATTCAACGCATTAGAATAACTATTGCCAAGTTTTGCTAGAGTATGTTCTTCCAAAGTACTCCATAACAATTTGAGCCACTGTCTAGCATACAATTGACTGTTACAAAATTTCTCATATTTTTTTCCTGATTTCCTTGTCCATCGTATTCCAAATAGTTAAAGTAGTTGAGCAAAAGTCACTTGCTACTCCGTGTAAAATAAATCCAGTCATCTCCACCTTCAAAAATTACCCAGACTCTGACCACTTTCCCTACCTCCACTGTAACCACTCTTATCCAAACTCACGATCTTTTTTATGTGAATTACCTCAATATTCTCCTAAGTAGTCTTGCTGAGTCTGCTTCATTTCCCCTCACTCAGTCTTATCCCGAAAGAGTAGCCAAAGTGAGTCCATTAAATTATGTCGGATTGCTTCTGTCTTCTGCTCAAAACTATCCAATCATCTTATTTTTCAATCAGAATAAAAGTGTTTAAGCCCTTTCCAGTGGAGCACAAGATGCTACATGGTCTCCTCCTCCCCGTACCCTTTGCCTTCATCTTCTGTGAACTGACCTTCTGATACACTCCTCTCTGCTCACTATTCTTCAAACCCAGTAGCCCCGCTTTGTTCCTCAAAATTGTCACTCCCTCAGCTGGAATGCGCATTTCCCAGCTATCCTTATAGCTTACTTCCACACTTTTCTCTCATCTCTACTCAAATGTCATCTTTTCAGTGACATTTTTCCTAGCCATTCTATCTAAAATTGCAACCCCAAGATACTTCCTCCCTTCTTTTTCTGCTTTATTTTTTCTTTATCACTTATTGCTATCAAAACACTATGTATTTCTTTGATTCTTATTTACATCTGGATCCACCTAGTCAAAGGTAAACTCTATTAGAGCTTTTTGCTGACTGTTGCATCCTGAGTACCTATAAATGTGTTTGATATAAAATAGGCTTTTAATAAACATTTAACAAATGCATGAATAAATGAATGAATGTCTCCTATTTGTCCAGTGCTGTGCAATCCATTTATGTTTTTCCCCAGTCACTACACAAGGCACCAAGTTCTAGATAAGAAGGAAATGCTAAGACTTGTGCACCTTTAACATCCAGCTGCTAAAAGTTTTGCGCAACTTTCATTAAGCGCCACACGTAGTCCTGACTGCCACCACCCAGATCCACATGTGCTAATTCCTTCTCTTGTTTCTAGCTTAGTTATGCCAGAATCATTCTGCTTAAATGACAGCAATTTGGGATCACTTTCCACCTAAAGCCTTCTCATGAGAATATTCCTTCTACCCTAACCCAGCTGATGTGCTCTCCAGCCAAGTGCCGTATCAGCACGAGTAATACATCCCCTCAGCTTGCAAAAGATAGATAAACCAGACATGCTTTCTTCTTCATGTAACAAGAATGCTTTCCCCCTTCTCAATCCCATATCTCCCCTGTTTTTGTTTAAGTCTCCTAGGTCTGACAGCACTTAATTTCTTAATTATTCATCTCCCATGTAATTCAGGGTTTCCTTTTTTATTTATCAGCTCTACTTTTTTTTTTTGCCATGTTCTAGGCTGGGTCTGCACATTGCTAAGCAAATGCAGACAACACCCTGTAGGGTTACATTTTATCCTAAGAGGAATTCTCATAATAACACAGAATGACAAGCATCATATATTTCCCTTTAGGAGCAAGCTGTTTCCAGAGAGAGAGAGAGAGAGAGAGGAGAGAGGAGAGAAATATCATTAATTAAATGAGGTGGCAGAGGAAATAGCTTGATATTAAAAGACAAATTACGATTTTCAAGATTAGAAACTATGGGAGTCCACAGTTGAATGTCTGTAGTATGTGACTATCAAACATTGTGAAAATGAGTGTCTGACTTTGGAATGAAGTGAGTCTTAAGTATGTCTCCTCTTGTAAAATATAATTTGTAAAGGATTTTGCACTTAGGGAATAAAACTCTGGCTATGCTGCTCAGGGGAAAAAATGCATTGTGAGCTGCATTTACCTAGAGAGGAAGCTGCACTCTGATCCTAAGACCTCCTTCCAGATGGTGTATGAAGAGTCTGCCCTTTTGGCATTTAGGATTGATTAAAGTCAGCCTGTGATTGCCTCCCTAGGGAGAACATATATTCAAGGGAGTACAATTCCTTCTCTGCCTCTATGCTGCCATCCAAACACTGCGATGTTAAGAAACTCAAACATGAAGAAACATTTCTCTAAATTCAAACTATTTTTAGAATTTCATCCCTCTAGTCAATTATTCCTCCTATAGAAAGTCCTCAGTGCTACTTCAAGTCCAAGAAGCAGCCGTGGACATAGAGTCCTGTACTTTTGTAATGATGTCCCAGATTGGTCATTAGGACCTATTTGGTGTCCTACTGTGTCTTAATTTTCTTACATGTAAAACAGAGGTTCCAAACCTATCCAGGATGATTTGAGTATCAAATCTGTTAATGGACATAATGGCACTTGAAAGTTATAAAGCTCTCTAGTGAAGGCAAAATTTTATAATGAAAGAGTTATTTTAAACCAAGGTCTAGTTTTATCATAACCATGTACAAGGCACTGCATGATACTAGAAAGGATTATAGGACGTAGAGTCCAAAGACGAGAGATCAAGACCTAATTCAGCCTCTTTTAGGGTATGAGACCCACAGGGAAATCACTTAATCATGCTTGGTTTTTCTTATATATAAGTTAGAGGTAATGGTACTACCTACCTCACAGTGATATTGGTAGTTAATTTTTGTAAATGTGCTATGTAAATTGTTGCATGTTGAGTTCACGTATTTTCAGCAACACATTGCAGATCTAACTGCAAAACAGTAGGAAGTAGACTTGACTATTTCAGAAGTCTTTGCAAGGCCGACATATTTTATTGCTATTTTCTAGATCTCTAGTAAGAAAAATAAGATCTAGCTCTAACCAAAAGCTAGAGGACCTTGGACAAATTTGATATGTTTCCAATGTGTCTGATGGAGCTTGAAAATTTGAGTCTTAAGTAAATGCAGTGCTTATTTTTCTTATATGTTTATATAAAGTAGAAAATATTGTATTTCCTCAATTGTAATCATAAATTCCACTTTTATTTCACTTGTTATCTAAATAAGCTTTGGCCTGTTTTGGTAAAAATACAAACAAACAAAAAAAATCAATCAGGGCTCTCATCTTTTGACCAGCTTATATCCATTAGCAAGTTATAATTAAACCATCTTTGTGCTTTGTTATCAACTTCAGAAAAGTTTTTGAGGGTTGATTTTTTATAAGACAGTGTAAACACTGGTTCTGATTTCAGCCTGCTGATAATAACATTTAGTCATGCAAATGTTGTTATTGACAGTTGACCCTTCGTTCTATTAAAAATAAAATGCTCTGGGTAGCTACTCCCTTTTCTCACAAACACTACTTTAAATTGCCTACTGGCTACTTTGTAAGCATCCCACTCAAATGCCTGTGGTAGAAGACTCTGGTGCCCTTGACCAAATATCCCATAACTGCCCAGGCTGGATTTTTCACATAAAGTGGCTTTTACCATCTAGGTGTCTTTTCACATGCCCTACCTAATTCCATCTTCTTCCTCCAAACTAAGGCACCTGTCTGTCTGTTGAAGTAACTGTCATGAAGAAGACAATGCTAAGCGCCCAAGGATGTGTGCTTCATGAAATACACTTTCTGGTGACAAGAATGGATTCACTCTACGTTATGCACTCCTACTCGTTAAATCCCTCACCTGTGTCACCATAGCTTCAATTGAGAACACTGAGTATGGGCATTTGACAGAGTGCAGATTTCCCATCCACATGCAAATAGAATGGTATTGACCTCATTGATCTTTCTCATGTCAGCCTGAGTCATCTAATGCTCACAGCAGTTTAGATTACAGAGGTTAATAGCACAAAACCATTTACCTGTAATTCTATTTAATACAAACACCTTTGTCTATATAGCTATAGAGCCTATATCACTATCCAGAGATATACAGATAGACATAGAACATATTTAGACATTTAGTTAATATATTTGATGGGAATATATCAGATATCAAATTAGGACTTCTCTCTAAAATGTTTCCTCAACACTGAAATCACCAATATCACATAGGTATCATTTTGAAGCAATGTTTATTCTCCTTTTTTAACTTCCAGTTGTAGACCTTGTGAATTTTATGATGCATTCTTCTTATAAAAGTTCTTATATTTGCACAAAGTCAAAACCCTATTTAAGAAAATCTCATGGTCATTCTTCCAAAAATGACAATTACAAGAATCACAATGGGCCAAAAACAAAAAAACAAAAACCACTAAGATCAGATACGATTTGGAGATCTGGAGCTTTAAGACATTCCCTTGCTTTTCTTAATTGTTTTGTTTGTTTTTTCATAGGCAGGTTACCTCTAGTAGCACTTTTGCCACTGGCTGATGTTTACTGCAAGCTTATAATGCAGCAAGCATTGAACTAAACGTTTCATATAGTTACTTTTTACAATCAGAACAATGCTGCATGAAGTATGTTCTCTCATTACTACCATTTGGTAGGTAGTTCATAATACTGCATTTCAGAAACGTTAAAGAACCCAGCAGAAAAGTGGTTAATCTGGGGTTCTGACTTCAGAGCTGCTGCACAATAACATCTCAATGTGATTCAGTTGCGAGTAGATCCTCTAATTATTACTCTCACCAAAATAACACCCAAATTCAGTGCTTTGGCTCCTTGCCTTTCAGAATCGAAAGTAGACTCTGGCTGCTATGACCTAAAGCATCAGTGATCTTTTTTTGTTTGTTTGTTTTGGTTTTGGTTTTGGTACGCGGGCCTCTCACTGTTGTGGCTTCTCCCGTTGCGGAGCACAGGCTCCGGACGCGCAGGCTCAGCGGCCATGGCTCATGGGCCCAGCCGCTCCGCGGCATGTGGGATCTTCCCGGACCGGGGCACGAACCCGTGTTCCCTGCATCGGCAGGCGGACTCTCAACCACTGCGCCACCAGGGAAGCCCAGCATCAGTGATCTTAACATTCCCAAAGTTTCCCACAATTCTAAGCCATTTCACTTTGTAACAGACAGAGATTTTTAGGATATAAAATGTGCCTTATACCTTCATAGCCCACTCATGAATATACTCATTTTCCCTGGGGCACACTTTCTAAAACAGAGACATTTAAAAGAAATTCCATTTCTATGAGTAATTCCTCAATGTGAAATGATGGTGATATTTTAAAATTAAACATAAGCCCTTTAAAGAGAGAGAAAAGAATTTACTGTGCTTCCTCTAGAGAATAAAGGGAGTGTTCTGACTTTGCTAATCCATGTCTTGAACGTGTGATGTGTCCTTCCACTGCGAGGAGAAAGCAGCTTTGACTTTTACTCTCTGAAATGAGCTGGACTCTCTTCTGCCTATCTGATGCTCTGTCCTGGGCTCTTATCACAGTTCAAAAAAGGGGTGAAGCTGATTGGGTTTTTATGTGTGCCAAGTGTTGACTGATGCCCACAAATGGTAAATCACACTGGAGATGCGTCCACCATGGAGCACTTGGATTCTCTTAAACTGCCAGGGAGATGGGAAGCACAGCAAGGGTGGTGACCCAGTAATTGCTGGAGTTGTTTTGGGTTAGAGTCAGTTTGAAACTATGAAGATGTCACACTAGCAGTCTCAATATGTGACAGCTCAATATTGTGACAGACATACGGCTGCAAAATGGGAAAGGCAATTACAGCTTTACCCTGGGAACTCTTATTCTATTGCTATTTCCCCCAATACGGCATCGAGGTATTTGCATAGGGGAAACTTCAGAAAGTTTTTAGGCTCTCTTTCTTCATTTCTCTCCTACCTTCACTCCAACTTGACTTTTTTCTAACACACAAAGGATTGCATGAGTATTACTTTAAGACTATAACAACGAAGCATTGGTAAAGGAGTTAGGAGAACGTCTACCTGAAATCGTACTCTGGAAGTATTGTCTGGGGTCCAAAGTAACTTAATTAGCATGGAATCACTTGACCATGTTAGTTTTCTATTGTTTGCCAATGATGTCATGCATGCAGTGTATTTGCCCCAATATGTGATTGCTTTGGGTTTCAGGAGCCCTATAACGGTCTTATTGGCAGATACAGAATGTGATATATTATTATAATTCACAGTTAGTACTTAACACAAAACTATCAGTGAAGCCTCTTATCAAATATTGTTTTATTTAATGTTCGTGACAAACACTTGAGGGAGGAATTACTAGCATCATTTCAACAAAGAGAAAATTGAGGTTCAGGGAAGTTAAGTGACTTGGCCAAGATTACGTAGTAAGTGGCAGCCCTAGATCTGTACTCCAGAATTACTGATTTTAGTTACACTGCTGTCCTTACCACCTTATTTTCACCTCTTGAAAAATGTTTGGTAAATAAATTTGTATTCAAGGAAAATAGAGCTGTATATTGGAGAAGGAATTCAAAATTCGGCATTTGGTTTTGAAAAGGCTGGCCCAGACTCAAAAGTGAAACATTACGTTTGATTTTTGGGGCTGGAGACATATTCTTGAATTGGTTAAAAGAATACCCCCAAAAGCACACATGCCCAGTGACTCAAGAGAACCATGTGTGACCCAGCGAACTCACTCAAAGCTTCTGAAGTGTTGCTGGGGTCAAGAAGGAAGACTGACGGGATTATTCCCTGATGTTTTCCATGCAGACATTCTTCTCTTCCTATTGGCCCTTCCATATCTATATTTTGAAGGCACCAGAATTTGTTCAAGCTATGAACTAAGTAGAATGAAGATGAAAGGAACGCAGGAGTGGAATAAGGAAGTCGGGGCATAGACAGGAACACGGTTTATATTTTAGATGTAGCCTTAAATACTGTTAAAAGCAACTGAAACTCTTCCATAATCTGAGGAAGTTGTTGTAAAGCCTCGCAGATAAGTGCCACGGAGGGCTTCTCATTACTGAACTTGGACATCACAAAGTCAGGGATTTCATCTCTTTTATCTTTGAATCCGATGCCCAGGATAGTGTGTGGTACTTAGCTAGGATTGCTTTTCCCTCCAGGGGGTTGTGACTCTGGAGGGACTGAGCAATAAAGATAATTTAGTAATGAAAACCTTCAGGGGAACATATCAGTTGAACAGCACATCAGAGGTAAGAGGCATTGCACAGTGCTTAAGAGCATAGAGCTTAGAATGGGAGTTTGTTTTAATCCAGACTCAGCTCCTTCTTTCCTAATTGAAATTCAATCCCTTTATCTTTGCCAAGGTTACTTTACTCCGTTTTCTCAACAACTGTACCTACTTTTTCCTCTTCTTATGTCCCTTATTTTTCTAATTCTTAACTCAGATTTATTATCCAGTAAGTGGTAGTATGAATATGTGGATAAACAAACGAATGAATGATCACATAGGGTCTGCAGAATGTTATCAAGCAGAAAAGAGAATTCATCTTTGTCTATAGAATGTGAAAGGAATGGAAACCACACACACACACACACACACACACACACACAAATGCCTGCCAGGGATTTTGCAATAAGAAGCCTTGATTTAAATCACAGCTTGGCCAAGTTACATTTCTGAGTTCCAGTTACCTCTTCTACAAAGTGGGGATAAAAATATTTAACAGAAATAGACATATAGCATACACTATTATGGGGATATGGAACTATGGGGAAATTAGACTTTTTTATATTTGCACTTCTATAGTGTCTGATTTTTACTTTATGTGATTATTTTACAGGAGAAAATTGATGGAAATGAGAGGAAGGGAGGGAGGGAGGGAGGGAGGAAGGAAGAAAGGTATTCCTAAATTAAAAGCCCATTTTGTGGACTAAATGACAGTACAAGGTTGGGTAAAAAAATGACACCTGTAGGGCTTCCCTGGTGGCGCAGTGGTTGAGAATCCACCTGCTGGTGCAGGGGGCACGGGTTCGTGCCCCGGTCCGGGAAGATCCCACATGCCGCGGAGCAGCTGGGCCCGTGAGTCATGGCCGCTGAGCCTGCGCGTCCGGAGCCTGTGCTCCGCAGTGGGAGAGGCCACAACAGTGAGAGGCCCGCGTACCGCAAAAAAAAAAAAAAAAAAAAAAAAAAAGACACTTGTAAACGTATGTTCCCCTCTTCCCTCCTGTATACAGTTGTGGGTAGAGTATTGTGCCAGGTCATAGTCACACTTTGAAGAGCTTCAGTTTCTCACAATTAACTGCCAGGTTTTGGATGGTTTTGTTTGTTTGTTTGATTCTGGATTTCAAGGCAGATGATAGCATTAGTATTAGGTGAAAGGTTTCAGAATGAAGAAAGCCTGACTAGTAAAGGATGGAGAATTGTAGGAAAGCAGTACAGAGTGCTAATTTCATAATTTCTAATTCCTAGTAGTTCCAGCCTAAAGGCCATTGAATTCATGTTTATGTCTTATACTGAAAGGAGCTTGATTTCTCACCACTGACAATACTGCAACTTCATATATTTATATATCAAAGAATCTTTAAGTTCATTATAGGAAAGGAAGTTATTTTCAGGGTTTACAGATTTTTTTTTTTTTTTTTTTTTTTTTTTTTTTTTTTTTTCGGTACGCGGGCCTCTCACTGTTGTGGCCTCTCCCGTTGCGGAGCACAGGCTCCGGACGCGCAGGCTCAGCGGCCATGGCTCACGGGCCCAGCTGCTCCGCGGCATGTGGGATCTTCCCGGACCGGGGCACGAACCCGTGTTCCCTGCATCGGCAGGTGGACTCTGAACCACTGCGCCACCAGGGAAGCCCAGGGTTTACAGATTTTAATAAATAATTATGCTGTTTTCTCAAATGATCTATGAAAAATCACCCAAGTCAAATATTTGTTTTATTGGTACTGTATACATGGAGTAACATGTAACTCGCTCCTAAGTCTGAAAATTATGATGTTTTTGCCAACATTTAGACATGGTTTGTTTTAGAAATAATTGCTTTATATTTGTGGCTAGCAACAAAACCTGGATTCTATTCTTTTTAGATTTACCTGGTCTAACTCTGGTCAATTTAAAGAAAAAAAGGGGGAAGAGTGTCTATGGCTAATTATAAGACATATTATCAAAATGCTAGAAATTGAAAACCTTTTGTCTTTGGCCACAGACCTTTCCTTATAACCTAAGGCAGTCTTATAAAGATATTCCCAACACCCCTACCCCTCCAAATAAAATAATAGTAAAATAAACAAACTAATAACTTTAACAGACTATTAATATTTACCAGCTCTTTCTTGTCTTACTGGTTTTGCCCTGGTGATGCATGATAAAATTCACAACCTTGAATACTAGTACCCTGAATGTATGTTACCAAGATGAATTTAAACCTCAATTATAATTAAAGCTAGTTGTCTACAGGAAGATTTTTCTTAAGCCTTTCCTAATACACCCCAGGCTCCTGGCCTATGGACCTCATTAAATTTCTCAGCCACCCTAGGGATTCTTAGGCTTTGGAGATCTAAGGGATGCTTATTGTTCAAGCCTTCCTGAAGGAGCTCACCTTCAAGTAGAAGGGAAAGAACATATACACAAACACATATAAAGTAATATATTTAAGACACAATCAGACATGGCCACTCAAATGCAATGGCAATTCAAGGAACTCATATGCAATAAAGGAAAATCAGGAGAAGCTTCATAAAGATGATAGTCACTCTAGTATTGAGGGAAAGCCTGGTTTCTGAAGGCAGAAGGAGGCAGAAGACACTTCAGGAAAAAGGAACCCTATATGAGTAAAAAGCAGATATGAGAAAAGGAGAGGGTAGCATGTCTTCTCTGCCTTGTCAGATAAGCAGCAAAACATTGACCACTCAGATCTTGAGGCCACCTAGTAGGGGCTAGGGTGACCCTGCCCCCAGGGAAAGCACAATAGTCCATGCCTGGCACTCACTGCTCAGCTATGCTGTGGAAGTGAACCCAAGGAAGCACTCTCCCTCCAGGCAGGACATCTGTTTCAACAGCCAGCTGCCAACAGTCTCTACTCATTGTGGAAAATAGGTTCATGGAAGAGCTGAAGTAGCCTGCATGGCAGGAGCCCAAGGCACTCAGCCCAAGGAATACAGCACACAGGCAAGGGAAGGTCAGGTGGGAGCACCAAATCTTTTTTACAGGAAGAGCAAGAAAAATTAGAGCTGGGAAAACTGCGTCATCTTAGGGGCAATCATGAGTGTAAAGACATGGGGAATGGCATCTCAGAAAATAAAGGAGAACAATCTAAAGCCCTAAAGCATGAGAAAGCCACAGAATGGCATACAAGGAGCACACTCAGGATAGAGAAGTGATACTGGATTTAGCTTTCAGAGTGCCCGCGAAAGTCCCTAATGCCTCCAGATGGGCAGGCCACCATCCAGTACACCAGGGCAGCTTGGAGAAATGGCTATCATATAGAACATATCGCAGGCATGACCACTGGCATCTCCAACTAGAGAGTGAAAATGAGGCCTCGTTAATGGCCGGATGAGATATTTACTAACTTGCTCAGAGGCCAAGGCTCACTTTCTTCCTGAAAATGTCCATAGTCATTCCTGGAAATGTCTGGGATGTCTCGCATTGCTCAGGAAATGTCCACTCAGTCAAGGTGCTGTGCTAGTCTCTGTTTGTCAGTGAGTGCCCTGAGAACATGGCTTTGAGGCACAACAATCGTCTCTGATGGCTCTATAACACCTTCAGTTGACATCGCACTTGTGTCTGAAGATGGAGAGTCATTGCCTCCTTACCCTGCATCTGATACTAAAATCGGGACTCCCAGACCAGCATGGATCGTATCCAGAGTCAATTACTCTTTCATTCACCCAGATTCATCAGGTTCTGTTCTTAATGACTCTATAGACATTAAAAAAATTTTTTTTTAATTGAAGTATAGTTGATTTACAATGTTGGGTTAGTTTCAGGTGTACAGCAAAGTGATTCAGTTATTGGTACAGGCACTATGGAAAACGGTATGGAGGTTCCTTAAAAAACTAAAAATAGACCTACCATATGATCCTGCAATCCCACTCCTGGGTATATACCTGGAGAAAACCATAATTCAAAAAGGTACCCTAATGTTCACTGCAGCACTATTTACAATAGCCAAGATGTGGAAGCAACCTAAATGTTCATTGACGGATGAATGGGTAAAGAAGATGGGGTATATTTATACAATGGAATATCAGTCATTAAAAAGAATGAAATAATGCCATTTGCAGCAACATGGATGGACCTAGAGATTATCATACTAAGTGAAGTAAGTCAGAGAAAGACAAATAACATATGATATTACTTACATGTGGAATCTAAAAATATGATACAAATGAAATTATTTACAAAAGCAGAAACAGACTCACAGACATAGAAAACAAATTTATGGTTACCAAAGGGGGAAGGGGGGGGAGATAAATTGAAGTTTGGGATTAACATATACGCACTACTATGTATAAACTAGATAACCAACAAGGACCTACTGTATAGCATAGGAAACACTCTTCAATATTCTGTGATAATGTATAAGGGAGAAGAATCTGAAAAAAATACCATCTTCTTCATCTCTCTTGACTCTTACTTCTCTTTAGAAACTTGGTCCCACAAATACACATCAGTCTGTTCTGACTTTTTTTTTGTGTGTGTGTGGTATGCAGGCCTCTCACTGTTGTGGCCTCTCCCGTTGCGGAGCACAGGCTCCGGACGCGCAGGCTCAGCGGCCATGGCTCACGGGCCCAGCCGCTCAGCAGCATGTGGGATCTTCCTGGACCAGGTAACGAACCCGTGTCCCCTGCATCGGCAGGCAGACTCTCAACCACTGCGCCACCAGGGAAGCCCTGTTCTGACTTTTTAATCCAAGTTTAAAAACTGCCCCTTCTCTGTTTATGAAATCTTGCCCACAGTCCACCAATTCTATTATAGCCAGTCTTTAAATCTTAGTCTTGACATAATTATATCACACAACTGAGAATAGAATGAAGAAAAAGAGCTAATTAACATTTATAGTGCTTTTATATAGATTAACTTATTGAAACTTAAACATTGAAGTAGATAATGTTATTTTATTCTTGCGTCGCCTCCATCTTACCACATTTGAAAAACAAATTACTTATCTTCCTTCCCAAATCTTTCCTTCTACAGTCCTCCCCATCTTCGTAAATGGAAGCTTCTGTTTATTCAGATCAAAAACTTTAGAGTTATTCTTAATCTCTCTCTCACTCACAGCCTACTTTTAATCATTCCGCAAATTATATCTACTCAAAATATATTCAGAAGCCAACCAGTTCTTCGTTGTACCTCTACCATCACAGTGCAAGAGACTACCATCCTTCACATGGATTATTGCAACCGCCTGCTGATTTTCCTCTCTTCTTTCACCTGCACCTCCCTCCAGTCTACACTCACCACAGAAGCCAAAGGAATCCAGCATCCTCCCCCATACCTCCCACTTCTAGGACCTCGACTCCCATCACTTTCTCCCGAGCCTGCTTCTGTTTAGCTACTCCGTAAACCTTGATGTTCCTCAAATGCACTAAGCCTGCTGTCACTTGAAAGCCTCTGCACGTTTCCTCTTTGCTCCCAGATATTTGCATACCTCAGTGTCTCACTTCCTTCTGGTCATTCTCATCTTCTTAGTGATGCCTTCCCTGATTATTGGTTTAAAATTGCAAGGCACTCCACCTATACTACATGTTCCTTCTCAACTTTGTATTCTTCTATAGAACTTATCACCGTCCAACATAACAATTTCATATTCTTCTGTTTTGCTTATTTGCTTGTTGACTGTCTCTGCCCACTAAAATGGGGATCGGTGAGAGCCAGAATTTCTATTGATGTGGTTCTCTGCTGTATCTCTGAAGCCAAGAAGAGTCCCTGACTCATAGTGGGTGCTCAATAAACATTTGTGGAATGACTGAATTAATTAACACATGTTAAGCAATAAATTTGGAGGAACACTGACTTGTGATCCAGCTTCTCCTCTTTAATTTATTAGTTCATGACCTCATGAATAACACTCTCAGTCTCATTTACCCCAACTATAAAATAGAAATAATGTTGGGTATTAACTAATATGGTAAATGTGAACTGTCTAGGACATAGTTGACATTTAATAGATGGTGATTGCTATTGCTATTAAAATATTATTTTTAATAACTTTGAGGATGCCCTCTTCTATCTTCATTAAATGAAAGAATTTCTACTTTTATCATAAAGAGTAAAGGCACATGAATTAAATAAAAAATATAAAATAAGTGAGAATGTCCAGCTCAGAGTCTGATCCATAAAGTTCTGTAATGAATGACGTTTTAATCATAAACCATCCTCAAGATTTCTTTATTCTTGTATGCACTAAATTTCTTTTTTCTTTCCTGAAATACCTATTTTTTTTTAACATTTATTGGAGTATAATTGCTTTAAAATGGTGTGTCAGTTTCTGCTTTATAACAAAGTGAATCAGCTATACATTTACATATATCCCCATATCCCCTCCCTCTGGCGTCTCGCTCCCACCCTCCCTATCCCACCCCCCTAGGTGGTCACAAAGCACCAAGCTGATCTCCCTGTGCTCTGCGGCTGCTTCCCACTAGCTATCTATTTTACATTTGGTAGTGTATATATGTCAATGCTACTCTCTCACTTCATCCCAGCTTACCCTTCCCCCTCCCTGCGTCCTCAGGTCCATTCTCTACGTCTGCGTCTTTATTCTTGTCCTGCCCCTAGGTTCTTCAGAAACTTTTTTTTTTTTAGGTTCCATATATATGTGTTAGCATACGATATTTGTTTTTCTCTTTCTGACTTACTTCACTCTGTATTGCACTAAATTTCTTGACTTCAAAAGTAGTTCAGCATCATGGGGGATTGGAAGGATTTTATAAATTCTAAGAGTTAATATACCATGTTGCTAAAGCATGCTTTGCCTAAGGCTTTCCTATTCAGTTTTTGAGCTTAGAGGAGCTAAGAATAAGGATTCTTCAAGGCATGCTTAACAGTGCCCAGACCCCAAAGTAGGTGGCCCTAGTTAAAGAGATTTCTTTTTCGACTTCAGGAAAATCCTCAAGGCCTTCCTTGCTTTTTATTTGCTATCAAAAGCATGGGAACTCCTGGGGAGGTATTCTTACAACTTTTCTTCCTGCAGGTAGCCTACCTGGAAAAAAGTAACACTTTATTATCATTACTGGTGAAAGGCCCACATCAAAATCAAGTCAGCTAATTAACCAACAGAAAATCGGTGGCATGATTTTCTTTTGCCAAATCACATGAATGCAAGTCAAGGGGCCTTAACCAGTAGGGGACTGGAGCCAGCTGGTACCAGCCTGCAAGACTACATTCTGAACATCTTTTCCCACCTCTGTGTTCAGTGACACCACATTGGTAATTAAAATGGGTCACAGGGGGGAGTATTTAAACCCCAGAAAGAAGAGAAGACTACAAATCAGAGCTTTTTTCTCTTTCTTTTCTTTTTTTTTTTTACCTCAGAGAGCTGGCTTTACGGCACACCTTTGGTTCTACCTTGTTATTTTCAGGTGTATGCAAAAAACAATCATTCATTCAGTAATTTGTTACCACTGTGCCATCTCTGTGCAAGACACTCAATTTAGGAGTTGCTCTCTAAAATAGAAGCACATCATTCAGCTGAATAGAATGCCTGTCCCAAATTGTTTTACTGACTTTGAAATTTCTGGTTTATGGTTCGGTTTTACGAACAGTAAATGTGCACTGTGAAACATTTTGCTTTACTGCAGAGATATTTCATTGTATTTGCACCATGAATACGGAGCTTTAAGCTCCATATTACATCTTTAAGATGTAAAATGTGACAAATCAAGCATAAGGAATTCCCATGATATTTAGCACATTTGTCACTTAAAAAAAAGCTGAGAACATTGAGGTACTGCCAATGATATGATCGTTTTACTTATTTGGACAGGCAGGATAGAGACTTAACAGACATGGGCTGAATTTTCTTTCAAAAAGTGCTTCAAATATACCTGGAAACTTTTAAATTATGTTTGATAAGCTGGAATATGGCAAGAGTGCAATCTCTCTGATGATGTTCTCTGTGTTTCTTAGCTCCACCTCTCAGCCCTCAACTAGCTCAGAAATATTGGCTAAATCTGCATTACAGATTCAGAAAAACTGCAGAATCACATTCAGGATGAGGGCAATAAGAAGTAACTGCCACTCACTCTCAAACATCTTTTTTGATGCCTTTAATCTCTTTTCCTTAACAAAGTAGTGGTTATCTTGTTATTTTGTTTCTAAGTTTCTAATAATAAAAACATGTTTTGCTTATGATAATGCCAATATATTTTTTAAAGATATTTCAAAATGTATTTTAAAAGAAATAATAACTTAATACATGGGCAATTTTTTAAATCTAATAGCCTTTGTAAACCTTATAACCCACAGCGTAGTGCAATTTTCTGCTAATATAGGCTATTTTCTATGTTGAATACTGTATGGCACCCTGATCATTTCATTCTGTGGCAACTATGAAGTTTACATGACAGATAGAATGCTGCTGTAATGTTCTAAATTCTTGGAAGTTTTAAAGGTGTGAGTTCTAAGTGTTATTTTCTGTCTCAAGAACCTATTAAAATGAACTTCCATGAAACAAGGTGTACCATGTGAAAACATCATCTTTCTTGTTCAGCGTGTTATCCCTATTCTACACCGAAAATCACATACAGTAGAACTCACCCCACTTCAAACTTTGCTCTTTCCTTTTTATTTTACAGATCTAGGCACTCACGGAGAGCTCTTCATCCGAAGAGCACGACTTTTATGATAAAGCCAACCAAACAAAAACCAGGATGCTTTTTTAAAAACTTGATCCTGTAAATACTCAATATTTAAAAAGCCCCCCTAAGTCTACCACTGCTTTATCAAATACACAAGTCAAAGTTCATGTCCTCTGAGTGTCTATGACGTAAGTCAGAAAGATCTCTTTTCACCTGTCTACGATGAGCAGAACTCTTCTGCTTTCGCAGGAAGCCCCTTGCTGTGCATTAAACATGACTGTTTCTGTCCCATCAAGATTCCTAGCATCAGGGCTCTTGTTGGTTTCCCTAAGCCTCTGGCATCCCCTGGTCCAGGACCGAAATGCTAGAGAGTTTGTTAGCTGTGATTCTGACTTTCTGCCAAGGGACTTTTATACGTGTGCATAAAGTTCTGTCCTTAGGTAACTTTTGAAAAGCCATTGTTTATGTGATGCCCAGCCTGTTAGACTTTACAATAAACTGATGAAATTCAGAGCCTCTCCGTGGGCTATATTTAAGGATAGATTTTATACCTGTCTCAAAGGACAGTGATGTTAAATCATCTTGTTACCATATGTTGCTATTTTTGTTTATTCATTTTAGTTATTTGTTTTTTTCTTGTGTGTGTTGGGATGAGTGGGATTGACACTTGACTCACAGACTGCCATCATATATATGTATATAAACATGAAGCTCTGGTGGTTGGTATTTAGAGTTACAGCGTGTATGATGAGATAGAGGGGGCACTTGACCTTAAATATTTAAAAGTATATGTGTGAAGAATGATGCTTATCTCTGCTCTTCTCCTACCCAAGTTAGAAGAATAAGCACCTCAGTTCATTTGCGGGGATAGGGTTCACATAAAGAATTCTCTAACTTGGTAAAGGAATGTGCAGTGTGAGAATACATTACTTAGTGATGTGATGGAACTCCCCTTCTGCTGAGCTTTCGGAAGATACAGGACAGATTATTTCCCAGCAGTTTGAAGTGCTCGCTCTCCGTCTGCTAAACTCCTAGAGCAAAGTCATGTATGATGAGTAATGTGCTCCAATAGGCACTAGCAACAAAGATGAACAAGACACTGCTTTGCTCCGAAGAGATGAAAGATACATTTCTACCTTATATATTACAGTTACGGTAGACTTTCCATTTTAGCACTGTTAATGGTTTGTAGATAACTTGATAGTTAGGTCTATATCATAAATATATATGTGATATGCCCTCCTTGGTGCCTTGAATAGTGTTTCACATGTAGGAGACAATTTGCCAAAATTAATTCATTTAGCGATTATTCCTTCGTTCAATAATTATCTGAAAGTTTCTACTGTGTAAAGTAATCATCTCTTTGAGATGGGTTTTCATGTGTTCCTACCCAAATACAGGGGAACAGACTTAGTGAAAAGTTGAGTGCTTTTGTTTGTCTGTTTGCTTTGTTTTGTTTTGTTTAAGAGCTGTATGGTTCTACCTGAATTATTATTTTTAAAATTTAACCATAAAAGCGGACCCATCGAAATATCTTCAAAAATGCCTCCAAAGGATCCTACTTCCAGGAGGATAGAGTAGACTTAACATTTTCCTTTTCACCCCACTAAGTACAGTTATAACCCCTGGACATTATATGTTAAAAGAAATATATAAGAAGAAGTTGAAAGGTGCAGAGTAGGAGACAGGCTGTCAAGGAAGCTTAGATCCAAGTAATGACATGATGGTGAATTCCTGGGTTTTCCTTTTGCCTCATCTACCCCAGACTTGAAGTAGAAGAGACCAGAAACCCAGAAACGCTGACAGGTATAGACAAGAAAAGAAAGAAACAACAAAAGTCTCTTCTCTCTATCCTAAGGACAAGGAAAATGCAGTTTTGCAACAGGAAAAACTCTAAGACAATTCCTCTCTTATCCAGCTGAACACCTCCAAAAACATATTGCTTTATCCCTACCCAAGCCGGGAAAGCCCTAGACTTTCACTTTCAACAAGTTGTGACAAGGTCCCCTGAACTCCCCACCAAGGTGGTATCAGACAAGGCCAAGTAGGAAACTAGAACTTTTATGTCTGCCAGGTAGCCACAAGGCCACCTTCCACCCCTTGCTTTGCTAGTGGAGGTGACATGGGGAGCCTGGATTTCTACCTCCAGTCAGCAGTAACAGGGGACCTTCCCTGACATATTGGAAATGTATCCGATTTTGCCTCATGGAGAGTCAGGTCTTTCACTACTTCCCAGCAGAAACGAGGCCACTCTTCTGCCCATAGTGTCAGTGGTGGCCAAATGGGTAGCAGTTACACCACCCTCCTATTCCTCCCAGCCAGGGACATATCGGTGGATGTCTAGTGGAAGGTGGAACTCCTGCCCACGCTCAGAAGTAATGAGGAGGCCCCACCCACTCATGTGTCAACAGAGGCCAAGTACGGAACATGAATTTCCACTCCCACCTGATGTAATTTACCCCCCCCCTTCCCCTGCTGAAGCAATATCGGAAGAAGGCAACTAAAAGTGAAGGTTTAAATAAGATATAGAGTCTCATAATATAATACCCAAAAGATCCAAGTATCAGTTGCAAATAATTCATTACACCAACAACCAGGAAGGTTTCAAATGGATGAAAACCTCAACAGATGCCAATGCCAAGAAGAGCAAGTGGATGCCCATAAGCGTGTCTTTAATGTGACTTAGGCTTCACATCTCACACAAAAATTAACTCAAGATGGGTTATGAGTCATGCACTTAAATATAATAAAGACTATAAAATTTTTAGAAAAAACACATAGAAGAAAACCTTTGAGGTCTAGGGCTAGGAAAAGAGTTCAGAGACTGGACACTAAAGCATGATCCACAAAGGGAAAATCTGAGAAACTGGACTTTATTGAAATTCAAAACTTTTTCTCTGCAAATAAACACCACAATGGATGGTACCGTATACCTGGCGGACCGACTATTACTGACTATTACCAGCAAGACAAATGCTGGTGACGGTGTGGAGAAAAGGGAATCCTGGTGCACTGTTGGTGGGGATGTAGATTGGTGCAGCTACTATGAAGACAGTATGGAGGTTCCTCAAAAAATGAAAAATAGTACTGCCATATGATCCACCTATCCCACTTCTAGGTGTATATACAAAGGAAATGAAATCGTTATCTCGAACAGGTATCTGCCCTTCCATGTTCACTGCAGCATTATTCACAGTAACCAAGATATGGAAACAACCTAAGTGTCAACCAATAAATGAATGGATAATGAAAATGTTATGTGTAACATATATAGATATATGAAATTTATTCAGTCATAAAAAGAAGGAAATCCTGCCACTTATAACAACATGGGTGGACCTTGAGGGCATTATGCTAAGTGAAATAAGTCAGACAGGGAAAGGCAAATACTGTATGCTCTCACTTATATGTGGAATCTAAAAGCATCGAACTCATAGACACCGATAGTAGATTCATTGTTACCAGGGGTGGGAGGCGGGAGTAATAGACATTGGTCAAAAGGTACAAACTTTCTGTTACGAGATGACTAAGTTCTGGGAATCTAAGGTACAGCGTGGTGACTACAGTTAACAACACTGTATTATATAGTTAAATGTTGCTAGGACAGTAGCTCTTAAGTGTTTTCACCACCACAACAGTAACAAAATGGTAATTATTTGAGATGAAGCATGTGTTAACTAACCTTATTACGGTAAACATTTCACAGCCTGTATATGTATCAAATCATCACACTGTACACCTTAAACTTTCACAATGTTATGTGTCAATTAACTCTCAATAAAGCTGGAAAAAACCCACTATATATACAACCAACATATAATCTAGCAACTGCACTTTGGAGCAATGAAATGAAATCTATGTTTACACAAAACTCTGTACACTATTGCTTCTAGCAACTTTGTAATAGCCTCAGAGTGAAACAATCAAGACATCCTTCAAAAGGTGAATGGTGAAATAAACTGTTGTATATCTTTACAATAAAATACTACTAGCTGGAAAAATAAAGGGACTGCTGATGCACCCAATAACTTGGATGAATCTTCTGAAAATTGTATTGAGTGAAAAAAAGCCAGTCCCGTAATGTTACATATGTGTGATTCCATTTACATAACATTTTTGTAATGACAAAGTTATGGAAATGTCTGTGCTTAAGGAAGAAGTTGGGGATGGGAATGAAGTGGGTGTGGCTATAAAAAGGCAACAGGAGGGGCCCTTGTGGTGACAGAAAATCTCTGTTCCTTGTACAAATGTCAATGTCATGGTTGTCTTATTTACTGTTCTATAGTTTTGTAAGATATTATCATTGGGGGAATGGGAGAAGAGGACATGGGGTCTCTCCATGTTATTTCTTAAAACTACATGTTAATGTACAATTGTTTCACAATTAAAAAGCTTAATTAAAAAGTCAATCATTAACAGTATCACATTTACATATTTTACATCTGTACTACATAGCAATCACATGAATGTCCTTAGTTGATTTTCAGAAAAAGAGATTATGGCCCTAAGAGGAATGTTTTCCATTGCATTCTATTATAATCCACCATCTGATGCCACTCAGTTAAGCCAGGAGCGGCACTGGACTAAAAGTCAGGCAAATCTTAGGTAAGTCAAAAGCTGTGACCTCAGTGAAGAGACGAATCAAGCCAATCAGAGTCTCGCTTTCGAAAATTTAAACACACACACACACACCTTTACACATAAACAAGGGATAAGCTATGTGCTCACTGTTAAATTGCTATCTCTCAGTTCAAATCCATCCTCCTCTATCTTGCTTTGAAATGCTGAGCCTGGGTCTCTGCAAAGCACAGGTCTCCTTTGTCACCTGATTTCCTACTTATGCCAATAGAGAGAGCTAGAGGGAGACTAGAAAGTTGGAGGGGGAACTGTTCCTGACCTATACCCCACACAACAGTTGGTTCCACTTTGCATTTTTTCCTACACACCTAGAAGCAGCCTAATCGCCCCCCTCTCCAAGTGATGTTACAGCACTAGCTGCCTGGTATCCCTTCCTCAGAGATGTGGTCCCAGCTCTGCCTGTGGATTCCCTTCTAATTCGTCGGGCTGTTACATTGTCTCAACACCATTCCTCACAAAATTCTGAGCCCCAGATCTTTGTGGTCGCCAATCTAAGCTCCTGGGGCACGACACCAGCTAGCTAGCATAATTCTTCTTAGAGACATTAATCCCAGCAAGGTGGAGTCCTCCCCACCCAAGCTTCTAAAGTTCCTGTATGTTTCAGGCAACACCCCTACCCAAGACTCCTACTCCGGTTCTGTAAAGGCCCTCCTCCAATATTCTAAATTCTAATAATCTCAAGCTCTTGCTGTTGTCCCTGCAGCCAAAGTAGCCACTTCCTGCAACTTCTATCTCTATGCCTTATCAGTGCCCCTTTTTGCCTTTTTAATTCTCCAATATCTGGTAAATAATTCTTAAATTACATTTTATCTCTTAATATAACCAGTGTGGTTTCTGTCTCCTGAGTGTAACCCAATAGAGGCAGGCCGTTAGCAGCAAGATTTGAAGCTGAATACATGGGAGGTGGCCAAAGAGGCCATGAGAAGCTATGAGCAAGGCAAAATTATGAGAGAAACAAATAAAAGAGGTGTAAGAAAAGCAATCAGAAGCCGACAGAGAGGAAGAGTGGGGGGGCGGGGAGAGAGAGAGGAATGAATGGAATACATGTTCAGAGAGAAGTTGAATTGCAAAAAGGATAAGTTCCCTATTGCTTATGAGACTGGTACAGACATTTAAGAAGGTTCTAGAACTGTCTTTTCTTTTCCTTTTTCAAATTCTGTTTCAGTTCCAGCCCACACATGTTAACAGAATAATTCTCTTTTCACCTGAGTCACTCATGTGAGTCTTTCTTCCCTAAAAACACAAGAGTAAGAGTAAAAGAAAACAACGTCCTCCCTTCTGTATAGATAGAAGGACTAAGATATAAGGCAGAGAAAGGGGACCATCACATACACTTAAAAAAAAAAACAAAAAAACAAATGAACCAGAAAACAAGAGCTTCAGGTCTTTTTCTCTCTTTGTTGATTCATGTTCCTCTTGAGGGGCTGCTACCATATCTTTATCTTACCATCACCTCCTCACCTTTAGAGAGCACTTTACATGCTAGAACACACCTCCATATCTATGTTCTTATACAACTTTCCAAACAAAGTGGTTTCCCAGAAGACAGATAACATGTCTTCTATTTAGCTTAATCTATGCAATGTGATGCACTTGAGGCAGGAAAGAATAGTTGTCTTCAGGGAAGCTCTTCAGTTATGAATTCAGGACAGACAGCTGTTATACAAGCAACCCGGAGAGAGCTAAATATTAACAGGAAAATGTAAGAGCAATTCCTCTTGCCCTGGTGCCAGGTTCTAATAATATTTCTACTTCACCCGCAAAACAGCAGGAATGATCCAAGTAAGTATTTGCCAATTAAAATGACAAGTAGAAATGTCTCCCTTGCCATAGATGGAGCTTAATAGCACTATGACTTGATCTTACTTTTTTCTCCTCGACACAGTGAATCGCCACAGATGAATGAACAGAGTACTTCCATTTCGCAGAGCTGTCCAGGTTCAAGCGGCCTTGACTGTTGATGATACAACATTTAGCTACAGACCATGCCACAGCCTGTGCCCTCAGCCCACAAACTGCCAACTGTATGAGTCACTTAGACTTTCATTTCTCCCCACCGGTTCATTCAGACAAGTTCAGCAACAGCCCAAGAGAAAATATTTTCATGCTGTCACCACATCAAGCTTTCCAATCTCACCAGGTTTTCAAAGGGAGAATACAAAGCCAGTTACCTTTCCTAAACACTTTGTTCCATATCAGTGACCGAACTGCTGCCCCAGTTTCAAAGAAGGAAGGGGGCATCACCATTTGCCTGCTTGTTTCCTTCTGAATCCTGGACAGACCAATCTGCTGCTCTTTAAACTCCCCGGGCAGTGCAAAGAAACATCTGTCTCAGGAAGAGTTTGACTCGCACCCCTCCGCATAAATCGCCACTAGTAAAAGTTTTATGAGGTGGGTACTTTTCCCCCCCTGCTTCCTCCTTTTGTAATTGACTGAAGCCCAAATGAACAAGATGAAATGGCCAGACTTTTAGCCATATGTTGGCATCCACATGTGTACGTCTGGGAGAGAAGAGAAGCTGTCAGCTGTACCGAACGAACATTACAATCATCTGAAATGTAATTAAGAACCCCACAGTCAGTACATCTTCAAAAGATCCTAACAAAGTAAATTACACCTCTCACTTACCTGTAGCAAATTGTCCATGGGCCAGTTTCCCTGTTTGTGAAACTTGAATCCAGTCAATTTACTGAGACTCCAAAGTGGTTTCAGGATGTTTCCATATTGTTAATCTACGTAGTTTATCTCTGCTTTTCCAGTAACTCCTATATAAAAAAGAATAAAAGGATATACTTAGGTATATAAAATGCTCAGTAAATGCTGGTGGATCAGTTAGATTATAGCACCCATAACTCACACTAAAAATATTTGAACATTTTATTATTTGTTTAATAGAAAGGTTTAGGAAGAAAAAATTTCTCTTTTAAAAACAATATTGCATGTTAATGTGCTTTTGTATCTCCAATGAACACCTAGTAGAAGCCCAGGTGAGTGGCAAAGGCTTAATAAAAGTTTGTTGATTAGAGCCTCAATATAATACATTTCACTAAAAATTTCTTATTCTTGCATGCTTTGAGGAGGTGGAAAGGAATTTAACATTTGAGAAGTTACCATGGGCCTGGGGCTTTGTTGTTAGTTACCATATATGTATACACTCATATATATATGCATATATATATATATATATACATATAATCTTATTCAATTAGTACAAACACCTTTCTAAGCACTTACTACCTATAACTAACTCTCTGTCTGGCAAGTTTTTATTAGTCTCATTTTTCAGATCATAGGGGAAAGACTTACATATTGGGGAGGTCAGATTTTAAGACCAGCTAAGCTGAATTCATTGCTCTTTCATCACTCAGGTGTGGGAGAGGACCATCAATTACTGTTTTGTTTTAATAATTAATATCAAAACATTTTTTTGCATTGAATCTGTCTTAAGACAAAAGAAAAAAGAGTGGCTTGGACATTGGGCTATGGTGACTTCCAGGGGAAAACTGATAGTAAATTTCATGTCATTATGTATCATATAATTATGGTCAGATTCTTTAACCATATGATTTTTATTTCCCCCATCACAATTGTTTTGGCCTGAAATTTCAAATGTCTATCTTGGATTCATGGGGCTCTTTTAACTAAATTCAACAAAATCATTTCATGCACATCTAAACCATATTACTTCTTGAACTCTCACTTGTATTAACTGGTTTATATTAAGAAACCATCAGCCATAGGGGTCGTCTCCTCCCAGTCTAGAAGGATCGTTATGACAGGAACAAAGAACCCCATGGACACCTTCTTGTTCTAGGAAATAGCCACAGAAAACCCTCTGCTCTCACACTAAACAATCCTTACTCTTTTGAACCCCAAATTTCTTACTTGTCCCCTTTAGCCAACCAAGAACTGTCAAATGTATCAATTAGAAGGTCTCCCGCACGTCCCAAAATGCCATCTTAATGGAACACTTGCCAATTAGATACAGCCTCAGTATTTTCTCCTTTTACTCCATAAAACAGACTACCCTTTTCAACACTTTGAACTGTTGCTTAAACAAAAGTGACAGCAGAGGAGTCTTCCTTCCACAAACATATGAATAAACATCCATTGTTAGGTTTGCCTCGAACTTGGTTTTGCTATTGTCATTCTGGGTTATTGTAAGAATGTCCATTAGGGTAGTATTGTATTTAAAGCAGAGAGAAATGTTTAAGCTTGTTCGGCAATTTGCAGACTCTTCTTGGCACATGTTAAAGAAACATAGTAGAGTGTATATTTAAAAAGAGGAGGAGGACCCTGAATTACATGAGACAACAGGTAACAAACCTCAGAAACAGACTAAGGCATTGTTAGAGTTGCAGTTCTGATTCAATTTATTGAGTATCTACAAAACAGTCCCTTTCATTGTTACAATTTTTAAAAGTAATCATTTATTGGAAATTCGCTGTGTGCTAGGCACCAGTTAAGTAATTTACATGATTATCTAATTAATTTATGTGGGGAAAATTTTGTGCTTCAATGGAAAACTATATATATTGTCTACAGCACACCTTTCTGTTTATGTGATTCTATGGCAGAATTCTACAGAATTTACAACTCTGTAAAATATAAATAGCTATTAGCAGTACAAAGTAATTCTTCTCTAAAGTCAAATGTTATTCTGTCTAGTAGAGGTTCAACTGACTTCCCCCTTCACTGTGCAAGAAGTTAGTTTTACCTCCTTAGCTCATTAATTTCAATATTCTTGATCTATAAATGTGTCTTTATTTTGAATTTTTCTCTTAACTGGTTGTAACACTCCTGGTTCTTTCATTGATTAATGAGTTATGTAAAATAGTTTACACTTGATTATTTTGTATCTGTGTGAGAATCATGAATTTACCTTTTTTGAAATGATCTTTTACTATTTTTTATAAGACTCTATGGGGGGCAGATACTGTTGAATACATTTTACAGCCAAACTGAGACCCAGCAAGATCACATGACTTGCCTGAGGGTCACAAACATCCACTGGGAATTCCTGACTCTGGCAAGGTGCTACACCCTGGGGGTGCGAAGCTGAACAAGGCTGTCTCTATCCTCAAGGTCAAGGAGACCAGAGTAAATCTTTATTGAGGGTTGCCTATGTGGAAGGCGCTTCCAAAGACATCCAGGAACAAAAAACATTTGATAAATCTTCACTATCCAAAACTCACCACTTAGTATATGAAATAGTGAACTGAAATAGACTCGAACAGCGTGGTACTTCTCACTATCTGAACTCATTCTATGAACTCTTAATAACTAAATTCAGGAATCAGGTAGATTTGTATAGGGAAAGATACTCAATTGCTATCTTTTAATACTCAAAGTCACCTTGTGATGTAGACATTCTTCCCATTCTTACAGATAAGAAAAATGAGGCTCAGAGAAGTGATGTTAAAAAAAAAAAATCACAGCACGTTAGAATAGAAAGAGATAGCAAGATCACAGAGCCCAGTGGCCTCATTTTAGAGCTGGAAAAGCAGAGCTCGGGGAAACAGAGGGATTCTCTTAAATCTCTCACCCAGCAAGGAGCAGGGTCTGATTCAACATCCATCGCTTTTACCTTCTCATACATCTTTCCACTTATCTGGGACTAGTAGCTAGGAAAATGGGCCACGTATCTGTCAGAATCAGGGATAAAAGACAGGGGAAAATTAACACTTGCTTAAGACCCGCGGGGAGCCCCAGGGTCTCTTTCCAACCTCTCTTACCTCATTATTTTTCCCTCCAGATGATTTGAAGTTTTCTGTCTCAATTCACTTCCCTTTCTACTTTAATATTATCATTTTATATGTTTACTAATCTCCTACGAAAGCAATACCCAGCACTATCTTCAGTATTTCAAAAGAAGCAGTGACTAATATCATTTACAATAAGATAAGGGCTATCTAAAAGATCAAGTGTCTTTGGGGCTGGATTTAAATCAACTCAGAGGCAACCATGTTTTCTAATATCAGTCTGGAGTGACAACAGAAGTAGATAGCAGACTGCTTAATAAGAATATGAAAAACACACTGTGTCACTAAATCCATGGACTCTGTTCAGTAGAAAAAAAAATTCAAATTATGGGGTTCATGGGACAGAAAGAAAACGCTGGAGGAGTCTTTGGTGGTGAAAGTTTTGGGAAGCACTTGCCTATGTTCTACTGCTGCCCATAAAGTTTGACGACCTCTACAGATACCCACTGTCCTGCACAGCTCTGCACTTAAGTCACCTTTTGCTCACAAATTCAGGTATGAGTTCCTGCTGTCAGTACCAACAGGAGGACAGCAGTGACTTCTTATTATCCCCCTTTGCAGAGTGTGGCTGGAAATGTGGGCAGATCTCAGAATCCTGGGCACATTAAACTACCTTTTATCTGCTTATAGTCCCACATTCTAAAAACTTTTGAGACTACATCCTCATGACTGCTAAACCATAAAATCAAGCAGATCCCATAGTTTCCCTTTTTCTTTTCCTTTTTTTTTTCTGCTCACCTCTTCCCAACTCTTCTTGTCTTCCCTTCTCTCCTCTACTCTCCCTTCTTCTCCCATTTTTGTCCTCTCCCTTTCCTGATTTTCCTCTTCTCCATTGGAAAAGGTATTTCTATGAGGTCACAGGTATCTAATGAATAGGCTTATACTATATCACCTCTCAACAAGCAGAAAAGAGAAAGCCTACCAGTTATTCGCAACCCTTAAAAAGTGAGAGGACCGTATCACACAAGCTGCAATGGGTCACTGTTTGTTAGGAAAAATGCAACACATTTGTCCTGTGATGATGGGTTTTTCTATTTTTTCAGCCATTCACAACACGCCTGTCACATCGGCCTGATTTTGTTTCAGGTCCTCACACCCTCCAGAGACTTTCCCTTAGGAAATTTACAACCTTCTGTTCCTTTCCAAGCCATCAAAATTCTAATGGAGCTGTGTTCTATGTAAACCTATGCTAAGTTCAGTCATTATGCAGGTGTCCAAGTCTATTGAAGGTTTCCACCTAAAAGTGTTATTTCCCTCTAGAGTCAAAGGTACTTGGTTGAGCTGTTGATCCCTTTGTTAAAATACAACCCATATATCCAAATTTGTTGAGCTTCTGCCAGGAAAACAGGATGCCCCCAGAGAGGTTGGTGAATTGAACAATGTTGAATTACAGCTTGTATTTAAAATGAATTGATGGAAAAAACATTCTAAAAAAAACTTAACTTTTTAATGAATCATAATCTCCCACCATTATGCATTTTAAATATTTTTGCTGTTGTTTTCCTTTAACAAGCTCTATTTGGCTACCTCTGAGTTGCCAGAAAAACAACATAAAGGAATATTTTTTGTGCATGTGGTCCCATATAATCCTCAAGACAATTTAAAAGTCTCTATCTAGAATGCATAATTTTAAACATTTAGAAGCTGATGTTTAGTGAAGTTACAAGGTACATGACCAAGACCACACAGCTAGTTACTTGTTTAACAAGTGTTAAAACCTAGACCTTACATCAGCCTCCATGTTCTTTTCTACTTACACCACAGGTATTTTCTCTTTAAAATGGTTAGTCTAATGACGGGTCCAAGTTGGACTCCCCTCATGTAAATATCTCTAAGTGTTTAAAGTGAATGCTTTCTACACAAAGTAAGATGCTTCAAAGAGAATAATGTCGCAGCTAAAGGAAATAGGGAAGCTACCTTTTAGCCTTGTAACCAGTTATATCTATGATATTAATACAGTTGGGTTAAGGGAAAATTGCAAAGTTAAGATATATTCGATGATAAAGTCAGATTTTTCAGACAGAAGTAGGTTGCAAGCTGATATTTCCTTAGGTGCACTCAATCACTGTGGTCTTTCCATATGTCTGAATCAAAGAGCCAGTGCTTCCTCTAAAAACTAAACCACATAATTAAAATAAAGGAATTTATCTTGTAGTAAATACTAGGCTGGGGAAAATATTAACTATTCCTTATATACATTCTTCATATAAAAGGAAGAGCAAAGTTTTGGAGTCTGACGGGGGCAGATGTGGCTTCAGACTTCTAAAATAGAGTTTATAGCACCTACCCTCCACCCCTATCCACCATCCTGGTTTGATATGAGAATTAAAAGAGCTGCATTTAGTGTGACATCATACTGCTTAAACACCAGTTTATGCTTAAACTCATAAACAGAACTCTTCTTATCCCCTTCCCATTTGGCTGTAGATCTGTCTTAGGGATCCACTCTAACAAGAGCCCAATTCTCTTTCTCCAGTCGTGCACTTTGCCACATGATGCTGTTGACCCTGCAGAGTACAACACAGAGTAAGAGTGAAGGGAGGTGAAGATGCAGTGATTCTCTCCTGATTCTTAAAGTCCAGAAGACACTGACACTCCCACAGGGTTCAAGGCCTGATGTTAATACACGCTATCCTCTCTTGCACATTTGACCACCCCCTCTCTCAAATCTGACAGCTGCTGTGTGCCCATTTACTGTGATTATTCCAAAAATATATATTTTCACCACTTAAGTGTAAACACATACTTTATAATGAAAGCCAAAGCAGAGTCACGTATGCTAAAGACAGAATCTTTGCAAATTATATTCCAACAAATAATAAATTTAATAGAGAATCATGAGACCCAAAGTGCTAACCATCAGGAAGAGGGAATGTATCATCTTCTAATATTGTTTTATTGAATATAAATGAATAAAGGGCTCTTTTATTGTATTTGTGTCATCAGCATTCCAAATCTCAATGGGACTTTTGACATAAACATACAATCAAGAACTGAGTTATTATATTTATAATGACAATATTCTATCTGATATCTTCAATCAGAAACATGACAAATAATCACAATTCATATAACTCAATAACAAATGTGTTGATATATTGATTTCAGAAGAGAGACTAATGTTAGTATCTTTCTTTCACTCATTTCTGTTTTCTAATGTTTTGAAACAAAATCTAAGTTTAAATATGCTTACGGTACTCTAGTTAGCTGTTCAAGTCCCACCTGCCCAGAAAAACATCAAAATAAGATGTGCAGGGCATATGATTATGCTACATCCAACAACTGGTTCAGCTAGGTTTTCAGGATAAGCTTGACTTTAAGAAAAATCATGGCTATTTTTTTCATTCATTCCTTCTTGGGGAAGCAAATAACTTTATAGTCATCTGCACTCATTAGAAAGTCATATGGCCTTGTTCAAATCCAGGTGGCAATCACTGACTTTGTCACCTTGAGATAGTTTTCTTTCTGAGTTGTTTACTCATCTGCAAAAGGATATAATGGTATTTTCCTAAAAATCTTGTTTTAATATTAAATAAGATAACCTATGGAAAGCAAAAAGCACTACTTCTGACGTGAGATAAATGCTAAGTTAAGGGTAGCTATTATTTTTCACTAATCCACAGTGCCTTTTTGGAATGCCTACTAAATGTTAGGCAACATACAGATAAAACAGCAGTCTTCTGAGTTTGATTGTTAATCGTCTATGTGTCAACTATGACCCCTTCTTGTCATACACAACCCCAACCCCAAACCCCAAGCATAAAGACACCAGAGAATTCTCAGAGAGCAGCAAAGAAAGGAATCCATATTCGGGAGTCACCTCTTTAAATCTGGTTGAAGGAAAGAATGATGAAGCACCCATATTAGAGGTGAGTCCAAGGATAGGCAGTATGTGTTCTACACAGCCTCACTCTTAGCATTTGCAGTCACCCAATGAATGGAGGCCCACTTTCAAATAACTGAATATTTCAAAGTTACCAATAAAGCTATTGTTAAAGAAAGCCATTTTATCATCTGCATAATGGCCCCAATGGTTCCTTTCAAACTTAGAATTCCCAGATGGCTTAGAGTTTTGTACTGGCAGGAGGTAGCACAGGGAAAGGCAGCCCTTGCTGCCCATCCCTCTCCTTACACCCCACCCCCAACTTCCTACCCCTGTTAAGTGCGGTTTTGTATAAGGGACCTCATGTGCCTGTGTGTCGACATTCAAGCCTCCAGTCTGAGCTCCAAACATATACCCTATACAAAGCCACCCTTGGACTTACAGATATGCACTACAGTCGTGAGGTCTGCTCTCTGGAGGACACACTAAGGGAAGAGACCCACGCAGACACTGAAAACGAGTTTAGGTAGGCAATTCCAGGTATTAAGTAAGTCAAAGTCAAGAAGACGGCTGGGGGCTCTAGGTGGGCACGTCGCCTTAGTTCCACGAAGTCCATGTCTATAAAAAGAGAATTGACTGGAGAAATCCTGTTTGGATCTTTTTGAAGGATGGGGCCCAGGGCAGGGACTCCTCTTGCTTGAGTCCAAATGCAGTCTTGGTGGTGTGATGAGAAAGGGGGCTTTGGAGCCAGAACATCTGGGTTCAGATTCTCCTTTTGTTATTTAACAATTAAATCTTGGGTAAGTTATTTAACCTCTATTGCTCAGTTTCTTGATTTGTGAAATGAGAATAATGATAACATTTACTTCATAGTATTTGTGTGAGGATTAAGTGAGGAGTTAATACTAGTAAAGCAGTTTAAAATGTAGCTAGCACAGAGTATGTACTGCATAAATATTAACTATTAGCCATTCTTGCTTTAGGTAGAAGGAGTAGTAGAGATGTTGCTGGTATTGCTAACAGTAGTAAAAATGGCTAGTTCTGAAATAATTTAGTAAATTAGATCTCTTACAAATAGAATGCAATAAAGCTTTTATTTTGTTTTGTTTTGTTTGAAATAAGAATCCCTTAGATCAGATTTATTTAGTTAGAACGTAAGTTCTTACTTTGGGTAAGTAATTAAGGTTTGGATCCCTGATCTGATAAGAGATTGAACTAACCTGGACACACTTCCCATTACAAAATAAATAGAAATGTTGGACATGAGTCTAAGAAAGACAACAACAACAAATACACAGCTATGAAGAAAAGATAAGGTCGAAGAGGAACTGTCAGATATAAGAAATGAAGAAGGAAATCTAGCAAGTGGGACAAGGTAAATAAAATGGTGCATATCTGAATAGAAGCTGACAAGACTCTAGCAGCAGAGAGAATCTCTACAAAGCCTGAAGGTATAGAACTGTAAGGTATACCATTTCTAAATCTGAATGCACCTAATGTCAATAACATGCCCCAAAACATATAAAGCTACAGATGACAGAACTGAAAGGAGAAACCGGCAATCCCCTTATCATAGCAGAAGATTTTAACGTACCTCACTTAGTCACTTAAAGAAAAATATCAAGATAATATCACAAATGAATAAACATAAGAACAGTAACTATAAAGGAACCATAGAGATTCTCAGCAAAACTAAAATTAGTTCCAATCCTCCCGACGATTTCATCTGATCAAAACGTCAAGTTTACAGAAGACTTGAACCCAATGAACGAACTTAACCTAACTGACATATATAGAACACTTTGACCAACTAAATTATTCATGTAAAGTAAGAGAAATTATACTTGATATTATAAAATATTTGGAACTGAACGAAGTGAGTTCAGTATACTTTTAATATTTAGGGGATGCAATGATAAGACTATCTTTCATGACAATTTGAGCTTTAATTAAATACATATATTAAAGGGGAAGAAATACAGCAATTAGTGGGCTTTGCATTTAACTAAAGAAGTTAGATTTTTTTGAAAAAGAAGATGTGAAAAACAATTGGAAAAAAAAGTTTGGGATGAGTGCAGAAATGAAAGAAAACAGCAACAAGGACAAAGGGACCACAGAGATTTTCAGCAATAGTAAAACGTTTCCACGGGGAAAAAAAAAAAAGCAAAGGAAACATTCGAAATAACTCAGAGAAACAATAGGCTATAAATAGAAATAAAATTGCTATTTAAAAATTGTAGTAGATCACCATGAACAATTTTATGCCGAAGTATTAGAAAGCTCACTAAAAGAAAATTTTTAAGAAAGATATTCAATACCAAAACTGACTAAAGAATATATAGGAAACGTAAATAAACTAATGCCCATTAAATAAGCTGAACTGGAAGTAAATGACATACTCTTCAATGAACACTACCACCCCTTACAGTTCCCCTAATCCAAACAAAAATCAAGCCTGATGATTTTATAGTCAGATTCTTCTAAACCTTCAAGGTACAAATAACCCCAAAGAACTATGTCAGGCACCAAAAAGTTGTTCTGTTTTTGAGGTTTGGTGAGATTGACTATTTGACTTCTGGTAGGGTGCTTTCAATCTGGCTTAATAACAGACCTACAAATAAGTTGTGTAAAATATATTTAGGAGATTAAAGGTATAAGTGAACGAATGTGGACTCCTGGAACCTCCACTTTTACTCTTGGAAAAAACTGAATTTGGTGATTTCTGCCAAGTTTCTGTAAAGTAAAGAAGCCACGGTTGAGAAGAACCCAGTGACCTGGATTCATTGTCTTTTATGTTACTGGGAGTGAAAGTGGGAGGCACACTAAAGAAATATCTGCTACCCATAGGTAGAGAATTCCACATTCTATTTCCCATTGTGTTACAAGGTTTATGAACATTTTCAGTGCAAGGCAACCATAAGTCTTTCAAAGAATCTCAATATCTCTCCAAATCCAGACAAGGAGAGTCTGAGAAAACGAGGATAAGCCAGACACAGAATGACAAATACTGCATAATCTCACTTATATGTGGAATCTGAAATAGGCAAACTCATAGAAACACAGGGTAAAATGGTGGTTACCAAGGGGGTGGGGATTGGGGAATGAGGAGATATTGGTCAAAGGGTACAAAGTTTCAGTTATACAAGATGGATTCGTTCTGGAGATCTAAGGTACAGCATGGTGACTGTAGTTGGCAATGCTGTATTGTATACTTGAAATGTGCTAAGAAGGTAGATCTTAAATGTTCTCATGACAGAGAGAGAGAGAGAGAAAAGAAGGAAGGAAAGGAGGGAGGGAGGGAGGGAGGGAGAGAGAGAGAGAGAGAAAGAAAGAAAGAAAGAAAGAAAGAAAAAGAAGAAAGAGGAGAAAAATGCAACTATATGAGGTGATGGATATGTTAATTAGTTTGACTGTGGTGATCATTTCACAATGTATATATATATCAACATATCAAGTTGTACATCTTAAAATATATACAATTGTTTTGTCAGTTATACCTCAATTAAAAAAAAACTACAAGATGTGGGGAACTGAGAAGAAAACAAAATATAAGGAAATAGAAACTTATTTAAACCACTGGTGAGAGTGTAAATTTTTTAAACTCTTTAAAGAGCAACATGAAAAAGTTGAAGATGCCCATTTCTTATAATAGTTCTGTTATTGGGTATATAGCCTATGTCATCATTTTTCAAATTGCTGATTATAACCCATTAAGAGATCGACAATTCAGTTTAGTGATCTCTACCCACTTTATCCACAACAGGACAGAATACAAAATAACAATTGTATTCATAGTTTGTGTGTGTGTGTGTGTAAGTGTGTGCATGCATGTGTATGTGAATGTAGAAAAGGTAAAGGTAAGTATCTTTCCATATATAGGTATGTATATGCATGTGCAGGTCCTGGGTCCCCAAATAAAATATAGTTATTTCTGTGGGATTACAGTACAACAAGTTTAAATACAACTTTCCTGGAGAAACACTCCCACATAAGTACATGGACACACTTACAGAGATGTTTACTGAAGAATTTGTTATAATCATGAGTAATGGTAAATAATTAAGCGTCCTCCAATTAAACATGGGTAAATAATTAATGTTAGACATATAACAGAATACTACCATTCATTAATAAAAATAAATGAACTAGTTCCTTATGAATCACACTATAATATTAAGCACAAACAGCAAATTGAAAAAGTATGTCTATAAAATTTATGCAAATGAAAAGCACAAAATACATAAAATAATATTACATACCTTTATAGATACATATATACTGTGTAAATGTATAACAATATACATGGCGAGGATACACAAATGCTGCAGGTACTAGTTATCTCTGGCCTGGTTATCTTTATCCAGTAAGGACAGCAGGTCATGATTGGGGTAATAAGGAATCATCTGTAACTACAAAATTATATTTCTTTCCCAAAAAGGAATATAAAGCATATCTGACAATATTGTATCAGCATACCTGAGCGCTTGCAATATCTCAAAAATAATTTTTTAATGAAATGAGATGAACTAGCTTTAGGAACTGTACCTGGGGCAAGAGGAGAATTCTAACTGGTTATAATCATAGCATTTGTATTTAAATGCACTAATAAAGCAATAGAAAAACTGATACCTCCCCCAATACATTCAACATATGCCCATGGCTGTTATTGGTGTGTCAAGATGGAATAATTTTAAACAGAAAAAAAGATATTGGAAAGAACTTTCCAACTGCAAAATTAGGAGACTTTAGAGATTTAGAAACAGATGGTAATCGACTGAATTTCAGACTTGTATATGTTATCTTAGCCAGGGGTCAGTTAGAATAACTAGCTTCTTCCTGAGGTACCTCGACATATTTGTGAAATGCTAACTCCAAAAATATTTAAGAAGCTATATGACTGCTAAAAATTGGAAAACGCCTTCAACTCACATTGTCATCCATGGTTTTTGCCAAATCCTTCACTTTCCTTTAGGCTGGAATGTTTACCACATGCATGATTTCAGTGCAGACTCTTCAAAATGTGGTTGCACTCTCCACAAAATTCAGACTTTAGCAGAAAGTAGTATTTTCCAAACCACTGCTATATGTTAAGGCCAAAGGCTCTTTGTAAATTAGCTATATATTATTTTTACATAAATACTTTACCTACATGATAAGAGGAAAATGAGCAGACTCATAAATTGGTGCTTTCACATTCTACAGAGAGCTCAATGCAGAAACACATGCTCACTATATCAGCACTTAACCCTAAATGCTGTATTTCAAAAAAACATAAGAGAGAGAGAGATTTTGGTTTTACTTTTGTTTGCTATTGAAAGACCACCCAGACTAATAAGAATATCCATATTGCACCAATTTATTATATAAACTCAATTGGTCAGTTGAGCTCCTTGGAACTTAGTTCTCTGTGTAGGACAAAGTCCGAGGTGACCCCGATGCATCACATTTTTATATAATCCATTTCCCTTGAGTGTGGGAAGAATCTGAGACTTGCTTTTAGCCAACAGAATATGACAAAGGTGATGGGACAGTCACTCTGTGATTACGTTCCATTACAGAACGTATCTTAGTAGGATGCGGCAAGAAAGTCTCCTGGGCTTAAAGGCATAGCTGCCATGTTGTAAGATGGTCCGGAAGGGCATCTATAAGAAGGCCTGTGGGGAGGGATTATAGTGCCCTGTAGGAGCAGTGTGCCACCCTCAGCTAAGCCAGTTACAAATGTGCACCTCAGTCCTAGAATCACAAGGAATTTGACCAAAACCCACAAAAGCTAGGACCAGTATTCTGAGCTTCAGAAAGGAACACAGCCCTGCTGATAAATTGCTTGCAGCCTTGTTGGGCAATGAGCAGAGAACCACTTCTGCTGTGCCTGGACTTCTGATCCACAGGACTGTGAGATAATAAATTTATGCTGTGCTAAGCACCTAAATTTGGGCAATCTGTTACGCAGCAATAGACAACTAACACAATTCCCCTTCCGTGAAAAAGTTAGGTGATCAGCGGTCTTCAATTCTGAGTTTGCATCACATTACTCAAGTTCTCTTTAAATTTTTTTAAAGAAATATGCAAGTCTGAACCCCTCCAGCAAACTGATTGATCAGAGTTTTGAGAGATGAGGCTGAGATATACTAATTTTTTAAAGATTCCCAACTGATTCTGAAGATACTAATTTGATCCCTAAGATCTTTTTTAGTTATAAATATCTTTATAAATGATATTTGGCATCCAGAGGTTGCTGCACTTACTTCCTCTCATTTCTTTGTACAGTAAATCACACATGATATTTGCTGTAGCTCCAGAGACCAATTTTTAAAGTATGGAAATGGTTATGTTTGATAAATATATCTATCTTTGGCCATCTTTCAAACCAATATGTCCTCAACCAGTGTGTGATTATTTGCTTTCCCTCTTAAAAAAGAGAGGGAGGGAGAGAGAGAGAGAGAGAGAGAGAGAGAAACACATAGAGATACAAATATACGGATTTTAAATGACCTACACAAAAAGTGGCTACAAATGAAGTTTGGGGAGTGGTGGAACAGGTACTTCTTATTACTTTCATTTTCCTTATCTCTAAAACCAGAACTTGCTCTCCCATCTCAACTCCTGCTGGACAAAATCCTCATTTTCTACTATTTTTTTTCTTCTCAATACCTGAGAAAAACTGTTGCTCACCATCATCAATCTATAATGAGAGAGAAAAATATAGGGAAGGAGAGGAGAAACTAAACCTTGGAGAACTCTCACCTATAAATTAAAGTTCGATCTTATATTTTAAAAGTAATAGCCCAATGGAATAGAGAATAGAGTTTTTCCTTCCTCCGTTCGCTTCTAATTTATATTTTCCAAGGTACCATGGAGAAAAGCTGTAGAAACTGTGGGGCTGGATGAACTGATTATTGGTTTTTGTTTTCAAAGTAGAGGAATAACAGGAGCAGACAGAGCATCAGATGGCAACTTATCAGGGCACGTGCCTCAGTTATGATCTTGGTTTGATGTGCTGACCTCTATAACCCTGTTTCAACGCCCTATAGTTGTTGAGTTTTTAAAGGCAAATATAAATCCTGCATAGATGGTTCATTCTGGGTTGTCCTCTTTTTGAATGGGGTCAACCCACATTCTTGGCAGATTTCCTTTAAACTGATTTATTATATTGCTGAAAAAAAAATGAATGAATGAATGAATGAGCCCTTTCTCCCTTTCTCCTAATCACCATTCCCATGCAGAATGCATAAGATCGATCCATTGATCATGTACTGGGATTGAATGAGTCTTTCGGAGTTCAAAAGTCAGCCTCCTAGAAACTCAAGTGGAGTTTTCCTTTTATGAATGCAACAATAAACCAAAACAGTTAGAAGAGAAGTAAATATTTGGCAGTCTCACCTTCAAAGTCAAAGATTTCTCAGAGACTCCTTTTTCCCTGCTTTTAGATTTCAGGTCAATTACCTGCGATTAGGAATCCTTAGATAGCTAATGTTTCAAATAGAAAGTTTGGTTGGTGCTGTTTTTTATTCCCCTCTCCTTTCTCTTTCCAGCACTGCTCCCCTCTCCCCTCACCCCCACCCCAAGTCCTACTACTGCTCTGTTCTTTTGTAGCTGCTTTGGGAGCAAAGATTGACCTTCAATCAACACTCGTGTGCTTTAATAAGACCCTTTGTTGTATTTCAATCAGCATTTATACTCTCAATAACTCCAATAATGACTTCGGATTGGGGCCTCACCTTTCAAACCCTGATTGGGCTGTGACACTTCGCACTTTGATGAGGGGATATCATCTGTCACTTGCACTTTTCTGCTTTATAAATATTTATGTTCAATCTAAATCTCTGCTGGCTACACTTACCTTTTTAACTATGATACAGAATCCAACATCTCTCCCCAGGATACTCTTACTTAACATTGAACTCATTATAGGAAGAGTGGATATGACATCTCTTCTCATAATAAACCCAACCGACCACACCATATTCTCATTGCCACTAGAACGTTTAATTTCCTTGATAATAGCTTTAATTGTTGCTAAGAACAATATTTTTCAGAGCTCTGCATTTTCATCAGCACCAGTAAGATTTGTTTATTTCCTTTTCCAGGAGCAACATTTCCCCCGGGGGAAAAAAAGTGTTTTTTCAAAAACCACACAAGAGGGACTGTGCATTCTAGGGAGTAGAGAACAATGTACCAAACAGAGCAGTAAAGTCTGGAGTACCTGCTACCTTCACTAGATGAGGACTTTCCTTTTACACTTCAGTGTCCCTTCATCCATAATGAAAATTTCTGCCTTGGTAAAAAACGCTGAAGTTTCTCCACTTTAGGATTGCAGGATAGTGACCTCACTGAAACACAGAAAATCCCTAAAGCTCCCACGTAGACTTCTCTCCCTTCACATGTTCTCAAGCAAATGGTGAACATTAGAGGAGGAATGTGCTTCTGAGGAGACCATATTTGCATCTGACCAATTTAAGCATCATTTTTTTTATGTGGCTACATTGATGGTACACTTGCCTGAAACAGGAACTTTCTAGGAATATTGATTATTATTTTTTTTACCCATTTCCTAAAGCATAATATCAATCCTGTTTTCTTCAGAAACAAAACAAAACAATGCATATGTTGTAGTACCAACAAGCAACATTGCAGAATGTGGGGAAAGAAGGGTATGTGCCAACGTCTCATTTGTCAGTTTGGTCACTCACCTCGATGAGCCTTTGTTTACCCATCTACACATCTGGAAATTGAATTAGACCAGTGATGAGGAAACAGTTTTTATGAGCACTGCTTGAGGTCGAAAAAGTGCAGGGACTGCATTTGGAAAAAAATGTATGTATCTATACCTACACCTACACCTGCACCTATTTCTATGACTCCCTGTATCTATATTGGTATCTTTAGAAAATATAACATCTGTAGCTGCAACTGAGAATTATTTTATTACTTCTAAAGTAATGAAGGCTCTTTTGGCAAAAATTTCTGAAAATGCATTACTAGCCTGTGAAATAGCATCTTCTGTTAACCTGGAAATAGTAGATGTTACAAAACATCCATTGATGTAAAGGGCTTAAAGGAGGGGATAGAATTATTAGAGTATTAGAGTTCAGTACACAATAGGATTTTTAAAATCTCGATTAAAGGATTGGTAAGCAGGTGGGAAAATGTTGCTTCTATTGTTTCAGCTCCTACTACTCTTCACCTCATATATCCTGTTATAGCAACAATGTCTCTCTTCGCATTTATATAACATACAAGTTAATTTCTGCCTCAGGATCTTTGCATTCCCCTCTATCTGGAACTCTTTGACCCAGTACCTCTGAATGGCTCATTCGTTCATTCTTCTCTTTATTCAGCTATAATCACTATCTCAGAGAGAAATCCTGACTTCCTTAGGGACTTATCTCCCATTTATTCCTGTTTATAACATACCCCGTTTTATTTTCTCAGTGCACCCATCACTATGTAAAATAATTTTAAGCACATTCATTACCTGCTTCTGTTTGAGAATGCAAAGTTTTAAAGGTCAGAGGTTCTGTTTGTCTTATTCACATTCCCAGCATACAGCCAGTGCTCGTTAAGTATTGGATGAATAAATGAATATGTTTTTTTTTCTTGTCCCTGAGATGATGTCTTAGGCCAAGTCTCAAGACATGGTAAGTCATCAGTTGTTCCTTACTGTAGCATAAGGTTATAAAGGATAAATGAGATATAACCATCTCTACTTTGAGGACAAGTTCCTGCTATGTCATTCTGGTTGTAGATCAGCTCCAGGATCTTGACAGAAAAACTATTTTTTAACATCATAAATTAAAAGTGTCCAAACTGCACTGTTTTGCCAGATACACAGACGTCCCTCAATATCCATTAACGATGAATCTCTAATCTCATTCTTAGAGTTCTTATAGCTGTGAAAAACGAGTTAACATCACATACTGTAAGAGCAAATTAAGTTTGCTTTCTGACAGAGGAATAAAATCTCAGACAAATCATGTTTTTGTGAAAAAAAAAAAAAAAAAAAACCAGCCAGTTTGTAAAGTATCAGCCAGGATTAGTAACACTTAAAAGGGTAACCAGGGACCCTGACTTTTTCACCTCAAATTGTTTGCTAGACTTTTAGACAATGCACTTCATAGTTGAATCTCAGAAATAGTCATGTTTAGTAGAGGCATAGATAGACAATTTCTGGACTTCTTAGAAAATCAAACAGAACATTACCCAAGCCTACTCTTAAAAAAAAAAAAGTAAGTGACAAGAGATGAAGATACTGATTATTTATATGATTTAAAGGAGTTGCGCATGTGATTACTTTTTTCATTTGAAATAGCCACTTGATTTTGTACCCTATTTTGTATTTGTAATTTTGTGTTTATTTGTTCCTTAAAGAAAGCCTCTAAAAATGTTATGACCTTTAGGCCCCAGAAAAACCAGATCTTCCCTGGCCGTGGGTGTTAAGTTAGGACAGAGATAGAAGGAGACTTGGGAAACCAGTTAAGCACTATTTTCTTCACTCTTCTCTCTTCCTACTCACACTTCAGGCTTCAACATGGCATCACTTTCTGATTTACTGAATCTAGGTTAGTTTCCCTTTCTGTGATGTCCCTAGTAACAATTTCTTCCCCTATCACTGCATTTTCACAATTTATCTTATATTACTCTTCAGCTGCTGGGCTAATGCACCTCAAAGACAGGCTGTGCCTGACTTCTTACCATTTTATCTTCAATGCCAAGTTCAGCAATCAACACAAGGTAGGTATGCAAGGACTCAAATGAGTATGTACTGAATAAGCAAACGCCTTTCTCTCTCCTTACAAGCATTCATTCAGTTCTCGAATGTCCCATGCACCTTGTTGAAAAACAGAATTATATTCAACCTAACATTTTTCATAGCACTATATCCTCACCAAAGAACTCAGTCCAAAACTCTGAATTTGAAGACAACGGCAGACAGGAAGCTCACACACTGTCCATGTGAACAGGCAAAGCAACAGAAAAAGAAAACTTCAAAATACAGCAACATGGATTTAGATGTCATTAAAAAGAATCGTCCCCCCATGTCAACAACCAACACAAATCCCAAGACTTGCTAAACGTACATGTACCAAAAAATGAGAACATTTTATATAGAACAAAATACATTTCCCAAAGCAGGCCCTGGGCTGCGGACGGGTAGCAGGCCGCACGGCAGGAGGTGAGCAGTGAGGGGCGAAGCTTCATCTGCCTCCTCTACACTCGTCTTACTGCCTGAACCATCCCCATCCCCCAACCCCACCCACAACACCGGTCCGTAGACAAATTGTCTTCCAGGAAACTGGTTCCTGGTGCCCAAAAGGTTGGGGACCACTGTCCTAAACAATCAAATGTAACTTATAGAGATCTTTTGTTTCATGGTTACTCTCTTGGCTCAGGAATCCAAAGTAGATCAAATGGCCACAGAAACCCTGTGTCAGAAACCCCAATAGATCAAAAGGTCAACTAGAAGATGAAGACTGAACAATCTTAACTTTTTGGCTGCTCTAAAAGGAGTAGCATAAATCTTTCATAGTGATTTGCAACTCAATTTGATATGTTTCTGTGGTTGCTTCATGCCTCTCTGGGGTCTTCTGAATCAATACTTGTCCAATCCTTGTCTTTGGTTTCATAGAATCATAGGAACTTACAAGACAGGGTCAGATGGAACCATAGAGATGATCTAGAAAGTCCCTCCTTAGCAGCCCTGAAAACTAGGGAGGGAAGCTCACCAGGCAAACTTCCAGATTTGGGGCAGTTCCAATCATTGGAAAGGATGTTTATTTTGTTTTGTTCTATTTTTTTTTTCTTTCAAGTTTCATCAGTTATCTGCCTTCCTATAATTTACTTCTACTAGATGTTGTTTTGCCTTCAAACAAGGTAAGATAAATATTCTCCTTTGCTACCTAACAGTGCATCAGTAGTACAAGATGACTAACGGGTCTTTCCTTGGGACTACATTCATCCAGTTTGGTACCAGTTTCACATTGTATACAGACTCTGATAATCTTAAACAAGTTTGGCCTAATACACCTTAGACAAGATTGTTGGACATGGTTATTTATACATAGGATGAGCAAACAGGCCAGATTATTAACAAAGTTTAAGGGAATTATGTTACCAAAATATAGCATATGACTATTAATCCTAAAAACATTTTCTGTTCTCTTAATCTTGCACCAAAAGATAGAGCCCCTCAAGAAGGGCATATTTTCTAATTCCCCCCTAAAATATGGACCTGGAGATTAACGGATAATGAAGATCTCCTGAATGACAGAACCAGAGTAAGGAGGTTTCAATATTCCTGCCCAGTAGATCTGATCATTGTGGTTCATTCACCCTTGACTACCCCTGAGTTTCAAATTCTCTCCTTTTCTGGAAAGGGAGTTTAAATTTTCTTTCTTACATTTTATGTATTAGATGTGTTAGTATTTAATAACTGACATTTTTAGTTTATTGGTCTTCAGATCACACAAAATTATTTCAGAACCTGCAGGAAAGGACTGCCTATCACTCATATTTCCTTGACTATGTGTGGGTACAATAACTAGACACAGTTTTGAGGTTTAGGGAGGCAGTGTATGCATAGATACTGGGGAAACAAAGGTATAGACCATGGCACGGTCTGCCACCAGCTGACCCCAGAATCTACCTTCTCCTGTTCCTTTATAACAAAGACACCAATTTTTAGCAGTGTTTTTGCTGTCCAGTTATACACACACACGCACACACACAGGCACACACACATTTTCCAGCCTTCACACACTGAAATGTGTTCACGTGACTGAGTTCTGGCCAATGAGCTGTAAGTGGAGTTGTCATATGAGATTTCAAGGACATCTCTTCTTTAAAGGGAGCACTGATATGACTATTTATGCTTTTTCTTCAATCAGCTTTCTGCAACACACCTTTGATATCTGGAGTTTCACCTGCTATCTTGGGTCATGAGGCTAAGGCACACAACCCAGGAATGGCAGAACAGAGAACTGGAAGAAGACTGTGTTTCTGATGGCTTCTGTCGCTGCCATAGCAACCTTAGAGTGCCAATGCCCACCTTTCTCTATGTGAAAGGATAAATACATGAGATGTAAGCTACCCTCTTGGGGGAGAGGGATGTTCTGCTAATACCAGATGATCACAACTCCTCACATAGTACTTTTCAATTGTTCTAAATAACCTTTCATGGTATTTCTGAATGATTATTTCCTTTTCATCTTTGAACCCAACATTGGTTTCAGATGTCTGTATTCTATCTCAGTTCATTTAAATACGCATATTATAAACAAAGTTACACTAATGCTATTATTTATATACGTTTCATTATTTTTCATTAATTGTTTATTAACTCTGAACATGTTTATAGCCTACATACTTAGTGGTAAATGGATATGGGTCTAGAATTTGTAATTTCAATTAAATTATAAATATATGAGAAATAATCGTGAAGGAAAACTCTCTCACCTCATTCCCCTCAAACGGTATACAAAATCACAAATTTATAACTGAATTTGGGATTAGCTACAGTTTTAGATTACTTGACTATCTGATTCTTTCCATTTACACAGCTTAACAATTATACAGTTGTTATGTATCTGAAGTTTGTTCTTCTATAAGGAATCAAAAAGGTTTATATTGGATAGTTCAATTTCCCAAAACCTGTGATAAAAGAAAATGATAAGAAACAGACAAAAATTTCTGATTCCAGTTTTCTTTTTCCTTATAAAACACTTTATTATCAATGTTCAAGAGATATCATTTCATATCATTAAAGCAGTTTTATATTAATGTGTTTTCCTTTGAAGACCATAAGGGCTAACATTAAAAGCAATGTTGAATATGGGAGAAGGCATCAGACAGCAAAGTTCAGGCCACAAGCTATTATTTCTAATATTAACCCATTCTATGTTCTTGGGTAACTCATTTCCCATTGCCGGACCTCATTCTGCAAAACTACAAAATGAGGGAATTTAAATATAATTGTTTTTTGTTAAATCTCAAGCCTAAAACCGTGCTTTGAAGTAGAAATATGATATGAGCCACATGTGTAATCTTAACTTTTCTTATAGCCACGTTAAAAAAAGATAAAAAAGAAACAGCTATAATCAATTTTAATGATATATTTTATTTAACCCAACGTGTTCAGGATAGGATCATTTTAGCATGCAATCAATACAAAATAATTAATGAGATATATTCAATTCTACCGTCTTCAAGATATGATGTGCAGTTTACACGTACAGCACACCTAAATTTGAACAAGCTACATTTCAAGTGTTCGATAGCCAGATGTGCCTTGTGGCCATGGTATTGCACTGCACAGGTCTCATACAATCCAGAAATTGGTCTATGGATCTATGAAAAATCACCCACATTTTTGCATTGAGTGGGAAGGAGTAGCAGGAGAAGCAGTGGCTGAAAATCTCAAGTGATGCTTCCCTGAACTCTCAGAGCAGTCTAACAGAGGACGTAAAAAGAACACTTAATAGCCAGTAGAGCATGTGTACTGACAAATCAAAATAGGCACTGGTCCCATCCGGAGAGCCATCATTCCAAACAACCAGTCAGGAGTACGTGAATACCAGGTGCATATAAGCCATGCCTGTGTATCTTTCCAAAAATCCCAGTCACTACTATCACTGATTAGTCTTTTGATAACTCTCTACCCCAATATACAATATTCTTCTTGTGAAAGAGTCCTGTATGTTTTCATTTGTTATAATACAATAACTTATAAAGCAAAGGTACATAACATATAGTGCTTCTCATTCTATATGAGGAAATCTTTGGACTGGCGATATGGTACCAAGGCAGGCTTTGAAATCTCATTTGTAAAGAATTTTGCATAATTTTGAGGATATTGTATTATCTAGTTCAAAGAATGAGTGAGAGTTCATGAAAACGGGGATTGGGACTAAAAGTACCTCATTATGGCATCACTGGACACAGGGTAAGGTATTCAGTAAATATTTCCTCAAGAGATGAATGAACAAATGTCTTCCACAGAAACATTACCCCATAAAATTTGTCAAGTGTGGTTCTTACTAGGTGCCTCACCAATAGCATGGGCATTAAGAAATACTTTCCCATCATGTAACATTTTTTACCTAATGGCATCTTGTTCCGTATATACTCTTTCATAACTAACTACTTACAGTCACTAACCTATCTTCTGATAACTGACTGATTAACAAATATTTACTTGAGATATCCTAAACTGGATGGAGAACTAGCTGGGTTGCTGGCTATTTCCTGACCTCAAAGGTAGAAAATACTATAGAAGAGAGAGAAAAGTTGATGGAATTGTGTGAAACTTTTGGGAAATGGATGGATCCAAGTGTGAGAAACTGTGGCCAAGAAAAGAATAATACCAGGTGACATATATAAGGATAATTCAAGAAAGAACTTTCTAGCTATGTGCTTCCTCTTCTTCACATGGTCTGCGTCATGCTAGCTCAGTGCAGTAAAGAAGCAAAAGCTTGATGCAATGGGGTAAAATTACAGCAATGCTGCCCTTGTGCTGGGGAGCACTGGATAAGAAAGTATACATAGACTAGGTATCACCTTTCCACTGTACACCGGCTTCCCTTCCCCTACCCACCCCCCAACATGAACTATACCATAAAAATATCCAAGGAACAGTACAGCACGTTTGTATTTTTTGAAACTTTACTGTTGCCTAAGATACTTTACAATATTATTATAACCTTGATACCAATTACTTATAGAGATAGCTTTATATTTGGCAAAATGACTGAGAAAAAAAATTGAAGATTATGCAACAAATACTTGCAAATGCTGGATAAAATATTGCCATTTTAAAATAAATAATTGACGCAAGAAAAAAAGAAATTTCTAGGTACCAGGAAAAATGAATCACAGAGATATAATTGTACATACGAATGCTGCAGCTGCTCCAGATAAGTGCAGAGATTTGGAGGTGTGGGAAGGAAGTAGATGTGCATTAAAGGTTATACAGAAACAGTAGAAAAGGTTTGGTTCTGCATGAGGAAGCTTTGGGGCCCTGCATAAAGCTGCAAACCCATGAGGGCTTCACCTTCAATAAAAAGAAAGGCTAGAAAAATCCCACAGTACAGAAAACCAATGAGGAAATATGTCACAACTAGAGACCTGGGAGGGGAAAACAGAGACACTGCTGAAATGTCAGGCTCGCTGTTCCATGTACTGAGTTTTAATGTGTCATAGCTATTTGTCATTAGAACCTGAAGTTAGCATAAAACCTTGCCAAGTCTAATGATATTGCTGGTATAACTCTTGTTATAAGCATTGGCAGAGCTACACTGGAGTGATTTCCATAAATACAATAAAACTAAGCTCATTTTACAATATTACAAAACACTTAAATAATATCTTCACCATGAATGACAATTCAGCAGACATAGTATACAGGTGATGTCAAACCAAATATTTTAAAATTGAAACAATAAACTGAATAAAGACTATAAAATTATACATTTACAAATTTATAAACATAACGTGATTTCATAACAAATATAAAAAAGGAATTAATTTGAATAAAGAACAGGAAGAGTTGAAAAATAACCAAACAGAACTACTACAATTAAAGAAAGCACAGTTGGAAGAATTTTTAAACCCTTAATGTATGCATTAACTTTTTAATTAGACATAACTGAAACTAATGTTTGTTAACTGGAAGATAGAATTGAAGAATTAACACATAATCCATTCCAAAAAAATAAATGCATAAAAAACATAAGAAGGAAAGTTAGGAAAATCAAGATTTGCAGTGAGGATATACAAAGTATGTCTAAAAGAATTCATAAATGGGTGTTCAGAGCAATTCTTGTGAAGTAATGTATAAAGAGTTAATGTATAAATTTTTCTAGAATTGATGATGGTCATAAACATCTAGATTAAGGAGCATAAAGAATCTTGAGAAGTAAAAACATAGTAAAAGTGAAAGGAATACATTATAATGAATTTACCAAATATCAAAGGCAAAAAATATTTTTAAATAAATCAGAGAGAAAAAATAGGTTATATGCAAATGAATAAAAATTTCTTGGACAAAAAACTTAACAATGGGGCTTCCCTGGTGGCGCAGTGGTTGAGAGTCTGCCTGCCAATGCAGGAGACACGGGTTCGAGCCCTGGTCTGGGAAGATCCCACATGCCGGGGAGCAGCTGGCCCCATGAGCTACAATTGCTGAGCCTGCGCGTCTGGAGCCTGTGCTCCGCAACAGGAGAGGCCGCGATGGTGAGAGGCCCACGCACCGCGATGAGGAGTGGCCCCCACTTGCCGCAACTAGAGAAAGCCCTCGCACAGAAACGAAGACCCAACACAGTCAAAAATAAATTTAAAAATAAATAAAATTTAAAAAAAAAAAACAAAAAAAAAACAAAAAAAAACTTAACAATGACAGTAGAGACTAGAAGACAATGAAAATAAAGAGAGAAAATAATATCAACCTATAATTCCATATCCAACTATTATTTCTCATCAGAAAAGAATATTATAGAAAGATACCTGACTGGAAACATATTGGAATAAGACTTTTGCAAAGTCTAAAGAGATTAACATAAAGAACTTTTACAAGTCTTTGAGAAAAATACAAAAAGCCCATTAGAAAATAATGAGTAGGGTATATGAAACAGAAAAGAAGAAACAAATGGCTAATAGATTCACTGAGATGGTCACACTCTAATAACATGAAAAATAGAAATCAAAAGAGTGAAATAGCGTTTGATACCAATCAGAATGACAAATAGTTTTTTTAATCAAATGCTAAAGAAGATGTGAAAAAATGGAATCATAGTGGGAGGGTAAACTGACACTGTTCTTCTGGAGATCAAACTACTTTAGAGATATTAAGCGTTTGACCTAACTTCCTTCCCTCCCTGTGTGTGTGGGTATGTGTGTGTGCATCAATAAAACTCTTGCATCTTATGTTGTAATAAGATGCATTAGCAGCCTTTTTTCTGTAGTAAGAAAAACTATGGATAAAGAAACTTAGATTTTTATTAAAAAAGGGAAATATATAAGTAAAATATATAAATTCATACTATGGAATAAACTGTAATAATCAGAAACAATAAACTAGATTTAAATTTGGCAACCTGGATAGATCCAAAAACACATTTAAAGAAGATTTAAGGAAATAATAAAATTTAGAGTGAAATATCATTTATATAAATATAAAATTCACAGAACAGGAATATGTGTTAATTTTAGTATACCAATACCTAGAAAACACGTGAAAAGTAGAATGAGAGGACATATATTAAATACATTAGAGTGAAGTGGGAGATACGAATGAAGATGCAAACTGAAGGAGAAAAATGATAAAGTTAAATTTAAAGAGAGGGCTTGATTTGAGCAATAGTAGCAGTACAATTCTGTATACTTGTGGCCTCAAAGACAGTTTAAATTTAAGTGTAAACGTGACCGTATATGTATGTGTATATATATATATATATATATACAGAGAGAAAGAAAAAGGAGAGAGAGAGAGAGAGAGAGAGAGAGAGAGAGAGAGAGAGAGAGAGAGAGAGACAGTGAGAAAACACACTTTGTTTTCAATCTCGTGCTATGTTCTAGGGTAAAAAAAGGTTCAGTCATATCATTACAAAACATGGTCCTTGACCTTAAGGATTCTGCACTGTATCCAAGCAGATAAACCAAACAGTCAGAAAAAAAGGAAAAGAAATCCAAGATGGGGAATTGGGAAGAACATATTCCAAACTTAATCTATGTATCTGTGTTCCCACAGCCTACCACAGCCATCTAGAGAGCAGGGTTTTCATGTGTCTAAGAGATTGGGGCTTGAATTCTCACTCACTAGCTCGGGACCCTGGACAAGTTCCATGACCATTCTGAGCCTCAGTTTCCTCATCCACAAGATAGTAATGATAACAATATCTACCTTACAGGTTAGCTGTAAAAATGGTAAAGTAATTAGTACCAAGATGTTGATACATTATTGCTATTTATCACTCTTTTTTTTTTTTTTTTTTTTTTTTTTTTGCGGTACGCGGGCCTCTCACTGCTGTGGCCTCTCCCATTGCGGAGCACAGGTTCCGGATGCACAGGCTCAGTGGCCATGGCTCACGGGCCCAGCCGCTCCGTGGCATGTGGGATCTTCCTGGACCGGGGCACGAACCTGTGTCCTCTGCATCGGCAGGCAGACTCTCAACCACTGCGCCACCAGGGAAGCCCTATCACTCATTTTTTATCCATCCCACTGCCCAGCACAATGCTGGCATGTAGCAGAAACTCAGTACATGCTGCTTGGATAAAAGACTTAGTAAATGTAATGTAGAGAATCAACTAATCAGGGGTGCTCAACCAGAGCGGCATACTGGAATCATCCCCAGAGATACTGAATAATTTGTCTGGCTGGGGGCTCAGGCATTGGGTATGCTGTGAAATGTTCCCAGGAAATTGCAGGAGAACCATGGAGCTAGAGGATGATAGAGCCAGGATGGAGAACCATGGAGCTAGAGGATGACAGGTGTGGGCTGAAAGCTTGTGTAAGCTTTGGGGCCAGAAACGATGACTAGCCTTTGCCTAATTAAGAGCGAAGGAGAAGGGATTTAAAATAAAATTTCTAAGTATCAGATATAATCCATCCTATGAAGGGACGACTCTCCCTAATTATGTCAATATTTTGAGGGAAGCTGGGTTGAAATCAGTATTATAAGATATATATGTCATATGATTGGCACTGTGCCTGATAACTAGTCTTTCCATCAGCCCTCCAGGAGCTATTTCTATTTTTCAAGAGGACATAATTGTAGGCTAGAACTTTCCTACTTCAAGTGTGGCCCTCGGAAAGACAGCATTAACCTCACCTGGGAGCCTGTGAGAAGTGCAGTATCTCAGGCCCCACTCCAGGCCTCCTGAATGATCACCTGCATTTTTCCTCGTGAACAAGGCAATTGATATTCGCATTAAAGTTTGAGAAACAGATTAATCTTTCTCGATCTTGGGTGCTCACTGAAGTCACCCTGAAATCTAAATTTTAGAAAATTCTGATGCCTGGGTGTGGAGGCTTTTAAAAACTACCTTAGGTGATTCTGATATGCAGCAGTTTGACAATCACTGGGCTAGAAAATGTGTATAAAATGCCTAAGGTCATACAGCTAGTAATGATGAAGCTGGGATTTAATCCAGGACTCCCAAACCATTGTGCCATGTTCCTTCCTGAATTAAACCTCTGAGATTCAATAAACTTTCAAGTTCAAATGTCAATTAATACATTTCTGTATTTATTATATATATGTATATATACATATATATGTATATACCCTCTTCTCAATGGAAGTGTGATGTCTCTGATGGTCCTGACCATATTTCAAAATTAGTAATATGCCCCTACGCTCCAACACTCAGCGCAGTGCTAAGTAAATACTATTGCTTACTAAATACTGTTTGTTTAACACACATTGCTATTCAAACAATGAGCTCCACACTAAGTGTACCAAAGAAATACTTCTTTGCCCTGTCACGCTGAAACTCAAATTGAACACCAGTATTAATACATGAGAATCTTTAAATCTTTTCTTTCTTGTTGTGATTGATGCATGAAAATTATTTCACTTATCAAGACAAAGCCTCTCTGTAATTTTATGCTGAATGTGATAAAATAATGAGGGCTAAAATCTAAATTTCCTAACGTGTAAATGGCCTGAAAATAAGCTTCATAGTTATTCATTAGCTGTTGCAGTGACTACTTCCCAAGATTATTTTTTGGCATGAAATTAAACTTTACAAACAACCGGAACACCTCACTCAATAGCTAATTCACAGCAAGATCATTATCTTATTATAATAAATACCTGGATAAACAATATTTAAATGAGCATAGTCCTGCTTTACAGATTTTATTTTTCCTGAGGATATTGTAATCATTATCGTTCAGTAATAATGCCTGGCAATGGATAGAATGTAGTTTATGAAAAGAATTTGAATTATTTTTGTCAGTCATTCAGCAGCAGATTTTCCTGTGCGGCATTACAAATTCATTACCCCATAGTCAGGTCTTGAAATCTCAGAGCAGAAGGTAAAAGTGAGCTACTGCTAAGGTTAGATGTTATCACACAGAGCTGCCCACATCATATGTAGATGAGCGTGGAAATAAACGCCAGACCAGAACATTTGCAAATGTATTTGATTTGACAGAAGTGTTTCAAGACACTTTCCTGTTAACTTTGCCTGTGAATATCATCAAGAATAGGGTAAGGAACACAGCAAACTCCTAAAGAACAAGGAAAAACACTTCTCTTTTCTAATTCTTTTCCCGGTAGAGTGATCTGGCAGCTTTTAATTGTTTAAACATTCATTCCCAAAGCATTGACTGAGTTAGGAATTCAGTAATTAGACATTAAATGTTGAAAAGCTCAGGCCATCGTGCTCAAGGTGTTCACAAGGCAGAGGGGGAAATCAGACAAGGAGGTGATAGTAACAGACAATAAAGCTCTGACGGCAGTAACCACAGGATGGACGCCGCAGGAAAACAGAATGTTCCCCATCTTGGTGGAGAGGTCCGGGGAGTGGGATACCAAGGAGAACATTTTACAAGAAATGACACGGAAGGTTATTTAAAAGCCCAGTCTGCACTGGATAGATACTTAGGAGGTATGTTTGGTTGGTGGGAGATCAAGTTACACTTTCACACATAAAGAACGATGATGACTTTCAGGTTGTTCCATAAGCAACCAAATAAGAAGCAATTTGAACTTGCAACCCAGGTGGTCCAGGAACTTCGTTTTCAGGGCTGTGGTGTGGCAGAGGTTACAGCACCTTCTTTGCAAGAGGTATAAACAAAAAAAAGAACAAAGAAAGGAGCTTTTATTCTGGAATTTTTTCACCTATGGAGATTCCAGTCTGAAAGTAGAAGATGATAGTATTTTTCTTGTAAATTCTGTTTTCTAGTTCAAATCTAAGAAGAGTCCTGGATGAGAAACAGCATAAACTTGTGTTCTAGGTCCAGTTCTGTCTTTAGTTCAGCTACCTAAAATGGGCAACTAAAATTAATTCTTTGGGTTTTAGTTTCCTCATTGGTAAAGTGAAGGAAATTTGCCTGAACCAGTGGTCCTCAACTGGGGGCCCTAGGCAATGTCTAGAGACAATTTGGGTCGTCACAACTTGGGAAGTTTCTACTGGTATCTAGTGGGTTGAGGTCAAGATATTGCTAAAGATCCCTGAATGCACATGACACACCCCACAATACAGGACGTCAGTGATACCAAAGTCAAGAAACCTTGGCCTGAGCCCTGCCTTTCCCAGCTGCATTAAGCAGCGAGCTGGCTGTGGCCTCTAGGAAGCTCCTCCTGAGATGCAGTTAGGATGCAGAGTTAGACCGGACAAAATCTCTTCCAGTCCAATGAGCACTCTGGAAAACACTACCCATTAGAGGAATCCTAGCTTGGATGGAATTAATGAGGTCCTCGGACCTTTAAACCACTGCCTTGCTCTGTTATTTTCTGGGGGCTTTTCTGGGAAGAGCTGACATCAGCTACTATTGATTTGCATGGTCATCAGCTGGAGTTTGGCTCAAGAAGAGTGTGACCTTGACTTGAAAGCTGAAGCAGACCCTAAAAAAATTAACCACTAAAGGTTTTCTTCTCACCACACTCCTTGCTTCTGGGCAATGAGTCCTTTCCTGTAGGGTCAGTTCTGAGTCTGCCTTAAGAACTAAAAGGAAACAAATGGCTCTTTTCTACCTTTAAAAGTGATAATAGCGAAGGATCATAGAGAGCTACTCGTGCTACTCGCGCTGTAGTAAAGATTATAGCATCTTCTATTCAGATGTGTGAACAAACAAAACAAAACAAAACCCCAAAGAACAATGGTTTTGCTTCTGGAATTTCTGCATCTTCTTGTTTAAATCTCCCAATAACCAGTGGGGTGTGTACTATGAATGTTCTCGTTTTTCAGAAGGAGACTTAGGCTCAGTATCCTGCCCAAAGTCAACCAGAAGGGAGAAGTTATGAGATTTGAACCCAGGTCTTTCTGATCAAGCTTATTTTGTAAGAAATATGTTACCATGAGTCTCTCTGATCCTCATTTTCTTCACCCAAAAGATGGGATTTTAATGTCTGCTCTACATGCTTCACAAGGTTATTACAGTGATGTGATCATATGAGGGAATATGAGTGTGTAAACCATTGTAAACATGAGATCTTATAATAATTATCATTAATACTATTAAACAGCATTAATAAGTAGTATCATTAATAACATCCATGACTTCCCTAAGTGGAAGTTCTTAGTTTAGAGAGCTCTAGATTGGCTTTAGTTTGGAATGGCCATGAATTGAACCTAGAGTGGGTACATATCAAGAGCTGTTTTGTCCATAAAATGCCTGGTACCCTATGGTACAGCCTGGTGGAGATGGCTCTGCAAAGGAGCAAGGAGGAGAAGAGGAGGAGGGAGAGAGGGAAGGAAAGAAGGAGAGAGAGAGGGAAGGAGAGAGAAAGAGAGAGGGAAACATCCAAGTCCCTTCTACTGCCCAGGGCCTAGCAGTATCCCAAGTTTAGCTTGTCCTTCCAGGAGCCTCCTATGAAATGTAATCAAGAACTGGTTGAGTCTTGCAGGCTTCCTACCCACTTTGCCTGGGTTTGAATCCTAATTCCATAGTTCACTATCCATGTAATCTTGGACAATGTACCTAATGTCTCAGTGGCCCCAGTATATTCATTGGGAAAATGGGGATGTTACGAATGGTACATCACTGGGGCCTTGAGAGGATTGAGTAAGTTAATGTGTATAAAGGTACTTAGGACAGTAACTGGTACATATCAAGCCCTTACAGTTATAGTATAGGTTTTGTGTGTTCTGTATGAAACATTGTTTCTTTCAAACAAATGAGACTAACACACCATGCTAGTGAAAACTCTTTGCAAAGTGCTTGCATAATACACTTTATATGGGTCCATAATACATTTACTCATCTGCGTGATATTGTCCATATAGATTATTTACTGTTTTAAACTATTCTGAATGCTTCAAGGAAAAAGTGGTGTTTTTTTTAATATATTCTCATTTTTCCCTAGGCTGTAGTTTCAGAAATAGAATAATTGAATCAAAGGGAAAGAATAACTTTAAGCCCTTGAGGTGGATGACCAAACTGCTTTCCAAAAGGCAGTATCCCTCAGAGTCCTCATTCACCACACCCTAGGCAGCCTACGTGAGAAATCTAGATATCAGTTTTAATTAACTTTTCAGATTAATGGAACCAAGAACACCCCCTCCCCAGTGTTTTTACCATTTCCATTCTATCTTTTATGAATTACCTTTCCTGACTTCTACCTATTTCTCTGTCAGCCTTTTTTTTCCTTCCTTTTAATCTTTCCTTATGCATAATTTATGCATGAAAGAGAAAATCATTGGTCACATTTATTTTTTCTTCAGTTTATCATTTGCCTTTTATAATATCACTAGTTTTGATAAAGACACAGATCTAAGACAAATATCTTAACCAGTGTTTTTTTCAAGTTAAAACTTTGTGTAGCAGACATTGTCCTGCCCAGGTTGTAGCCTCTCGGGTTACCCCGGAGGTCTTCTGCAGACAATTCCCAAGAATACCTATCACTTCTTGTCTCTCTCTGGCTGGAGATGTTCTCTTGTCATCAAAGAGCCTCTAGTCTGTATGAGATGCAAGCAAGGAGTACAAGGGAGTTATCATCTCTCAGTCCAAGAAGACTGAAGTCTTAATCTCCTCACACCTCATAGGAACAATTCTGTAGATATTCCTCACTGTCTCTCAGAGTGTCCCCAGATTAACTGAGCCCCACCCAGTTGCCCATAGCAGTAATATGTTTATCAATATACACTTTATCAGCTCTACCCTATTTCCTGTCTCACTTCCCACTACTTCACGTATTCCCTGGGATTATCTCTCAAATAAATTACTTGTACACAAATCCTTATCCCAGCGTCTACTTTTGAGAGAATCCAAAATAAAATACCTGAGTCTCATTAAAGTATTTCAGTGGATTCTTATTTTGATTATGATACATCGATTTCCTGAAAGTTATGGTTGATGTGGTAAATTTTTTTTTTTTTTTTTTTTTTTTTTTTTTCGGTACGCGGGCCTCTCACTGTTGTGGCTTCTCCCGTTGCGGAGCACAGGCTCCGGACGCGCAGGCCCAGCGGCCATGGCCCACGAGGTCAGCCGCTCCGCGGCATGTGGGATCCTCCCAGACCAGGGCACGAACCCGCGTCCCCCGCATCGGCAGGCGGACTCCCAACCACTGCGCCACCAGGGAAGCCCGATGTGGTAGATTTTTAACAAACAATATTTACAGGAAGAATCAATCTGAAGAAAGAATTGAAAATTTCTCTCAGTCTTTCATTTAAAGGCAAAAATGACTTACGATTAGAGTTTGATTTTATTACTATTTAGATATGATTGTGGAAACGTTTCCTTTGTGAATTTCTATGATTGAAGTTTGAAAACCATGGGACTAAATGATCTCTAATACACTTTCTAGCTCACAAATCATTTTACATGCTTACAAGATTTAACATAGTTTGGTTCTGGACACATACATTTTTTGGTTGATTGAATGATTCCTCCCCTTATCTATACTTGTATTTTCAACTTATGTAACAATGTAGGCTGCTCACTCGTTTACTTATTCTCTCATGCATTCACTTAGGAGACACTTGCTGATTACGCTCTGTGTGCAAAGTAGTGTTTGCTTGGATTAGAAGAAGCAAAACTAAACTTGAACCCAGCAGAGTTTGCACCCAGATGAGACATTTAAGTTCTGTGGACTTCATGCAAGTCTTTTATTCTCTCAGTTGATTTCCTCGTGTCTAATAATGAATAAGTATAATGAATAAAAATACCGAGAACTATTATGGGCTTACAGTGTACCAGACTTTTTTTGAGGAGTTTTACATGTATTTTTATTCATTGATTTGATTCTACGTGGTAGGTGTCACTAACGTCTCCCTCCTAGAATGAGGAAACTAAGACTCACAGAGGTTAAGAAACATGCACAAAGTTGTGTTACTCATAAGTGACAGTAATAGGATTTGACCTATGGGAATAAATGAAGACCACCTACCTGAGGACAAGCAATAGCTCTTTATTCAGGACTTGCTCTAGCAAGGGATTAGCCATTACCACTTGCATTTAGCAGAGACACAAGGCAGGCGAGGGAGTTGGAAATCAATAGTAGAATAAAGGGATGCTTCAAGTATGCTTGATTGGAGGATGTTGCCCTGGGGAAGCTGGAGCAGGCTAATTAGAAGTAGGACATCCTATGTGATTGGTCAGGGGACCATATTTGCCTTTCTCTGAACTAAATTGGAAGTAGGGGGCAAAAATTAGGGAAGTTGGCAGTTACTGATCAAGTCCTAACTTTTTAGAGCCAACTGCTACCTAGGTAGGGGGTTGGCTTCCTGGTCTAGTTGCTGCAGATCGTGGGTTAGAGTTTTATTTTCGTATATTGTTTGGCCATTGTACCTTGGTTTATTCAGTCTATCATAACCAAGGAATTTTTACTTCAAAGCTCACTCATTAAACCAGACTCTATTTTTCTTAAAAGAATATAATGTTCATGCAAATTATAAACCCCAAATATGACATTTATGAAATTCGTGTAAGAATTCAGAACACGGCACTAAATATTTAAGAAAAGAGAAATTCCAACTGTTCTTTATGTACATACTTTTGTTTAGTTCAGGAAAGCAAACCTGTAGAGTTGAAAGATGGAGTTTGATGGAAAAGAACAATGTGGGAAAAGTATGCTGCTATCACAAGCCATGAAGACTTTGAAGAAGCTAACTTTATAGAAGAGAGTCTTGAACTCAAATGACCCCAGAGGCAATGGGGAAGCATGAATGAGTGAAAGCAGGAAATGAGGAAATAGACAGTGACAAACTGCCGGACACCCATCTACAAGTTGTATTCTTTGTTTCTACAGTTTAGGTAGCTGCAAAGCATATTTATTGATTTGATTTTAAAAACTTGTGCCCTTTGGGAAACTACCTCAGTACAGAACTAAAGCAAAAAGACAGTTGATGCCAACAAAACATGAACAACTGAAACAATCATAGAATGAAATACTGGTTTGAAAAAGTCATCCTTTTAATGACATACTACTGTGGAAAGTCAAATACTTTTAACTCAGCTCCAAATTACACAGAGCAAACAGAAAATAGTTGTTGGTGTGGAGGGTAATACCTCGGAGCTATTAAACCAACACCTTTTCACCTTTAGTAATCCCTAGTTACAAGTTGATCCAAGGCTTCTGTAATTTAGAATCATGCCAAGATGACTCAGATCACAATTTTCTTCCATAATAGGGCAAAGACAAGCCTTCTACCATTCAAACTGAGAACATTAGGTTTAGTGCCCCAAAGAAGAGGAGGACATCATGCTCTGGAAGACTCTGCCGGAGGAAAGTGAAAGGCCTGTTTCTTCGGTTCCAGAACATATGGGAAAGATCTGTGTCTGACTGCTCTTCTCCAGGCTGATAGATTTGCAAGAAAGCAAAACATAGAGTAGGTTTTGTTCATTCTCCTTTTGGAATGTTGGCGTGAGGCTGCCACTCCGGGTGGCCCTGTGTCAACATGGGAGGTAACAGTGTGGCCATGGTTGGTGAAGGTGAACGATCACATGAGCCTGAGGCAGTACTGGCTCCTACTGTCCAGAGGTATCTGGAAGAGATCTTGCTGCGAACTTGCTCGGAGTGGTTTGCTGCAGCGCTGGGCAAGGCCAGACCCTCAATGGGAGTCACCTCTAGACTCCAGGAAGACCTCTGCATAGCAGACAAGGTCTGATTGGGGGTTGAATCACTGAGGGTGGGGTGTGGTGGTGGTGGAGTCTCACTAGACCATGATCGAGTGAAGATAACGGAACTTACATTCTTCAGTCATGCAACTGGTACAGCCAGGATCACGTCCACCATCCCTCCATGGAGACCAGCACCAGGATGCAAGGCTACATGGAAGGGATAAGCCCTTGAATTCTGTAATCTTTCCCATATACTGGGATGTGTCAGCTTGGGGAGAGGAGGGTGAGAATAGCTCTGATGGGTAGCTAAACTGTGAGTTGATTGACTATTTTACATTTTAAAGGCCATTTACACTGGAACTGTTAATTGGTAGGTTTTAGATAAGTCTCTGTCATCTCACTTCCCCCCATACGGGGTGGAGTATTGAGAAGAGTATTAATGAGTTATAGAAAATTAAAAAGTTAGACTTCTCCTTGCTCATTTCAGGAGTTGTGGAAATTTGAGAATTTGCCAGTGAAATATGCTGTCTCTCTTCCTACTTCCCCTTCCTCAGTCCTCACTCTCAGCTGGTATTCTGGCTTCCTCTTTCACTAAGAAAATGGAATAAATCTGAAGAGAACATCCACAACTTTCCATTACTACAAATACCTACAAACTTCTGTGACCATATGCTCTATTTTCACTTCTGTAACTACAGAGGGATTGTTGGCTATCCAATCCACGGGCAACATACAAATTGTATTCTTACTCAGTTTCAGCCATATGGGACTGCAGCCAAATGTGGCAGGAGTTGTAGATTTTTATATGAAAACTTTTGATTTGGAAATACTGACAACTAGTTACTTTATAAAAAAGAATCACAAATAAACAAACTCTTCCAGTAACCAAAGAGACAATGGCTGTCTCACGTGGCCCACTGGCCACCAATATAAACTAGTATGCACAGAAACATTCCAGAATGCTCAGAGGGGACTCATAGGGGGTTCCCCCTTTACCAATGGTGGGCTAAGCAGGTTATCCAAGCTTTTCCCTTTCCCAAGTATCTGATTTCCTCTATCTCCACAGCTGTAACAGGACCAGAAGGTGGGAATCAACATATGTTCTTTCACATAAACTTCATGGCAACTCAGTGAGTTAGGTATTATTACACCTTCAGGCATTCACAAAACTAGAGACAAAATGCAAACAACTGTGCAAGAGGATACGAAAATAACTGTACACTGGTGTGCAGAGGAAATACTCAGGAAAGAAAGTCAGTGCATAATGAGGTTAATTACTTCTCCTCCAAGGTAGGGACCTTAGAGGAAGTCTTTCAAAGAAAGTGACTAGAATTGGTAAACTTAGGGCTTGCCGCAGGTTACAAGTCTGGAAAAGACCTAGAATTTGTTTAAATATATATTAACATCAAACGTTTACATTAGCAAAAAGCTGTAATTGAAGTTATACAGAGTTCTCCCTAAATACGCATGTATTTTAAATATTTATTTATTTATCTATCATCTTATTTATTTATATAAATGTATTTATTTATTTATTTTATTTGTCTGCGTTGTGTCTTTGTTGCTGCTCACGGGCTCTCTCTAGTTGCGGCGAGCGGGGGCTACTCTTTGTTGCAGTGTGCGGGCTTCTCATTGCGGTGGCTTCTCTTGTTGTGAAGCACAGGCTCTAGGCACACGGGCTTCAGTAGTTGTGGCTTTCAGGCTCTAGAGCACAGGCTCAGTAGTTGTGGCGCATGGGCTTAGTTGCTCTGCAGCATGTGGGATTTTCCCGGACCAGGGATTGAACCCATGTTCCCTGCATTGGCAGGCAGATTCTTAACCACTGTGCCACCAGGGAAGTCCAATTTATTTTCTATTATTTATTTTGGCTGTGCCGGATCTTAGCTGCGGCATGCAGGATCTTCGTTGCAGCATGCAGGATCTATTAGTTCCCTGACCAGGGATCGATCCCGAGCCCCTTGCATTGGGAGTGCGGAGTCTTACCCACTGTACCACCAGGGAAGTCCCATTTTTTAAAAAAATATTTATTTTTAGTACACATGTATTTTTAAATAAATTCTTTCCTTGAGGGGCAGGACAAAATGGCAGATTAGGAAGATCCTGGGCTTGCCTCTAGGGTACCCTACAACTCTAGGGTACACACAAATTACAACTCTATCAAATAAACTACTTCTGAGAATGACCTGAAGACTAGCAGAAAAGATGTTCCACAACTAAAAAATTTTAAAAGCCAGGTTGCGATAAGTAGCAGGGGCAGAGACATGATCTGGCCAGGACTCACACCTCAGGTGTTATGACCCACAGGCAGGGGGTATATAACAGCCTCAGAGGACGTCCCCAAGGAGCAAGGGCTCCAAAACCCACATCAGGCTCCCCAGTCCAGGGACCTGCACCAGAATAATGAGCCCCCATAATGCCCGCCTTTGAAAACCTGGGGCTTATGTCCGAGAGAGCTGGAGAGCTGTGGGAAAGGGAGAAGGCCCTCTTAACGGGCGGGCACAAAACCTCACCCTCTCCAAGTCCTGGCACACAGGCAGCAGTTTGAAAAGCAGCTGCGTCATACAGGAAGGAAGTTTATTGTTTAACTTTAGGGCATGCACCCAAGGGCAGGGATCTGTTGGAAATTTCTCTGAGTATAGACGGGTGACAGTCTCAGGGTTTCTTTGTTTGTTTGTTTGTTTTTGGTTCACCCTCTACCTAGCTGGCCCAGTACTGACACGGGCCATTTCTGACTCTCTCCGCCTAACTTAATAGCACCACTGCCCTGCCCCAGCTTCACCTGAAGAGTCGACACAGCTGGCATACTTCCAAAGCAGCTCCCCACCCTGCCAGTCCTGGCAGGCACCCTCAGCTAGCACCGGAGCCCCTACAAAGCAACCCCCACCCTGCCAGATCTTGCAGGAGCCCTCAGCCAACACCGAACTCTGCCAAAGTGGCCTCCTAGCCTGGGGACTCTCGCCCACACCAGCGCGTCTACAACATGCAGCTGAGCCTTACAGTCAGCCACAGAATGGGTCTTCCCACACACCAGTGGGCTAGCAACATCCAGCTACAATAGGAGGGCAGGCAGTTGTCACTGGGGACACTACCGGAGCACTTGTCTCTTGCAATCACAGGGGACCATACTACTGGGTCCCTAGGACACCATCTATACATAGCCACTCTTTCAAAACCAGGAGATGTAGCTAATCTACTTAATACATAGAAACCAACATAGAGAGTCAGACAAAATGAGGAAACAAAGGAATATGTTCCAAACAGAAGAACAAGATGAAACCTCAGAAAAAGAACTAAAGGAAATGAAGATCAGAAATCTTCCAGATAAACAGTTGAAAGTAATGATCCTAAACATGTTCACTGAACTCAGGAGAAAAATTGAGGAACACACTGAGAAACTCAACAAAGAGGTTAAAAAAGAACCAATCAGAGCTTTAAAATATAATAACTGATAGGACAAATACACTAGATGGAACCAACAACAGATTAGATGTTTTAGATGTTGCAAAAGAATGGATCAGCAATCTAGAAGACAAGCTATTGGAATTCACTCAATCAGAACAGAAAAATTTTAAAAAAGAAACAAACAAACAATGAAGATAGTTTAAGGGATCTCTGGGACAACATCAAGTATACTAATAATTATAAGGGTTATAAGGAAAAGAGAGAGAGAAAGGGACAGAAAATTTATTTTAAGAAATAATCACTGAAAACTTCTTTAACTTGGCAAAGGAAACAGACATCCAAGTTCAGGAAGCATGGAGAGTCCCAAACAAGATAAAACTGAAGAGGCTTACACTAAGACACATTATTATTATATGTCAAACTTAAAGAGAGTATCTTAAAGCTGCAACATGTTACATATAGGGGAGCCCCAATAAGACTATCAGCTGACTTTTCAGCAGAAACGACAGAGGCCAGAAGGGAGTGGCAAAATATATACAAAATACTGAAAGGAAAATAAATAAATAAAACTTACAAACAAGAATACTCTAACAAGGTTATCATTCAAACTGAGGGAGAGGGACTTCCATGGTGGTCCGGCAGTTAAGACTCCATGCTCCCAGTGAAGGGGGCCCAGGTTCGATCCCTGGTCAGGGAACTAGATCCCACATGCTGCAACTAAGAGTCTGCATGTTGCAACTGAAAGATCTCGCATGCCACGACTAAAAATCCTGCATACTGCAACTAAAGATTCCAAATGCCACAACTAGAGATCCTGCTTGCCGCCATGAAGATCCCGTGTGCCATAACTAAGATCCAGCACATCCAAATAAATAAATTCATAAATACTGAAAAAAAAAACTGGAGAGAAATAATTTCTGAGACAAGCAAAGGCTAAAGGAGTTCATCACCACTAAACCAACCTTACAATGAATGTTAAAGGGACTTCTTTAAACAGGAAAAAAAAAAAATACCATAACTAGAAATGAAAAAAATTATGAAAAGAAAAATCTCACTGGGAAAGAAAAACATGTAGCAGAGACAGTTGATCAACTACATAGCTAGTATGAAGGTTAAAAGACAAAATTAATAAAATCACATATTTCTACAAAAATTAGTTAAGGAATATTCAAAAATAAAATGATTCAACCCCCACCCCCCCCAAAAATGTATTAGAGCTAATAAATGAAGTCAGTAAATTCCAGGATACAAAATTAATACACAATATTTTTTTGCATTTCTATATACTAATAATGATCTATCAGAAAGAGACACAGAAAAACAATTTCATTTACAATTCATTTAAATTACATTTAAAATACCTAGGAATAAATTTGATGAAAAAGGTGAAAGACCTGTACACTACCTGTACACTAAAAACTATGACACTGATGAAAGAAATTGAAGATGACACAAATAAATGAAAAGATATACAGTGATTATGGACTAGAAGAATTAATATTGCCAAAATCACCAAACTACCCAATGAAATCTAAAGAGTCAATGCAATCTCTATGAAAATACTAATGATATTTTTCACAAAACTAGAAGAAATAACCCTAAAATTGTATAGAAACACAAAAGACCCCAAATAGCCAAAACAATCTTGAGAAAGAACAGCAAAGCTGGGGGTATCATGCTCCCTGATTTCAAACTATATTACAAAGCTACAGTAATCTACAGTGCGGTACTGGCACAAAAACAGACATGTAGATCAATGGAACATAGTAAAGAGCCCAGACATAAACCCACACTTATATAGTCAATTAATCTATGACAAAGGAGGCAAGATACAATGGTGTACAGACAGTCTTTCCAATAAATGATGTTAGGAAAATTGGATAGCTACACACAGAAGAATAAAACTGGACAATTTTCTCACGCCTTATACAAAAATAAACACAAAATGGATTAAAGACTTAAATTTAAGACCTGAAACCATAAATCCCAGAAGAAAACATAGGCAGTATGCTCTTTGACATCAGTTTTAACAATATTTTTTTTTTGATCTGTCTCCTCAGGCAAAGGCAATAAAAGCAAAACTAGACAAATGGGACTGCATCAAACTAAATAGCTTTTTCATAAAGAAACTATCAACAAAATGAAAAGGCAATCAACTGAATGGGAGAAGATATTTGCAAACAATATATCTGCTAAGGGGTTAATATCCAAAATATACAAAGGAATCACAGAACTCAATATTAAAAAAAAAAAATTAAGAAACGGTCAGAGAACCTAACAGACATTTCTCCGAAGAAGAAATACAAATGGCCAACAAACACATAAAAATATACTCAAGATCACTGTGCACCAGGGAAGTACAAATCAAAACCACAATGAGATATCCCTCACACCTGTCAGAATGGCTATCACCAAAAAGATAACAAATAACAAGTGTTGGTAAGGATGTGGAGAGAAAGAAACCTGCTATGCTGTTGGTGGGAATGTAAATTGGTGCAGCTGCAATGGAAAAAAGTACAGAATTTCCTCAAAAAATTAAGAATAGAACTACTGTACAATCCAGCAAGTCTACTTCTGAGTATTTACCTAAATAAAGCAAAAATACTAATTCAAAATGATATATGCACACCTATGTTCATTTCAGCACTATTTACAATAACCAAAATGGGAAAGCAACCTAAGTGTTCATCAATTGATGAATGGATAAAGAAGATGTGGGAGATGTGTATACACACAGACACACACACACACATACACACACACACACAAACAGAGTGGAATATTACTCAGCCATAAATGAGAATGAAGTCTTGCCATTTGCGACAACATGGATGGACCTAAAGGGTATTTATTATGCTAAGTGAAATAAGTCAGAAGAAAAGACTAGTATTATATAATCTCACTTATACGTGGACTCTATAAACAAAACACACATACAAAAGAAAACAAAAACAGACTTATACATACAGAAAGCAAACTGGTGCTTGCCAAAGGGGAGGAGGGAGGAGGGTGGACAAAATAGGTGACAAGGATTAAGAGGTACAAACTTCCAGATATAAAATAAATAAATCACAGGGATGTAATATACAGCATAAAGAATATGGTCAATAATACTGCAATAATTTTGTATTTTGACATGTGGTTACTAGACTTACCATGGTGAACATTTCTTAATGTATTTAAATATTAAATCACTATGTCATACACCTGAAACTAACATAATACCCATTTTAAAGTACTGGTCCTTAAATGGATGACTTCTAATTTGGGATTGTGTTGCATGTGAAAGTCATTTGTTCCACCACTGGCTCCATGGGTAGGCAGAGGTTTTCTTGAAGATAAGCCAGAAATCTCTTTTTCTTAGAATATTGAAGGGACCAGCCCCCTTCCTTTCAGAAAAGAAAGATGCCTATTATTTTGATTTGCTCCTTTGTATCTGAGTTTTCATGAAGGTAAATTAGGATTTAATCTCCCCACCCCCAGTTTAATAATCAGGGACATGCATAGTACAGATTAAGCATCATTGTCCCTGAGAAAATGAACCCAAGAGAAAGATCAGCATACAATGCATCAATTCCCCAGGCATTCAGCAGAAAATGAACACGTATTGAGCAATGAGTGGAATAATAGCTCTGTTGACAATGTCACAGGAGGTGTTCAATCTCCAGGCAGAGTGAGTGGCGAAATGAAAGGAGGCAGACAAAGAACAGCATCTCTCTGCTCTCTTCACTTCTCCATCAGTTTTCCCAACACATGGGTGGGCAGTTTCTATCATATTGTCATATTATTTGGAAAGTTAAATCTTTGTCACTCTCTTTCTCTGAAAAGTTTGGGTCACAGTTCAAAGAACTTACAATATGAAAATTTAACAATACAGCAGTGGAAATAAGGCAAAGAAAGTTAGAGAAAAACTATAAATCACTAGTGGATCAAGAGGTGGAAGGAAAAGCTTTTTATTGCAGAAATCATTTCTGAACAGGAGGCCTTGAAGAGTTCTCTTTGTTCATGGGATGATGCTAATACTGTCTTAAGGACAGTTAAGTTACCGTCTCAAGGAAGTTAAGGAAATTCTCGGCAGATCAATCACCCCAAGCAACAGTCTGCTTTACCACATTATCTCAGCTTTTTCTTTTCTTTGCTAATTTTTTTGATATTTACATGAATTAATAAGGCAAAATAAGTTCCTATTTGGATTATATGCATAGGCTGATGCTTATCCCATGCTACCACACATTTGATTCCATTACAAATGCATTCATGGTATGAAAAGAACCTTATCTATGAAATTTACATTAAAAAAGGTGGGAAAGTAAGCTTTTTGTGGAGAATCAGGAAGGAGGCAAGATGCCTTATACATAGCAAACTATGGGATTCATACAGAAAGTGAAATTGGAAGTCCTCTATAATATCAAAACCAATGAACCAGATGAATACTGTCCTTGGGCCATTTTGTAGTGGATTTTTATTCAATGTGTTATGATTGCTACTGTTTTCTACAACACACATGCAAACACCTACATATATACATGTTAAAAATTAGATAAATTGGTTATGTAGCATTAGAGAAAAGCTGGTCAGGCATATCACATAGATTTATAAAGAAGTAAGATATAGAAAAATAAAATAAAATCTAAATTACTGACTAAAATCCTCACATTGCAAATAATAAGGTTTGGGTGAGAGAATGCTGAAAAAGTAGAAAGCTGTATAGAATGATTAGCATCCTATTTGTACAACGTTGGCAATAACAGATATTGAGTTTACAAAGGCAGCAATTCTTTAGCTAAAGATGACTGAATAGAACTGAAAGCTTACTTACCAATTTTGGAACAGCTCTAAAGGAAGCACAGTATGTGTGTGTGTTATGTGGGGGGAGGGTGTGTCTGTAGTGGGTAACTAGTCCAGGGACTTTCTCTACATCACTTCCCTCTTACACATTTAAGGATAAAGCCAAGGAGTTTGTTAGTTGCTACATACATCTAGGAAGTTACTATAAAGAGTTAGCAGGGAGGTGAGTCAGAGAAGCACAAAACCCTTTGGGAAGAGAGATTACTAGAGTCATCTTTGAGCTACATAGCAAGAGACACAGTGGCAGAGGCAGCTATGGAATCACAGTGTGTCTGTGGCAAAGAAGGAGGAGTTAATTCATCCTAAAAAAAATTCTCCAGGTCAAGGAAGAGGAGGGAAAATAAAAGGTGAGTTGGAATGACAAAATGACACGATCTATTTTCCACCAGGGAATGAGCGTTGACATTGCCAAAAGCCCTAGTGTGTCTAGACACACTCTGTTATTACCGTTCTGCTTTCAATGCCAACATAGCAATTGCGAACACTTTATGCTGCATCCTGATTTGCTCTGCAGGGTGTTAGTTGCTGATATCTAGTCATTTTGAGGCCGTGGAAAACAATTGCATTTGCTACCTGGGAGATGGAAGGCAAGGCACACTAGCTCTGTTACCTTCTGCAGCTCTCTTTGGCGCTGTACCAATGTAGCTGTAAGTAACTGAACCAGAATCATGATGTAAAATAAACCCCCTGCAATCTTTAATACCAATAGGTCTTTATTGAAGGAAATAAAAGGAAGAATGAGGTAAACAGAACATCAGGGAAATTCGCTTCACCATTTGGTCTGGAATGGCTGAGGAGAAATGAACAGTTTTCCGTCCAGGACTGGGGCAGCATTTGAGAAAACAAGTAGTGAATATGAATCGAGGCTGCATTCTTTCCTAGGTCTTTCATTCTTACCCTCTGTGGAAATCGTCTGGCCCATTTTCATCACTTTCTTTTATTGAGTTTTATAACTCAATTTTTATTGAGTTTTCAAAAGTTTTATAAAGTAAACCATTTGAGAACATAGTAGATAAATTCATAGCCCACCGATGAGTAGAATTGAGAGAAACTGAGTTTCTGTTTGCTAGAGGCGATAGCAGCTAAATGCTGCCTTTGTATTTGATACACCCATAATGTAATACCCTTAAAATGCCAGAGAGTTGTGGTGGTGTCATTGTTTTTCTTTTACTGATTCCCATGGCTAAAGGGAAACATCACAGAAGTCAATCTCCAGCTGCCACAGGCAACAAGATGTCTTAGGTTAATGGGAACAGTCTGTCTTAAGGAGATAGTGTAGTGCCACAGCCAGTAAGACAGATGTAATGTCACACCTATGCATGACAGCACAGGAGGGTCACCTCCTAAGTGTTACAATGCACAAACTGCTGTCAATTGGCTTGTTTGTGGGAATACAATGTATCCCATTCCGTATCCATTCATCCCTTTCAATTAGTTCCTTTCCCTCAAGCATTTTAAGGAATGGAGCCAATGTCTACCCTTTGCTATCTTTCATTTCTACATATCTCTGTGAAAGGGACATGAAGAATGATTCCAAATATCTGTATGAATTAACAAACTCCAAGAAGCAATATTTTCCCCAGACTAAAACAAATCTGGAAAGACTTGATGATTCTTTAACTTCTTTTTGACTGTCATGGATCCATGGTTCCAAATATCAGAATATTAAAAAGAGCACAGTTTGGAAGCTAGAAGGTTCTCTTTTAATTTGGATTTTCATTCATCTGAATTTTGTGAAAGTAACTGAAACTCTCTGAGCCTCAATTTCTCTCTATAAAGTGAAGAAAAAAGTATCAATCCTATAGCTTACAATGTACTTTTGTTCATTGATGTCTTAGTTAATTTTGGCTGCTATAACAAAAGTACCATGGACTGGGTGGCTTAAAGAACACATATTTATTTCTCACTGTTCAAGAGGCTGGGAAACCCAAGATCAAGAGAATGACAGATTCAGTGTCTGGTGAGGATGTGCTTCCTGGTTGCTCTCCTTGCTGTAACCTCACATGGCAGAAAAGCACTCTCTGGAGTCTCTTTTATAAAGGCACTAATCCCATTCATGATGGCCCCATCCTCATGACCTTAGCACTCAAAGGGCCCACCTTCAAATACCATCACATTGGGGATTAGGCTTTAACATATGAATCTGGGTGGGGGGGACACAACATTGTCTGTAGCATTTGGGCAGTTCATTCTTTTATTTATTCAATGAATATATGTGTGCTAGATGCTTTTGTTGAACAGATAGAAGTAAACATTATCTGAAAAGGAGTGACTAGCAGGTTAAACAAAGACTTCATCAAAGAGTGACACTGAGTCTTAAGAAGTGAACTGAGTCTTAAGAAGTAAAGTGAGCATCACAAATGAGGCTGGGAAGGAGAGAACTTTTTTTAGATTCAAATAAAATGATGTAGATAGAAATGCTTTTCAAACTACAAAGCACTATTTGAAAGTAAATTATTATTTTCTTCTAACTAAGGAACATGTAATTCTCTAATAGCACTTTCATTTTATGAAAAAATTTTTTTTACATAAAATTTTGAGAATACTAAAAGGAAAGAAAAATCACAGTCAATCTGAACATTTTGAGATGACTATTAATGATTCTACATCTTTCCTCTGATTCCTTGATCTCTGAAATATTTTACAACCTATGGATCACACTTGAATTTGTTTTTCACTTTCAATAATTGAGAATGAGCATATTCCCTTTAAATATTGTTTAGGAATGTCATTTTAATGACTGTATAGTATTCTGATATGAATATACAATTACTTTTAAGCATTCTGCTCCTTCTGCTCTTAGTTATTTCCATTTTCGGCAATTCTTAAAAACCACTGCAATACCCTTTAACATAGATCTTTGTACACATCTGTGATGCTTAAAGGTTATATTCATAAGAACATGTTTAAGAATTTCAAAACATATGAACATTTAAAAAATTGCTTTTCCATATGGTTGTGCAGTATACTACAAGTGAATGCCCCTTTCACCTTACTTTTCCCAACTTTTATTATTATTTTAAAAGCTTTGCTCTTTTGACAGTTACAAAATGTTATCTCATTAGTATAATTTGCATTTCTCATATTGACACTGAGGTTGAACTTTCTTCATATGCTTATTAGTTACTATCATTTCTTCTCTATCCTCTCAGTTCTTGGTTTTTGGAGAAGAATCCTATTCTGGTGAATGCAGAGAATCAATGAGAACACTTCTTCCATTTACCCTTCCCCTTGCTCAAATCCTGACCAATCCTGCCTCACCTACTGTCCTTCTTCATTCATACATACTTTATTTTCAGGAGAAGAATTGAAAAAAAAGGGAGAGGAGAAAAAGAAGTAAAGAAAAACTTCCTGGAAAGAAGGAAGGGAGAGAAAAAGAAAAAACAAACAAACAAAAAACTAAGTGGAATTGGATGAAAGAATATGAAAGGCAAGTTTTCATGCCTGAGTCCCTTACTACCCACCCCTATCAACTCAGTCCCTCTCAACACGCACACAGCTCAGCAGACAGAATGAAATTAAAGCCCCATTTTTCCTACTCTACCTAACACCATTCATTATAATCATCTGAATGTTGAAGAATTTTGAAGTATTTGCAACAAAATCTTACACTAAAGAATTGTAGGAAATATATGGTGAATCATTATTCTCTCCATAGCCATGGATCAATTACAACATTGTCCAGAAATGAATTAGTAATTAAAGATGTCAAATCATCTTTGGTAAAACACACCAAATGGCTAAACAAAGATTAACTGGGCCCAGCAAAGAGTGTCCCCACACAGTACAGAAACCCACTAAATTTTTTTAGATCATTTAAATTGAAAGAGAACTCAAAGTTCACCTTATCTAACCTGTTCATTATGAAGATCAAAAAATTAAAAGAGATGATATGATTTGTTCAAAGACACGCAGTAAGTAAATGAAGGAAGTTAGAATCCAATTCAGTCTTGTACATTTTCCCAAATACCATTCTGTCTCTGAGTTTAGGTAAATAGAAATATGGTAAAATCTCCACAAGTGCAACCATTTAATGTCTTAGAGATAATACCTCCACAGTTAATTAATTGATTCAAATAATAGCAATTATATGCTATGTGTTAGTGATACAACAAAGAAACATGCAAACACACACACACAAACATCCAATGACTATCTACATAGAGATAGTTCTAAGGGATATTGATGGAGTTAATATCCACTTGCATGAATGACAGTACATGAAGCAATTCAAATATTTTAGTCTGTAGGGTATTCACAACACATTTGTCACTGTTACAAGATATCATATTGTGGTACCTAAGAATACAAACAGATAATCCCATATTGAATATACATAAAGGAATTGAATTTCTAATAATTAAGTTTGAAAGTCTGTGTTTTTTAGAAAAACATAGTTTTTAGCAAAAAAAAAATTGTTTAAATAGCTTTAAAATTCAGAACAATATCCTATATTTCCTCTTGGATACCCTCCATGGTATTTTTTGAGCAGCCATTTTCCCCATGTGAAGTTAACAAGAGGGATGTTTTTCGAATGTTTCAATTTCTGGGAAACAATTGAATGTCTTAGATGATTGAAGATAACTTAGCTTAGACTTACAGCTGTGTATAATGCCAAACAGATTAATCCTCAAGAAATCCCTCTAGCCATCCACTTTCCTGTCATGTCAGTTTGTTTAAACATGAGACAGTCTTTGAATATTTCATGGTTGGTAAAACATCAATTATAGAAACACACATTGGTTTTTATTGTTCTTTTCTTTGTTCTTTATTATAATTTTCAACTACCTTCATACAGCATATAGTGTGTAAAATAAGAATGTTTAAAAAGGTGAACTCTTAGCACCATGTAGCATAAATTACAGAAATATAAATATAATAGTTTTTAAATTAATAAGTTATATTTATATACCAATCTTAAGTTTCAATGTACTTTCATAGTTTTATCTCATGTAATTACTACACTAACTCTAAAAGGGAGATATTAATCCTATTTTAGGGTGAATGGAATGTGGTTCAGGGAGATTAAGTTATTTGCCCAAGATTATAAAGCTAAAAAATGACAGAATTAGTGTTTGAATTGTCTTGGGAATCCAGATCAAGTGTGCTTTCTACCAAAACAAGCATGTATATACTGGATTCATTTTAATTAATAGCTTTGTCACTTAATTTAATAATTCTTTACACAGAGCATAATTTCAGTATTTTAGAAAAAGCCACAGAATAAAAAATAAATGAATACTATTTTTGTTTCTCTATCCATTTACAGATATGCACATATCCATGCCAAGATCAAGTCACTGACATTGCTCTGCCCAACTCATTCCCCTCGAAGAACTTTGAGAATACTTATTTCCGTTTTCCCCTGAAAGGGCTGCCATATTGTTTTTTATCCTTTACACTATGAATCTTTTACTATATGATAAAAAAATATAAATTATGTGGCTTCACCTCTCCTTAAAAGTGTCTAATTAAGATTAAACTTGTCCCTGTGGTAAATGTAAAATGATTTAATTATAATCAAAATGATCTCAATTGAATAGGTTCTGTTTCAAAGAGTCACTCTCCCAGTGCTAAGAAGCTCATTAAATTCAATTTGCAGTAATGTACTGCTGTCATGTTTCCTTTCTGAACCACAGTATTATATTAAAGTTCTTTGATTATTTCCCTGTAGGGCAGCATTAATGTGACACACCATGTAAAAGAAAAGCTTAAAAGAGACTCAAAGATGACTACCTTTTTATTTTCTCAATAGATGTTAATGTTGAGCAGCATGAAAAATATGCAATAGTTTTTGCAGCCTGTCCAATGAAGGTAGAGAAAATAATGAAAAAAAGTTGATATTGCTGTTTTACCTAAAAGTCTAAAGACTTTATTTGCTACTTATGCGGTTGTAAACCTGTGGGCATTTCCATACAATGCAGATGATGCATTTATGTTTCTCTTCGGCATATGTTTTTCATGTATATATGAACATTAAATGTAGTATTGGTATTTTTAAGATGATAAATCCTCTTCAATCTAAAATTATTAAATATTTCAAAGTTTGTATAAGAGCCACTCCATTTAATCATTAGTTATTTAGATGAATCAAATAGAGATTTAAAAAATGGTTTTTCCTTTTAAAGACAAAAAATATTTCTGGTTCATCTCTCCACATAAAAATATATACTAAATGATTTGAGTTTTTGAGGTAACTAATCCACAACTTGAAATTAAAAAATCACTTAAAGGATGCTAGACAAAATAACTGTATAGTAGGTACAGTTGAAATAATTGGTAAAAAATAATACACCCAAATCTTTAACAAAAAATGCATTCTATTTCAACAGTCATACCTAAAATTATGTAACTATGCCACATCTGTTTTGCAAAGCATGTTGCTATCATTTAAAATGTGTAACAGAAAGAAAGGCTATTATGCAGCTGGGAATTTTAAAAGCTGTTGCGATTCACACAAATATATACACATCAAGGTGGTTGTCTCCCTGTTTTGGTTATTCTATCAAACAGCGATATAAAGACAAAAATAAAATGCAATATAAAATAAAATATGAATACTTCTATCCAGCACCAAAATAACAGGTCTCTTGGTTATCTTCCAATGAGTCAATTAATTCCATTGGATAATCAGTCTAGATATTGCATGAAGAGGAAGCTATCTTACCAAACTTTAAAAACGTATTTTACTTAACTTTTGAAGACATTTTATTTACTTCTCTTCTTTCCTTCCTTCTTTTTCATTTTTCTGTTCCTTTATTCCTTCCTTTTAAAAACGGCAAATGTTTGTTTTAATTATACAACTTATGTAAAAATCATTCTTGGCGGAAAGACTGGACCAATTTATCCTCTTCCAACAGCAAGATGGTACCCATTTTCCACATCTTCATCAGCACAATTTAGTTTTGATCAGGCTGATTGGTGAAAAATGAGATCTTATTGCCAATTTAATTTGCTCTTGCTTGATTATTAGTGAGGTGGAACATGTTTCATGTATTAATAACCCAGGTATATTTGTTGCTTTTTGGATGTGTTTTATTTTTGTTATTTTCCTGTTAGTATCTTTTGTCCAATAGGAACATTCCTTTATCTCATCAACAATTAAGTTCTCTCTCTAATGAAGATATTTACTACCCATCATATTTATACTATAAATATTTTCTCCCACATTGTCAGTGAACTACCTATTGATGAATAATATTTCCCTCATTCTGAAAATTCTCAGTACATAGGAATTTGAATAGCCTCAACAGAGTTTAAACTTCTTGAGGGTAGGAAATACATCTTATTCAATTTTAGAATGCTTATATAGTTTAGCATGGTGTCTAGTAGGTAGTAGGCAGCTGAAATATGTTGGAATGAATTATTGTCTTAAAAATTCCATCCTCTGTCCTTCCAGTCCCTGTCCTTCCATCCTACTTTCTAAAGCTATAGTTTGCAACTGGCTTCCTCTATTGCACATTACTTAGCAGGTACTATTATAGCCAAATCAGGAAAGATACTCAAATACTGGTTGAACTGTATTGTTTTAACTTTAATTCTACATAATACAGACTCCATTTGCTAAAAATGCTTACCTAATATTCATTAAGGGCCATATAATCACTCCACACTTCTAATTATTTTTTTGTGTGTGATCTCATTTTATTTCTATATTTATATCCTTGCTATTTTGTAGTATTCCACGATAGATTCAAGGAGGCGTTCAAACCATTTAACAAATAGACCAATATTTTAACACAGCCTACATAGAATAATAGATGACACATATTATAATTCCACTATATAACAGGCAATTTACATGTCCTAACTCATTTAATCTTCACAGCTATTTCCATTCAACAAGTGAAGAAACTGAAGCACAGAATGATTAAGTGATTTATCCAAGAGTACAAAACTAGGAGGTCACAGAGCTGAGCTTTGAACCAGATCCCTGGTCCGGGAAGATCCCACGTGCTGTAAAGCAACTAAGCCCGCGTGCCACAACAACTAAGCCTGCATGCTCCAACTACTGAAGCCCGCGTGCCTAGAGCCCGTGCTCTACAACAAGAGAAGCCACCGCAATGAAAAGCCCGTGCACCACAATGAAGAGTAGCCCTGCTCACTGCAACTAGAGAAAGCCCGTGTGCAGCAACGAAGACCCAGTGCAGCCAAAAATAAACAAATAAACAAATAAATAAATAAACTTACAAAGAAGTGGTCAAGTAGATGTGAAATATCCCTTTATTTATATTTGATTTATAAACCAAAAAAAAGAAAAATCTAATTTGTGTTCCATGCTGCTCTTTTTTATAGAAAGATAATATATGATCAAAAAATCTGGCAAGGAGCAATATAACTAATGAAAGGATGTTTCTAGTTCTGTTCCTGTACCTGTTCATTATTATTCAAACTGAGAATATTAGTAAAAGAAGGGAAAGGAGGAAAGCTTTGAGCAGGGATTGAGAATAGGAAGAAAGGGAGAAAGTGTAAGAGAAAGTAAGGGTAGAAGGAAAAAGAAGGAAGAAGAGTTGTTTCTCTTTTACTGAAGACATGGGGCATTTTACAGCCTTACATGCTTTGACAGTGATTGAGATAATCATAGCATTTAACTAATTAGGAGACAAAACATGCAATTTAAGGCAAACTCCAAGTTTAACAGGGGAACAAGGCACAAACAAGCCCTACCTAGTTTATGATGACTTAAAATACATGTTTCATTGAAGCCTGGAGATGAGCTGAGTCTAAATCAAGCAGTGATTGATAACAGCTAATCATCTGGGTCCAAGGTCCTGAATTGTCAATGGGGATATTTTCTTTTTCTCCAATTTTGCTATATTTTTGTTGACATGTGTTTTAGCAATTAATCTTACTAGTTTAATGAAGAGCTGGAAATGTAAAGGGATAACTGCATAGAAAATGTATCTAATATATAAATTCTCAGTTATTTATATTTTTAAACTTGAGAATTTCAGCAAGAGAGTTGCAAAATGAAAGACCTAAAAAGAAATACGAAAACAAACCAAACTTCTTACACAAGCTCATGACCTCTGACTCATGTCTGACTCTTCAATTCATATATTCACTTAGCTAATCACATGATACAACTCTTCCTAAAACCTCATCTCCAACGAGGCTGGGCTTTGGTCTAATACCTTAGGTAATTCTGCATATAGACTAGAGTGGTTATAGAGCTCAGCAGTGAAGAGCAAGAAACCTGGAATAAAAACCTTGATTTTTTTGACTACATGATCTTGGGCAATAATCTCTCTGGGCCTCAGTTTCCTCAACTGAAAATTAGAGATATTAATAATTCCTATATTATGAGGCTATTGTGATGATTAAACAAAGTAATACAAGTCAAGAGCTTAGGCTAGTGCCTGGTTCATTGTAAATGCTCATAAATATTAGATATTATTTTTAACAATATTAGAATTTATAATATTATTATATACACTTTTCCCCAGGGAATTATACTCTCTTAAAAACTAAAATGTACCTAATCTCTTTTATAAGTATATACATATGTGTGTACCTGTATGTGTGTATATACACAAACATTATAGATGATCATTCCATCATTATATTTTAAAGACCATTAACTTTTAGTGTAACCTATATGCCATTCATATATTTCATCATGATAGATTCTAAATAAATATTTATGGTCAAGTGCTAAAACATAAAATTCATTCCTTAGGAATTTAAGTATTTTATCGAAGAAAAAAACATGTTAACAATTACATCATTCCAAATATTGGATAGGAACATTACATTTTATGGGCATTCATAAGAATATACTGTAATATATATACAAACATATATATGATAATGAAGTGCCTTTACACACACATCAACATTACTTGATTTAATTCTTATAAAAATCCAGTTTGGTAAATTCCACAGCACTCCCATTTTACCTTTGAAAATGTCAAGATAAAGTAACTTGCCCAAGATATCACAACTATTCAGTTGCTCCCAAGTGTGAAACTCAGATTTATTTAATTTCTAAGTCCATGACCTTAATTTTTGTTTACTTATACCCCAAACAGGGGCTAGTGCATCTTCCACAGTTACTGATCAAATTTTGGTATAATAAAGTATTTTGAAAATTGTAAGTTGTTATTAGAAACAATGGAGATTGTGATGGAGAGAATGTTTTATGAAGGCAACAGTCAACATTTTTGAGCAAAGTACGTAGAATTTTGGTCAACAGAGAATAGAAAATTGCATTTATGTGTTATTTTATAGACCTAAAAGAGAAGGTTTTGCCAGACCTTTTTCTTTTGGATTAGTTTGGCTAAAACTATATAGATATGACCTGAATAAAGAACCAGGGAAATCTGTGAGTGGGAAAGAAATATAATTTGTGGACCTAGAATTTAAATTAAATACACACCCACACCCCTCCCTCCCCACATGCAAACATTGAGATTCTTATCATGGATAGTAACTGAAAATGTTCTTCCTTCTGAGTGAAATCGTGAAAGAAATAACTGGGCTTAATGTTTTTTTAATTTACAAGTTAGGAACATAAATGCATGTCCTAATGAGAAGCCTAAGATAGAATGACAAATTAATCACATTAGAAGAACTTTGCCCTTTGCATATCCTTACTCCTGGGAACCTAAATGTTGAATTTTAATGTTGCATTAACATTTGCAATAAAAGTTAAAACCCTAAAACTAAAATGCAAACTTCCTTGCAGACTAATGTAATTATACAAAGTAACTACACCTAATAACTCAGGAAGGCTAAAGGGAAGGATAAATTGTTGCCACTTGAAATTACAAAGGAATTTCCAAGGAGGTTTGATGAAGTTACTGACTTAATTAAAGTTTGCCATAATATCAAAGAAAATGCTGCACATTTGTCTTGCTTTATTTAATAGACGACTTCTGAAAAGGTATGTATCTCAAGCCATTGTAAATATTTCCTCAATTGCTAACATTATTTTAGATATATTATATTTTCATTTGGTTCAAACAACACTTGAATTTTTTTTTTTGACTTAAAACACTTTGATTTTCATTTACTGGATTTTGCCGGTGCCCCATAGCTAACACATTTGCATAATCCATATGTAGGAGGATTTAAAGAGCTAAAAGTCAAAATTAAGTGCTACAAAATATTTTTGAAAGAAGTAGCTAAAGTTCTTGTGAGGATAAGAATAAGAAACAAACATAATGAAAAAGAACTTCTGAATAACTGGCATGGTTCATTTTGGGTACCACTTAGCCCCAAAGATATTATCTTTCTGCTTGAACCCAGGACCAATTCGAAATACTTTCTAAGGCAGCAGAAAAACCATTTTCATACAAAGCTATTTCTAGAATAAATTCACAAATAGTATTTATAGGGATGTTTCATTTTATCAGTATTATCCGGCCTGTGTAATTAATATATTCCCCTTTAATATGAAGAATTTACCAATACAGTGTGGATCAGTGTGGCAAATAAAGCAAAATTTTAAAGAAGGAAGAGTACCATCTCATGACTCCCTTGAAAGAAAGATTCTAGCAGCAGCATAAACTCACTAGACTAGAGTCATACATATTGTGGGTATTTCATATATTAAAAAAAAAAACATTTAGTGAAAAAAATAGCATTCCATCCTGAACTTATTTTCATTTCAGTGGAACTTTTGGCTGTATCTTTTTTACATTTCTCGTCAAAAGGAATTCCTTCTGGTATTGCTGAGGGAGGAGAGATTTCTTAACAGAATGACTCTAAGCAATTTCTGAAGTTCTGCTACTCATTTGAAATTTGGACAGAACAAATAAGTATACCCTTTAGAAAATTCACACCTGAAGAGTTACTGTCAATATTTTTATCTGGAAATGCCATGAAACTCCTCCTACTTATTCACTGGGCAATTGGTTACCAGGAAGGCGCAAGAGATTTGAGGACTAATATCCCAGGTTTAGAAGCACATCTCTGCAACTTTGCAGCTATTTACGCTTGAACAAGTTACATGAGCACTGAATTTCCTTCTCCAACTTGAAAATGAGGATATTAATACCTACTTAAAAAGGAGGAAGAGTAGTTATGAGGATTAACATATATAACACATCCATAATTCTGTACTGAGAAATTACTCTATAATGGGAACTATTTTAAAACCACAATCTGAGTAAGACATTTAAACCTATAAACCTCATTTTCTGGTTCCTTCCTCCACCCTGATATAAATCTGTCTTTAAATATATCTGCATTTTAAAATTCAAAGAGGAGTTATTCGTAAGAATATGTAGATTTACTGCAATTTATGTTTCAATCAAAAAATATATATATTGTGGAAAACAGTCTCCAAGATTTCTCTTGATGATTCTCTCCTTCTGGCCTCCTAGTATTCATGTCCTCCTTCAGTCCCCTGCTCTACTGAATAGGGGTGGCCTGTAGGATATTGTGGAAAGGACAAGAGTGGAAATCATGGCTCTCTCATAAAAGACAGTCAGGTTTTCACCATGCTCTCTCTTGGATGAACGCTCTGGGGAAACCAGATGCTGTTTTGTGAGAACAGTGATGGAGCCCTATGGAAAGAACCCCATGATGTTGAACTCAGGTGTCCAACAGCCAGCAGCACTTCCCTGTCAGTCATGTGAGTGAGCCACCATGGACGCAAATCTTGCAGCTCCAGCCATGCGTTCCGATGACAGCAGCCTGGCAACACCTTGACAGCAACCTCATTGAGAGTCGTGAGGCAGAACGACCCACCTAAGACACTCGCAAATTCCCGACCATAATATTATGTGAGGAAGCAAGTGTGTATTATTCTTAAGCCTCTATGTTTTGGGGTGGATTCTTAGGCGATAATAGATAACTGACACAGATGTAACCCTGCATCTGGTAATAATATCTGTATTATTACATCTTAATTATTTAACAGCAGCCGGTCCTGGCTCAGGCTGGAAGGACAATCCAACTGAGCCTAGTCAACTCTGGCAAACCGTAGACTCTTGAGCTAAATAAGTGGTTGCTATAAATCAATAGTCTGGGGTTGGTAGTCACACAGAAAAAGAAGTGATGTATGTCATCTCTGTTGTTGTTTTATCTTGTGGGATTTGCCAAGCTGATTCTCAAGTTCTTATAGAAAAGCCAAACATCGAAAATGATTAAACACTCCCTACAAAGAATAAACTGATGGGGGGAGGGACTGATATCAATAATTATTATAAAACTGTAGCGAGTAAGAAGGTATGGTACCAGTAGGAGAATATAAAAGTTGATCCAAAGACCAGTATAGAGAGACCAGAAAGTGACACATGTAATTAAGGAAACTCAATTGATTATGACTAAGCTGGTAATTTTCAGTGGGAAAAGTGAGAATTTTCAATAGAGGTATCTGGGAAAATTATTTGTTCGTACGGAAATAATGATACTCTGCCACTACCTTATGCTTTAGACAAAATCAATTCCACACGGCTGAAAGATTGACATTTGAAGGACAAACCTTAAATGTTTAGAGGATATTATATGAGAATACCTTGCTGACCACGACAGGAAAGCATTTCTTAACAATCACACATGCGTATACAAAGCACAAACCATAAAGAGGAAAGTGGAGAAATTCAACTCTATAAAAATAACGATAATCTATTTATCCAAAGTATCAAAACAGAGTGAAAAGTATAAGCCACAAATTGAGACAAGGGACATAAACTACGCTGAAAAACTATTCTGCAGAATATATAAAGAACGTTACAACTGAATATGAAACAAACTACAAGTAGAAAAATGGGCGAAAGTATAAATTAGGCTCTTCACAGAAAAGGGAAACCAAATAATCACAAGCTTTAAAATAGTGTTCACTCATTAGTAATCAGGGAATTATAATTTATAACTTCAGTAAGATGCTATTTCAGTTCACCAGATTGGCAAATTCTTTTTAAAAGCTAGATGATACCAAATATTGGCAAGTATATAGAGTACCAGCAACAATCACCACAGTGGTTGGGAATGAAAAGCGATACCATTACTTTGGAAACTCATTTGATATTATTTCGAAATTTTGAATGTGCAGCTACCATGTGATACAACAATTTCACTCCTAAATCCATAATCTAGAAAATTTCTCTACATGAGCACTGGGTGCCATTGACAAGAACGTACGTAAGCACAACGTGTAGTCACGATAACTGGAAAGGCCACAGGTCCATCAAGAGTAGGATGGACTAATATGCAGCAGGAAAAACAAATGAGTTGCAACAATATACATGTATTTCAGGAACATTAGAATGAATTAAAAGAGCACATACTAAGAGAAATCTTGTAGTATGAGTCTATTTTTATAAATTGCAAAAATATGCAAAAAATTCAAATGACATCCAAATACATACAGTAACACCTTAAAAAGAAAGAAAGGGAATGATAAACATAAAATTTAGAACAGCAGTTATCTCTGTGAGGAAAGGATATAAATAGAAGTGTGGATGAGGCCCTTAAGGGACACCAAGTGGTTGATACACAAGTTTTGTATACTGTTATTATTGATATTCTACATATGTTATAAATATTCTTTTATATCTACTTGATGCTAAAAATAATATTAATTTTTAAAAGAAAACCTTATGTCATCAGTTTTCTTATTGGAATTGATCATCAAGGAAGTAATTTTCCATGCCAGTAATTCTTACTCCAGGTCCTATAAAAGCACTCTGCTTCACATTTGGACCTCTGGGCAGGGGGTCATAGCAGATGTTTGCTATGAGCTGAAAGGAAGCTGGACGGATGCCAAGAGCAGTGCTTATGACATTGCTCCCACCCTGGCAGAGACATTAAAGTCAGCATTTAAAGAAAAGCAGTGATGTGCTCTACCCAAGAGGTCATGGATTCCTGAAAGTCTTGACACACTTCATAACCGCCTTAAAACCATATTGAAAAAGCATCCCTCCTCTGCCCACCTCTTCCTGAGAATTTGCCAAACCAATTAACCTTTTTATTCTAAAGGCAATGATTTCCCTATAGGTCCAGAGAGCCAGGAAGGAGATTGTGACAGGTTGTGGTGGAGAACTGCTGTTTATAGAGTTGTAGAAAGGTGACAATAGAATAAGAATGAGCATTCTGGTGCTTGGCTGTGCTTACCGACAGGGAAGCAGGGACCTGCTTGAGTAACTCAAACTTGAAGGCTGTTGCCAGTCATTGAGAAATGAACCATTCCCTTGCCCTCTTCCTGCAGGGCTGACCCTTTTAGCAGCTTTGTTCTGACTCTGAAAGATTCCAATGCATTCACAGCCTCTGTATTTTGATGACAGGCATCACCAGGTTCTCTGTAGTCCTCCCTGGGCTTACAAGTTTATAACTTTCTTGGCATTAGTAGGAATGCAATACTCAGTGGGGACAAGTACTTCTATTTGTTTGTCTTTCTGGATTATTTACCAATCACAAAAAAGAACCATGCATCCTCCATGCTTCATGGAGGATTTATAAGTCTTTTCAAATTCATGTGGTTTTTTTTCATCTTTTCAAGAAAACTGAGGCTCTAAGAAGTTAACAATTTTTAAGATTGTTACATCAGATAAGAATCAGAGCCAGAAGTCAATCCCAGGTCTTCTGAAGTCTTTTGAAGTCCCAGAGCTTCAAGTCTTTTCCATTACAATCCAAAGACTCCAAAATCATGCCTGATGGAGAGGTTTGAGGAGTGGGGAAATTACACCTTCATAATACTTAACAGTTCATAATTTAAACCGTTGAAAGTAGTGATTTTTTGACTACAGTTGAGGTACCAGTTATTGTGCTGTATACTTTCACACAGTTTTCCCATTTTTGTCTTTTCAACCATCTGATATTATTATTATTATTATTACGTTGCCGTTGTAGTTATTGACACAGTTTTACAGATGAGGTTCTGACAGGACTTACGACAAACAAGTTGCAAAGGAAATTTAAAACTAGATTCTGTTAAAATACAATGCTTAATTGCTATGAACACACCTGGCTTCCAAGTTATATAAGATATGGAGATGCGTACCATATTTCTGAAAAGGCAAGGGTAGCTTAAATATGTAGTAATATATACTAAAATCACTATTCTGCTTACCATAACTTGCATATGTGCAAGTATGTGGGTGCATGTCAGTGTGTGTATGTGGGTGTCTGTGTTAAATGTACAACAGCTCAGCAACTGATATGTTCAGATTAGGCAAAGAGGATCCGTATATAGATCCATACCTTCACAATTTCCTTTATTCTTCAGATACCATGGAAGACATGGTGGATCCCTCTGTAATCATTTTCAAAGATTTCAGACATGTACATAGGTATGTGTGCATGGGGTAGGGAAGTGGTTCTAAGTCAGGAATAATTTTGTTCTCCAGGGGGGTTTGGTAATGTTTGCAGACATTTTTACTTGTCACAAGCGAGGGGAGTGCTATAGGCATCTTACGGGCAGATGCCAGGGATACTGATAAAAATCCTACAACATATAAATCTTACGGGTAGATGCCAGGGATACTGATAAAAATCCCACAATGTATAAAACTGCCCTCCACAACAAATAATTAACCATCTCAAAATGTCAGTAGTGCTGAGGCTGAGAAACCCTGGAGCTCTGGGCAAATGAGAGACAGAAGCAAAATGCCAGGGTTTGGCCATTAGTAAAAATATTGCAAATTTAAACCACTGCTTACAGGCCCACTAGCTACAGCTCCAAAAGAATTTGCTTTGCGTAAAGGTATAATAAACATTATAGATTAGAGGACATTTAAGTCACAGACTAACTATGTGTTTCCAAGAGATGAAAGAGTTTAAGTAAACTACCAGTAAGATATCAGCAAAACTAATGTTACTGCACAAACTTAATTAAAAAATATGTTCAGAAACTTCTGGAATAAGTCAAACTAGCAAAGACATGCTGTTATTTTTAAATAAGGAGGGGATTTCTGAATACAGTGGTATTAGTCAACATGGCTACAGCCATCCCTTACTCTTATTACTCCTATGAGGATAAGGAAACGGGCACTAAGCAGTCCTTGGAGAGAGAAGGAAAATATTCATTTCCTACCTTCTCATTTATTTTCTTTTCCTGCTCTAAGGCTTGCATTAATAAAGCATAGAAGGAAGAAGAAACCAGCACTAAAGAAATTTGAATGCATCCTCCTTCCCATATAAAACCTATAATTTTCTGAAATTTTCAGAAATGCGTTACTTCTTTTCCCTTTTGACTGCCTGTGTTGAAATTCACAGAAACCAACAAAAGACATCATGAAGTCTCCAGCATGAATCATTTATTTGGACAAAATAGGGAGGCTATTTAAAAAAGGGCAGTAATTCCTTCTTGCTGTCAAAAGATAAAGGCTTACAATTTCCTACTGAAATGTGTACAATACCTTGTAAATTGTGAACATGTAATCATCTTTCGAAAAAGAGGAGGAAAACACCAATTGGCAACATTTTGCCATAGAAGTGAATGCATTACTGCAAACCATAAATATTTTTAATTCTAGCCTTCTAAGGGAAGAAGATAAAAGTCAACTGTTCAGTATCAGATGATATCTAAAGTCAACTAAAAGTTGGTTAAAATTAGAAAAGTGACCATAATAAAACTAGTCTTTGTTCAAGTAAACTTTTGCTCTCATTAGAACTTGGAATCTTACCTAACAACAATAATGTGAGGTCTGTAATATTCCAAAGAGGCACAGAATGAGCAATTCAATTCCATCTGTCCTGAATAATACTGAGGAGAACAAAGCTTCTTTTGGATGGTGAGAATACACCAAGACTGGCTGCAATAATTACAATGAGCAAAATGATGTTTGTCCATGCAAACTGCCATGGCTTTTTTTTTTTTTTTTTTGCGGTACGCGAGCCTCTCACTGTTGTGGCCTCTCCCGTTGCGGAGCACAGGCTCCGGACGCGCAGGCTCAGCGGCCATGGCTCACGGGCCCAGCCACTCCGCGGCACGTGGGATCTTCCCGGACCAAGGCACGAACCCGTGTCCCCTGCATCGGCAGGCGGACTCTCAACCACTGCGCCACCAGAGAAGCCCCGCCATGGTTTTATATTGCTCCCCATCCTCCAACAGAGGATTATAAGAGAACATTTGCAGTAAGAAATTATATTTGTATACTGTCATTTGGGAATCATTATCACCCTTTAAACCACAATTATTGGTGACAGTGGTAGAGCTTTGTGGATACTCTGTGGCCTTTAAAATCTTTCCCTGCAACAATGAAGACAATCCTATTCAAAATGACCAGTGAGATCATAGTTAGATTAGAATGAGAATGAAAATTTCTTTTTGAAAATTATCTGTCTCCCTTTGCTTAATTCAAACAATAAAAAATTTTAATCTGATTGATTTCTGGAGTTCTGAGACAATATTGGGAAGTGGATGGTGTGTTCTTGGTGAATCCTCTCCTCTAATTTCAGCCCTGTCTTTGTACTCTCTCTGCCCTGCTTATCCCTCCACTTTGATGCTTAGATAGCAACCCATTATCACAAGACTCACTTCCTTTCCCCTATGGCTTGCCTAAGCTATCAAGGAGATGAAAGAATGACAAAACTAAAACATCTCTGGTATGATTCCTATTGTATAGTCATCATTATCTTCTGAAAAAATATTTGAAAATTTAATAGACCTGATTTTTGCATTCAAGTTGCTTAAGAGACATAAGCTCATGAAAAAAATAGTTAGCAGTACAAGAGAATGCCTAAGGGACAAAGTGAATCATAGAAATTACATAAACCAGGGAGTTCAGATACAGAAGCAAGGGCATGGCCCTGGGAGGTCAGGGATCAATTCATCATCTTCCAGGTAGCTGAAATTTGCTTATGATCTATGTTTAGGGCAAAGGGAGAGATCATTATGTCATTTGATAAAGATCTCAGAACAGTATAGAATTAGAATCTTCCCATTTTTCTGCTGAAGGAATAGTTCAATCATGAAGAAAAAAGCCACATGTTTAATTCATAAAATAAAATCTCTGTGATTTACAGTATGATGTATAGGTGCAATGCATGAACAAAGGAAAGTAATCATATTTTCATGGGTGATATCTCAAGTGAGGTAAGGGTGATTCATTTCAGTTGAAATTGAAGAATTTAAGTCTGCAGCTCCTGCTGCTTGGACGGGACACTGGCCACAGGAGATGAGACTATTAATTATAGCCAGAGAGAGATGTGAACCTCAATAAAGGAAATTCATTCCTCTCTATAGTCACATCAGGTGAAGAAGTCACAGGATGCTGTTCTCTGTAGAGATCTTTACGGTTTGATTGTGTAAGAAAATCCTTCACCTGGTAAGGATTCCAAGAGCAGTTGGTATTAGCTGACTTTTGCCAACCTACTCCAACAACTTCATTTTTCTCTTTTCTTCCTTAGTGCCACTGTGGCCGCAGGGAGCATGGTTGGGTAGATTCCTAATAGTGGTAGGTCACTTGTGGTCACCAGCAAAATAGGACCATCTAAGGAAGTAAGAAAGCTTGAAACACTGATAACATTGCCCCTCAAACTGAGCTCTCAGGGGTGAATGAGATGAGGAAACCGTGGTTAGATTCATGTGTGTGTTTCTATATATGTTTTCACATCTACAGAAAATTCACAGACAAATATGTTTAAACATTGCTTAACAGCACCTGTTTCTAGGGAGCATATACATGTATGTATGTGTGGACAGGGAAGGCTTCTGAGTTAAGGCTTTTTTTAAAATTTGGTGTATTTTATACTATATGGTAATCATATGTTACTTCTGAAAAAATAATTTTAAATATATGTTCAGTTGATTCCAAAGTAATTATTCCTGATATATTTTAATCTCAGTTAATGTATTTTGATACAAACTAGAATTTTTTGCAATACCTAATGATGTATAAATATTTTACAGATTCACTAAGGCCAAAATAAAAGTACTAAGGGCTAAGGAAGATGCAGAAGAAGCTAAACAGCTAGGCTTCTGGGGTCAAAACAGGATGAACACATATGTGATGTAGTTTTATTCTTTTCTACTTTCCTTTTAAATAAAATCTCAGTCCAGACTTTTCTGACTCCTCTTCTGGGCTAATAAGCATCACCTCTGCTTCAGATTCTTAATGTTGCCCGAACTCCATGTTGTCTGTTTTTGGCCTTACCTTACACAGCATGATGTCCCAGAATGACCATATCACAAAGCACACTGTCCTTCACCCACAGCTTGCCTGGTCTCTGGTCAATGCCCAAGGACAGTTGAGCTTCCCTCTGCTAATACACATATTACCCCTTGACTCCTCTGGAGGTTCTTCCTGACCATCTCATCCCTCTGCAACTAGACCTTCATTTGTGAAACTTGATCAGGAGATAAATCCATGTTCTCAAACATCCCATGATGAATTCATCCTATGATGAAACTGATACACTACAGACAGGCAGGGAGGCACAGCAGAAAGGGCAATGGCTTCTGAGTCAAATCAAACTGGGTCATGGCTTTGCTTCCTCCACTTTCTAGTTGAGGACATTTTTGGACTAATTAACTCCCTTGACTCTAGTTTTCTTATCAATAAAATAGGCTAAACTATAGGACAAATTGGAAGCTTGGCCCATGCACCACAATACACATTTGCTTTTCTTATTGTCTGAAAGGATGACATCATATCATTTTTCAACTTACTTTTCTTCAAAAACTTCTCACTGCACTTTGAAAAAAAAAATCAAAACTTTGCAGTCTCTAAAGTCCTGTCACTGCCATCTCTCACTGCTCCACTGCCCTCACCTTAGTCCCCCCTTCAATCATACCACACACCCCAATCACTGGTCTTTGGTTTCTTCTATCCTTCCCTTTGCTTTTCTCATGGCTGATTCTATCTCATCCTTCAAATCTCAGTTTTAATGTAGCGAACTGATGGTTCTGTCTAAATAATTAATTCCTGTCATTTACATAATTGCACCACTTTGCTTCTTTGCTTACATCTACAAAATTTTAATTTAATTATGAACTAACTTTTTGTTTTCTTTTATTCTCTATCTTCCCAATCAGACTGTGAGCAATGTCAAGGTCTTTTTCTTTTTTTTCCCCAGCAAAACATATGCGGCATCAAGCACAATGTGAGCGGGCAGAGCGTCAAGATGGCGGAAGAGTAAGACGCGGAGATCACCTTCCTCCCCACAGATACATCAGAAATACATCTACACGTGGAACAACTCCTACAGAACACCTACTGAACGCCGGCAGAAGACCTCAGACCTCCCAAAAGGCAAGAAACCCCCCCACGTACCTGGGTAGGGCAAAAGAAAAAAAGAAAAAACAGAGACAAAACGATAGGGACGGGACCTGCACCAGTGGGAGGGAGCCGTGAAGGAAGAAAGGTTTCCACACACTAGGAAGCCCCTTCGTGGGTGGAGACTGCGGGTGGCGGAGCGGGGGGAGCTTTGGAGCCACAGAAGAGAGAGCAGCAACAGGGGTGCAGAGGGCAAAGCGGAGAGATTCCCACACAGAGGATTGGTTCCGACTAGCACTCACCAGCCTGAGATGCTTGTCTGCTCACCTGCCAGGGCGGGTGGGGGCTGGGAGCTGAGGCTCGGGCTACAGAGGTCGGATCCCAGGGAGAGGACTGGGGTTGGCTGCATGAACACAGCCTGAAGGGGCCAGTGCGCCACAGCTAGCCGGGAGAGAGTCCAGGAAAAAGTCTGGATCTACTGGAGAGGCAGGAGACCATTGTTCTGGGGTGCACGAGAAGAGGGGCTTCCTGCTCCATGTGCCCATAGATGGCAGAACACCACCTAAGTGAGTTCCAGAGATGGGTGCAAGCTGCGGCTATCATCTCAGACCCCAGAGATGGGCACAGACGCTACCACTGCTGCCACTGCCACCAAGAATCCTGTGTGCAAGCACAGGTCACTACCCACACCCCCCAGGAGCCTGTGCAGCACACCACTGCTAGGGTCACGTGAACCAGGGCCCCCGGAGAACACACCGCATGCCTCAGGCTACTGCAAAGTCATTCCGGCCTCTGCCACTGCAGGCACACGCAGCATTCCAACGATGACTACCATATCCTTCCTTCTCCCCAGCCTGAGTGAGCAAGAGAGCTCTAATCAGCCCCGCTTTAACCGTCTCCTGTCTGGGAGAGGAACAGATGCCTGAGGGCAGCCAACAGACAAAGGCGGGGCCAGAGCCAAAGATGAACCCCAGGAGCTGTGCAAACAAAGAAGAGAAAGGGAAATTTTTCTGTGCAGCCTAAGGAGCAGTGGACTAAATCCCCACAATTGACCTGATAAACCCTGCATCTGTAGAATACCTGAATAGAAAATGAACGTTCCCAAAATTGAGGCCGTGGACTTTGGGAGCAACTTCGGGTTGGCTCTCTGCGTTTGATTTGTTTCTGGTATTATGTTTATCTTAGTTTAGTTCTTAGTGCTTGCTTTCATTGGGTTTTTTACTGGTTTGGTTGCTCTCTTCCTTTTTTTTTTTGGTGAATATGGGTGCATATGTTTCTTTTTGTGATTTCGCCTGTTTAGTTTTGCTTTTACCATTGTTTACCATTGTTCTTGGGGAGAGCCGAGTCCAGGACTTTGGACCACCAGAGATCTCCTGGCCCCATGTAATGTTAATTGACGAGAGCTCTCCCAGAGATCACTGTCTCAACACTAAGACCCAGCTCCACCCAATGGCCAGCAAGCTCCAGTGCTGGAGGTCCAATGCCAAACAACAAGCCAGACAGGAAAACAACCCCACCCATTAGCAGAGAGGCTGCCTAAAGTCATACTAAGGTCACAAACACCCCAAAACGCACCACCAGATGTGGCCCTGCCCACCAGAGGGACAAGATCCAGCTCCACCCACCAGAACACAGGAATCAGTCTTGCCCACCAGGAAGCCTACACAAGCCACTGAAAAAACCTCACCCACTGGGGGCAGACACCAGAAATAAGAGGAACTACGAACTTGCAGCCTGAGAATAGGAGACCCCAAACAGAGTAAGTTACACAAAATGAGAAGACAGAAATATGCAGCAGATGAAGGAGCAAGGAAAAAACCCACGAGATGAAACAAATGAAGAGGAAATAACCAATCTACCTGAAAAAGAATTCAGAGTAATGATAGTAAAGATGATCCAAAATCTCAAAAATAGAATGGAGAAAATACAAGAAACGTTTAACAAGAACTTAGAAGAACTAAAGAGCAAACAATGATGAACAACACAATAAATGAAATTAAAAATTTTCTAGAAGGAATCAATAGCAGAATAACTGAGGCAGAAGAACAGATAAGTGACCTGGAAGATAAAATAGTGGAAATAACTATCGCAGAGCAGAATAAAGAAAAAGAATGAAAAGAATTGAGGACAGTCTCAGAGACCACAGGGACAACATTAAATGCACCAACTTTTGAATTAGAGGGGTCCCAGAAGAAAAAAAGAAAGGGTCTCAGAAAATATTTGAAGAGATTATATTTGAAAACTTCTGTAACACGGGAAAAAAAATAGTCAATCAAGTCCAGGAAGCCCAGAGAGTCCCAAACAGGATAAATCCAAGGAGAAACAAACCAAGACACATGTTAAGCAAACTATCAAAAATTAAATACAAAGAAAAAATATTAAAAGCAGCAAGGGAAAATCCATAACTAAAATACAAGGGAATCCCCATAAGGTTAACAGTTGATCTTTCAGCAGAAACTCTGCAAGCCAGAAGGGACTGGCAGGACAGATTTAAAGTGATGAAAGGGAAAAACCTACAACCAAGATTACTCTACTCAGCAAGGATCTCATTCAGATTCGACAGAGAAATTAAAACCTGTACAGACAAGCAAAAGTTAAGAGAATTCAGCACCACCAAACTAGCTTTACAACAAATGCTAAAGGGACTTCTCTAGGCAGAAACAAAAGAGAAGGAAAAGACCTACAAAAACAAACCCACAACAGCTAGGAAAATTGTAATAGGAACATACATATCAATAATTACCTTAAATGTAAATGGATTAAATGCTCCAACCAAAATACACAGACTGGCTGAATGGATACAAAAAACAAGACCCATATATATGCTGTCTAAAAGAGACCCACTTCAGACCTAGGGACACATACAGACTGAAAGTAAGGGGATGGAAAAAGATATTCCATGCAAATGGTAACCAAAAGAAAGCTGGAGTAGCAATTCTCATATCAGACAAAATAGACTTTAAAATCAAGACTATTACAAGAGACAAAGAAGGGCACTATATAATGATCAAGGGATCAATTCAAGAAGAAGATATAACAATTGTAAATATTTAGGCACCCAACACAGGAGCACCTCAATACATAAGGCAAATGTTAACAGCCATAAAAGGGGAAATCAATTGTAACACAGAAATAGTAGGGGACTTTAACACCCCAGTTTCACCAAAGGACAGATCATCCAGAATGAAAATAAATAAGGAAACACAAGCTTTAAGTGAAACATTAGACAAGATGGACTTAATTGATATTTATAGGACATTCCATCCAAAAACAACAGAATACACTTTCTTCTCAAGAGCATACGGAACATAGATCATATCTTGTGTCACAAATCAAGCCTTGGTAAATTTAAGAAAATTGAAATAGTATCAAGTGTCTTTTCCAACCACAGCACTGTGAGACTAGATATCAAGTACAGGAAAAAAACTGTAAAATATACAAAACACATGGAGGCTAAACAATATGCTATTAAATAACCAAGAGATCACTGAAGAAATCAAAGAGGAAATCAAAAAATACCTAGAAACAAATGACAATGAAAACATGATGAACCAAAACCTATGGGATGCAGCAAAAGCAGTCCTAAGGGGGAAGTTTATACCAATATAATCTTACCTCAAGAAACAAGAAAAATCTCAAATAAACAACCTAAACTTACACCTACAGCAATCAGAGAAAGAAGAAGAACAACAAAAACAAAGTTAGCAGAAGGAAAGAAATCATAAAGATCAGATCAGAAATAAATGAAAAAGAAATGTAAGAAATAAGAGCAAAGATCAATAAAAGTAAAAGCTGTTTCTTTGAAAAGACAAAGTAAATTGATAAATCATTAGCCAGACTCATCAAGAAAAAAAAAGGGAGAAGACTCAAATCAATAGAATTAGAAATGAAAAAGGAAAAGTAACAACTGACACTGCAGAAATGCAAAGGATCATGAGACACTACTACAAGCAACTCTACGCCAATAAAATGGACAACCTGGAAGAAATGGACAAATTCTTAGAAAAGTACAACGTCCCAAGACTGAACAAGGAAGAAATAGAAAATATGAACAGAACAATCATAAGAACTGAAACTGAAACTGTGATAAAAAAATCTCCCAACAGGGCTTCCCTGGTGGTGCTGTGGTGGAGAGTCCGCCTGCCAATGCAGGGGACACGGGTTCATGCCCCAGTCCGGGAAGATCCCGCATGCTGCGGAGCGGCTAGGCCTGTGAGCCATGGCTGCTGAGCCTGTGCATCTGGAGCCTGTGCTCCGCAATGGGAGAGGCCACAACAGTGAGAGGCCCGCATACCGCAAAAAAAAAAAAAAAAAAACTCCCAACAAACAAAACACCAGGACCAGACGGCTTCACAGGCGAATTCTATCAAACATTTAGAGAAGAGCTAACACCTATCTGTTTCAAACTATCCAAAATTATACCACAGGAAGGAACACTCCCAAACTCGTTCTACAAGGCACCATTATCCTGATACCAAAACCAGACAAAGATGTCACAAAAAAAGAAAACTACAGGCCAATATCACTGATGAACATAGATGCAGTAATCCTCAACAAAATACTAGCAAACAAAATTCAACAGCACATTAAAATGATCATACACCATGATCAAGTGGGGTTTATCCCAGGAATGCAAGGATTGTTCAATATATGCAAATCAATCAATGTGATACACCATATTAACCAACTGAAGGATAAAATCCATATGATCACCTCAATAGATGCAGAAAAACCTTTCGAAAAAATTCAACACCCATTTACGATAAAACATCTCCAGAGAGTGGGTATAGAGGGAACCTAACTGAACATAATAAAGGCCATATATGACAAACGCACAGCCAACATCATTCTCACTGGAGAAAAACTTTAAGCATTTCCTCTAAGATCAGGATCAAGACAAGGGTGCCCACTATCACGAGTATTATTCAACAAAGTTTTGGAAGTTTTAGCCACAGCAATCAGAGAAGAAAAAGAAATAAAAGTAATCCAAATAGGAAAAGAAGAAGTAAAACTGTCACTGTTTGTATATGACATGATACTATACATAGAGAATCCTAAAGATGCTACCAGAAATCTACTAGAGCTAATCAATGAATTTGGTACAGTAGCAGGATAAAAAATTAATGCACAGAAGTCTCTTGCATTCCTATACACTAATGATGAAAAATCTGACAGAGAAATTAAGGAAACACTCCCATTTACCACTGCAACAAAAAGAATAAAATACTTGGAATAAACCTCCCTAAGGAGGCAAATGACTTGTAGGCAGAAAACTATATGACACTGATAAAAGAAATCAAAGACAATACAAACAGTTGGAGAGATATACTATGTTCCTGGATTGGAAGAATCAGCATTGTGAAAATACTACAATACCCAAAGCAATCTACAGATTCAATGCAATTCCTATCAAACTACCAATGGCACTTTTCACAGAACTAGAACAAAAAATTTTACAATTTGTTTGGAAACACAAAAGACCCCGAATAGCCAAAGCAATCTTGAGAAAGAAAAACAGAGCTGGAGGAATCAGGCTCCCTGACTTCAGACTATACTACAAAGCTACAGTAATCAAGACAGTATGGTGCTGGCACCAAAACAGAAATATAGATCAATGGAACAGGATAGAAAGCCCAGAGATAAACCCACGCACATAGGGTCACCTTATTTTTGATAAAGGAGGCAAGAATATACAATGGAGAAAAGACAGCCTCTTCAATAAGTGGCACTGGGATAACTGGACAGCTACATGTAAAAGAAAGAAATTAGAACACTTCCTAACACCATACACAAAAATAAACTCCAAATGGATTAAAGACCTAAATGTAAGGCCAGACACTATAAAACTCTTAGAGGAAAACATAGGAAGAACACTCTATGACATAAATCACAGCAAGATCCTTTTTGACCCACCTCCTAAAGAAATGAAAATAAAAACAGAAATAAACAAAGGGGACCTAATGAAACGTAAAAGCTTTTGCACAGCAAAGGAAACCATAAATAAGATGAAAAGACAACCCTCAGAAAGGGAGAAAATATTTGCAAATGGAGCAACTGACAAAGGATTAATCTCCAAAATATACAGGCAGCTCATGCAATTCAATATCAAAAAAGCAAACAACCCAATCCAAAAATGGGCAGAAAACCTAAACAGACATTTCTCCAAAGAAGATATACAGATTGCCAACAAACACATGAAAGGATGTTCAACATCACTAATCATTAGAGAAATGCAAATCAAAACTACAATGAGGTATCACCTCATACCAGTCAGAATGGCCATCATCAAAAAACCTACAAACAATAAATGCTGGAGAGGGTGTGGAGAAAAGGGAACCCTCTTGCACTGTTGGTGGAAATGTAAATTAACACAGCCACTATAGAGAACAGTATGGAGGTTTCTTAAAAAACTAAAAATAGAACTAACATATGACCCAGCAATCTCACTACTGGGCATGTACCCTGAGAAAACCATAATTCAAAAAGAGTCACGTACCACAATGTTCATTGAAGCTCTATTTACAATAGCCAGGACATGGAAGCAACCTAAGTGTCCATCGACAGATGAATGGATAAAGAAGATGTGGCACATATATACAATGGAATATTACTCAGCCATAAAAAGAAACAAAATTGAGTTATCTGTAGTGAGGTGGATGGACGTAGAGTCTGTCATACAGAGTGAAGTCAGAAAGAGAAAAACAAATACCATATACTAACACATATACATGGAATCTAAAAAAAAAGGTTCTGAAGAACCTAGAGGCAGGACAGGAATAAAGACACAGATGTAGAGAATAGACTTGAGAGAGAGTGAGAGAGTGGCCTGGATGTATACACACTACGAAATGTAAAATAGATAGCTAGTGGGAAGCAGCCACACAGCACAGAGAGATCAGCTCAGTGCTTTATGACCACCTAGAGGGGTGGGTTAGCGAGGGTGGGAGGGAGGCAAAAGAGGGAGCGGATGTGTGGATGATGAATATACTTCCTTAGAAATATAACTTTAAACGAATTTTGAGACAGAAGAGACTATGGAAGGCATATAAAACAGTTCTCACCATTTTTAGATAAATAAACAGACCTAGAGGAAATATATTACTTGAATAAATTCACTCAGAAAATTAACTAAAAAAATAGTACAAGAACCCAGGAGTTCTAACTTCTATTCCAACACTTCTTTTGTGCATCACAGCAGACTTATACAAACTATGTTGTTTGATTTCAGCGTTTGTTATAATATTTGGAAGATGAAATCAATCTGACTTAGGCTGTGAATATCATATGCATTTTTGATGCCTGTGGACAGTTGAGCGTTGGCTTCACTCTAAGCACTTTTATTCAGATTTGTCACAATCTGTGCCTAAAATGAATCCAATATATTTTTCCTTGATGTTACATTTATTTTTAACCCCCCTTATCACATTATTCTTTCTTTATCTCATGACTTTCTAGGCATGTTTCTTTTATCCACTTCACATATGGAATATATATTGGTCAAAATTGAAAACAAGCAACAAAATCTTTTCCACTGTAATGTGCTACAGTCAGAAGAGCCTTGGAACCTAAAATCAAAGTCTGTTATGAAGGACCACAGTGTTAGAAAAGAAAATGATGTCTTATTAATGGGCCACAGTTCACCAAAGTAAACAGCTTTTTTTGTTTGTTTTAACTGAACGAAAGGAGCTTCATTACTTCCTGAATGGATCTTTCTTTTGACAACTATTAACTCGACACTAAAATATTGTTAGTTGTTTGTGTTGACCTTTTGTGAAGAAGTTCTAAAAATCAATCAATGTCTACCCTAGGAACACTTCCTTTCTATGGGAAGCAAAGTAATAAAATACAGTAAGAAACATTTAATCCTTACCTTCAGTAGAAGTTCCTATAATTGGGCTTCTCCCACTAAATTAAAAAACATGTTCTTACAGTTAAAGTCTGAGTAAAGGTCACCTAAGGTCAAAGATACTGAACAGTTTATGCAGCCATTTTCAAAAGAAAATTATGGTCATTACACTTTGCTGTCAGAAAAGAATATTTCAGCTAACTCAAATTGTAGCTTCTTGAAGGAGGACAATAGACACTTGGATGGAAATCCTCCCAAAGAGTAAATACTTGGCTCTGACACGCAAGCCTCTGCCAAAAATCTTAATGGTTTAAGTCCTGGTTTTCTTTCTGAATGGTGGTCTCTCTTGCTCATTTTCCACTATTTGCTTTTCTGATTCAGTTTCAGTCTCCCACAACTTAAAGTGACACCAAAGCAACTCAACCAGCCATTATTGGGTTTGCTCCTTGCATGTGCTGATACTAGGCTCTAAAGGAGATCACACATCCATAGACGACCTCCTGGGAGAAGGAGATGACACCTAATGAAGGATCTGGTCTGATTTCTGTCCTGTCCATCACCTTCACCATCACAGCCATCACCGTCAGCTTTATCATCACCATCACTTTCATTGTGATGACTTTTGGGTTTCAAATACTAGCAGGTTACTTAATCTCTTTGAAGTTAACAATATGAAAAATTTAAATGGGAATTTAAGATACTTAACTCCCAGGATTGTTTTGAATATTAAATGAGGTTATTCATGCAAAGTACCTACCATCTCATTTAGCTCTACTACCCCTGTTTATGGATTATTTTAACCATTTGTTGAGCAATTATTAGGTGAAGGCATTTTTACCCCCATTTAACCCCCTCATCAACCACTATGGGCTAAATACTTTGGTTCCCATTTTAAAGGTGGGGATTCTTAAAGGACCATCGACCTTGCTCAAGGCTCCACAGATATTAACTGTTGGCACAAAGATTTAAACCTAGGTCTGTGTGGCTCTAAAATCAGTTGTGGGTACAAATTATGTTATTATGGAGTGTCTACCATATAATTTTATACCATTCTCAGAACTATAAAAGAAAATACATGTTAAATCTGTCTAGTTTTCTATGTTAAAGATGATTTTAGACCCAGGATATAGACTGATTGAACCCACTTAGCTTACATGTCTTCCCAAAGAGATATTTGGGTTTGGCTTATTAATTAAGAAGTTCCTGAATCATACACTATCTCTTCTCACTCATGAGGCAAATAATTAAAGATAAGACTTCTATATCTCAGGCACAGAATATAAAGCCCAAAACTTTTATGCCAGACTTTATAAATCTCAACTCTAACATTGGGCCTTGCCCTGGCCCACTAACCCAGTGGTAAAATTAAAAAAAAAAAAAAAAAAAAAAAAGATCTGACCATATACTTAGCTATTAAGAAATTCAGACTCAGCCTCTTCAAATGTCCATTCCCCATCAATCTTGTGACTCTAACTCCCTAAAATGCATCTAAATTCATTCAGTAAGTGATAAAACCCAATCTTCTTGGGGTTTATTAGAAGAAATAATCAAGAATTACCTTAGTGTCTGGAATCCTTAGCAAACTCCGAAGGAAATAAGTCAATATAAGTGGTTTTGCAGGGAAGTTGTCCCTTGGGAACCAGGTAGTTTTTTTCCACTTTAGATACTAAGAAAAGGTCCATACATGTCCGTGCCATGGTATTCCTGAAAATATTACAACGATTTTTTTTTTTTTTTTTTTTTTTGCAGTGTGGGCCTCTCACTGTTGTGGCCTCTCCCGTTGCAGAGCACAGGCTCCGGACACGCAGTCTCAACGGCCATGGCTCACGGGCCCAGCCACTCCGTGGCACGTGGGATCTTTCCGGACCGGGGCATGAACACCGTGTCCCCTGCCGCAGCAGGAGGACTCTCAACCACTGCGCCAACAGGGAAGCCCTATTACAATGATTTTATTGCAGTTTTAGGTAAACTTAATTCTTTATAAGAATAAAATACCAATGGAAAGGAAATCAGAGAATTAGTCATAACATCCACCAAAAATAATACTTCTAAAAAATATAGGGAGCTGGATAAAATTAAAGAAATTTCTAATTCCATCTTAGAATCTGAAGGATTTGGGATTCTGTCATTCTTAAATCCCCCTGTGAGCCAAAAACTTCTGTGACATTTGACAGTGACAATATATTATAGAATGCTAAAAGACAATGAACTATCTTCATTCCTAGAATATATCTCCCAGATCCTCGTCAAGTTGTTTTCAGAGATTAAGAGGTCAAAGCTTTTTTTATTTTCTTCTTCTTTTTTTTCCCCCCAATCCTGAGCCACAAGAGAATCAGCAACTATACACATTCACCTTCAAGGAAAGAAATATACTTTACTGTCAGCTTCAAGGGTTGGTAAGTTCACCTGCAGAAGAGATTTCACAGGAACTAACAGTAAAATACCAGCCCCTACACTCATGCCAGTTTTATTAGAGAAGAGATTATACTGTCATTGCTTCACTCAATGTCATTACATGAGAGAATTATACTACATGAGTAAATATGACTAACAACTAGGGAGCCAAAATATTCTTCAAATAAACAAACAAATGAACAAACCTTTCATCTACAATCCACAAAACATCTCAGAGTCAATTTGATTATCTTCAAGAGTGAATCTGAACAGATTAGTCATGTGGTGTCCAAAGCTTAGCTTGGAAAAGTTATGGAAAAATGTTCAGGAAACTCTAATAATCAATAACATAGTACAATACATTCTGATAGTCTATAATAAAGGCAAGGGATATGTAATTTGATCACACAGTCATGAACAATTATGAGACAGCTAATAAGTGTTCTCTTCCCAAAAAGTCTTTAAAAAATTAAGATTAATTTGTCTTCATAGGTAAAGAAAGGATGCCTCGGGACTTCCCTAGTGGCACAGTTGTTAAGAATCTGTCTGCCACATTAATGATGAAAAATCTAAAAGAGAAATTAAGGAAACACTCCCATTTACCACTGCAACAAAAAGAATAAAATATCTAGAAAGAAACCTACCTGAGGAGGCAAAAGACCTGTATGCAGAAAACTGTAAAACACTCATGAAAGAAATTAAAGATGATACAAACAGATGGAGAGATATACCATGTTCTTGGATTGGAAGAATCAACATTGTGAAAATGACTCTACTACCCAAACCAATCTACAGATTCAATGCAATCCCTATCAAAATACCCATGGCATTTTTCACAGAACTAAAACAAAAAATTTCACAATTTGTATGGAAGCATGAAAGATCCCGAATAGCCAAAGCAATCTTGAGAAAGAAAAACAGAGCTGGAGGAATCAGGCTCCCTGACTTCGGACTATACTATAAAGCTACAGTAGTGAAGACAGTATGGTACTGGCACAAAAACAGAAATATAGATCAATGGAACAGGATAGAAAGCCCAGAGATAAACCCATGCACATAGGGTCACCTTACTTTTGATAAAGGAGGCAAGAATATACAACGGAGAAAAGACAGCCTCTTCGATTAGTGCTGCTGGGATAACTGGACAGCTGCATGTAAAAGAATGAAATTAGAACATTCCCTAACACCATACACAAAAATAAACTCCAAATGGATTAAAGACCTAAATATAAGGCCAGACACTATAAAACTCTTAGAGGAAAACATAGGCAGAACACTCTATGACATAAATCACAGCAAGATCCTTTTTGACCCACCTCCTAGAGAAATGGAAGTAAAAACAAAAATAAACAAATGGGACCTAATGAAACTTAAAAGCTTTTGCACAGCAAAGGAAAACAAACAAGATGAAATGACAACCCTCAGAATGGGAGAAAATATTTGCAAGTGGAGCAACTGACAAAGGATTAATCTCCAAAATATACAGGCAGCTCATGCAGTTCAATATCAAAAAAGCAAACAACCCAATCCAAAAATGGGCAGAAGACCTAAACAGACATTTCTCCAAAGAAGATATACAGATTGCCAACAAACACATGAAAGGATGTTCAACATCACTAATCATTAGAGAAATGCAAATCAAAACTACAATGAGGTATCACCTCATACCAGTCAGAATGGCCATCATCAAAAAACCTACAAACAATAAACGCTGCAGAGGGTGTGGAGAAAAGGGAACCCTCTTGCACTGTTGGTGGAAATGTAAATTAATACAGCCATTATGGAGAACAGTATAGAGATTCCTTAAAAAACTAAAAATAGAACTACCATATGGCCCAGCAATCCCACTACTGGGTATGTACCCTAAGAAAACCATAATTCAAAAAGAGTTATGTACCACAATGTTCATTGAAGCTCTATTTACAGTAGCCAGGACATGGAAGCAACCTAAGTGTCCATCGACAGATGAATGGATAAAGAAGATGTGGCACATATATACAATGGAATATTGCTCAGCCATAAAAAGAAACAAAATTGAGTTATTTGTAGTGAGGTGGATGGACATAGAGTGTCATACAGAGTGAAGTAAGTCACAAAGAGAAAAAAATACCGTATGCTAAGACATATATATGGAATCAAAAAAAAAAAGGGTTCTGAAGAACCTAGAGGTAGGACAGGAATAAAGACATAGATGTAGAGAATGGACTTGAGGACACAGGGAGTGGGAAGGATAAGATGGGATGAAGTGAGAGAGTGGCATGGATATAGATATATATATATAGATATATATATATATATATATATACACTACCAAATGTAAAAATAGATAGCTAGTGGGAAGCAGCCACATAGCACAGAGAGATCAGCTCAGTGCTTTGTGACCACCTAGAGGGGTAGGTTAGGGAAGGTGGGAGGGAGACGCAAGAGGGAGGAGATATGGGGATATATGTATATGTATAGCTGATTCACTTTGTTATAAAGCAGAAACTAACACACCATTGTAAAGCAATTATACTCCAATAAAGATGTTAAAAAAAAAAAAAGAATCCGCCTGCCAATGCAGGGGACATGGGTTTGAGCCCTAGTCCAGGAGGATCTCACATGCCGCAGAGCAACTAAGCCCATGCGCCACAACTACTGAGCCTGTGCTTTAGAGCCCACAAGCCACAACTACTGAAGCCTGCGCTCCTTGAGCCTGTGCTCTGCAACAAGATAAGCTACCACAACGAGAGGCCCATGTGCCACAACGAAGAGTAGCTGCTCACCGCAACTGGAGGAAGCCTGCACACAGCAACGAAGACAGCAACCCAACACAGCCAAAAAAAAAAAAAAAAAGAATGGATGCCTTCCTAGGAGTTAAGTGGATACTAGCTGACATTTTTCTTAAGGCCATCACCATCAATACCCTCTACCACTAATTTTCTGACTCATTAAACAGCCCTGAAATGGATTTTGCTGCTTACCTTTCTGGCTGATAAAATTAAGTCCTAGCCAAGAGCTCTGATAGGTTGTCCATACAATCTTAAGAGTAATAAAACAACCCAACACATTGAATCCTAAGCAATTAGAGGAAGAGAGAGGAGCCAATATTTTATATGAACACATTTGGAAGGCTGAGTAGTGATGTGTTGAAATAATACAATCAATTCTTTGTCACCGCAACTGAATGAATATACAGGAATATATATGCATCACCCACCCTTCCAATAAACACAGCATTACTCCATTTTTTTAAAAACATACCAAGACTCGAGTCCTTCTAGATTCTGCATTGTTACCCTAGCAATCCCCTGGATGACCGAATAGCAGCATTTTACATGGGTCACCTCCATGACAATGCAGGACCCTAGCATAAATCCTAACTGGATCCAAGCCCAACTTTCCGTGCTCTTTGTTCATAGCCCATTTAGGATGGTAGAGTAGACGCATACCACCCTAACTTTCCTACTTATACGAAACCAGCAGTCACCCTCTTATAGAGCTCCTCATTAATCCATGATTTTATATTTGGCAAAGAATAAATATTGCCTTCTAAACTTAGCAATACTATTATTATATGCATTAAAATCTGAATCTTAGGTTTATCCCCTAATGAAGATTTTTCAAAGGGACATTGTTGATAATGTGGGTTTTGTTATCTAATCACAGTTTAGAATGATCTGATTATCATTCTTTTAAAAAAATCCATTGATTACCAAATCAAATAAGAAGGCTTCTGCTCTTCATTACAGACTTTGGTTTTATTAGCTTTCATGCTAGCTAAAGATAGAATTTCAACTGGAATAAAGAAAGTTCTTCGCATCTAGGAATATGAGATCTTTATAGTTTAGAATTCCACCTGCCCTTGTTACTCCTAGCTAGAGTCACTATATTTTATTCCTGACAATACATTTTGGTAAAGCAGAAAGAGACAAAAGTCATAAAGGAGTATTATCACCTCACAAGGAAGGGCTAAGCAGCAAGAGAAGATGAAATTCAAATCAGTCAAGATCCTGTTTCCATGATAATATATCTCTCTAGCTTTGAAATCACATCAGAATAGCTACTATACTGAGTAGTTTCAAAGTTGTCTTTGAGGCATGGAGACTTTTTAAATAGAAAGCATCTAGTAGAGTTAGACTCCTCAGAAAGAAGACTTTGTATCTGAACAGGCTTAGTTCTGATTTCCAGAGGGATGCAAAACATTGCAAGTAGGATCTCTTGAAATATATATTTTTTTCTTCTTCAAATTCATTACAATTTTCTAATTCAGGCTTGGTTTCCTAAGCAAGTAAGACAAGTTCCTTTGTCAAAAGCTACCGATGGCTCTTCATTCTACCACGTTTTTCACTAGGATCTGTTAAGTAATGATTAGAGATGTAAACTAATGTCACCTAAAAGAAAGAATAAGTAGCAAGTAGATGGTGTATCTTAATTGCCTGGGCAGTTCAAGGGTTCCACGGAAACTAAGAAAGCAATCATTTACCATCACATGCACCTAATTATCTTTATGGCTGATGGTTAGAATCCTCAAAGTAAAGAGAAAGTGCACTTGTTTATTTCTTCATTCAGTATTTTCATGTTCCAGTACTTGGGATCTGTGATTTTCTATTTGACTTTCTGATGGTTACCTATCCACTGACTAGTGTTACATAGGTATACATTTGAGTGAACACCATTTGCTTTTAATGTGGATCTCTTTGTAATGAGGTCATATAAAAACCATCATAATTATGAAGCTTTACAATGTGTGAGTACAGAGTAGCCTGTTCCCTCCCTCACACCCTCCTGCATATCAGCAGGGGGGCTTGGGGGCAACAAATATCATATCATATCAGCATCAGGAAGGGGGAGGCAAAAGGACACAAATATTTTATATTCTGCACTGCTCATCTGAATCTACAACTTGTGAAAGATGGAGGGAGTCAAGGTCTAGAGGTCATTTATGGCCCATTTTAGGTTCTTTGGCAAGAACTCATGAAGATTAAAATACTGCTTGATTACAGTTTTCAGTACAGGAAAAGGTACATTAGGGACAGCTCCATGTAACCAATAAACATGTATTTCTTATTGATATCAAGAGCCTTAAAAATGATATCGACAACAAAAATAACAAAAGCTTACATTTAATGACTGTTTATTGGTACTTTACTAAGCACCCTATGTATGTAATCTCATATAATTCCTCAAACAATTACTCTTGTGATCCTTCTATATTAGTTTCCTATTAGTCTTAAAACAAATTATCACAAGCTATTGGCTTAAAACAATGCACATTTATTATCTTACAGTTCTTAAGGTCAGAGGTCCAAAACAGATCTCACTGGGCTAAAGTCAAGGTGTCAGCAGGGCTGGAAACCTTTCTGGAAGCTCTCCAGGAGAATCCATCCCCTTGCCTATTCCAGATCCTAGAGGTCACCTGCATTTCTTGGCTTGTGGCCTCCTTCCAGGTGGCCTGACATATTTACAGGTTTTAGGATTAAGACCTACATATCTTGGGAGGGTCATTATCCTGCCTAGCACATTTTCCAATCTCAATGAAAATGAGAATTCCACATAAAAATTCTGATCACAACTCTGCCTGTCACCTTCCCTCCCCCCCTTTTAAACCTTTTACTGGTTTAAATCCTTGTTACTGGTATGAAAACAAAATCCTCTAACATGACCTTCATGATCCAGTAGCTCTAGCTCCTCCCTGTCTTATTTTCCCTATAGTCCCCTTCAACTTTGCTCTAGCTACACCAGCCTTGCTCTGGATCTGCGGCCTGACATAGACATTCCTATTTTCCAAGCCTTGGTATCTGCGGTCTTCTATCTCGAGTGCTCATCCAACGCAGCTTTGCACAATTAACTTCTATTTATTCTTCTGCCTCTGCCACATACCACTTCCTCAGGGGAGCCTGCACTAACTACAAATCTCCCTATGGTCAATTAACTGACTCCTTTATTAATTTATTTATATACATATACTTCTTTTCTGCTCACCTTGTTCCAGGCACTTCTCTCAGTGCTGGGGATATAGCAGGGCACAGAACAGACAAAGCCCTGGCTTTCATGAAGCTCAAGTTCTGATGATGGAAGATAGACAATACATAATAAACAGATATTCAATATATCAGATGGAATAAGTGCTATGAAGAAAACTAAAGCAGGGTAAGAGAGGAGATAAACGAGTGTGCACGTTACTTTAAACAAAGAGGTCAGGCAAGGATTCTGTAATGGGGTGGCATTTGAAGAAGGGATGATGATTCTTGCGGATTTTTGAGGGAAGAGCATTCTAGGTAGAGGCAACAATAAGTGTGAAGATCCAGAGATGGAGTGTGTTTGGTGCTCGGGCACCAGACCTCTACTTCATTGTAAATGTAGTGATGTTAATCTTACATATCAGCGTTATCGTTAGAACAATCTCTGTTTCCTCTTACCATAGTATCCATACAGTTTGTCACATTGTTGATCCTCCTAAATGTTTATTGGATGAACAAGTAAACAACGCTATGCATTGCTATTCTGATCTCCAACATATTTTTGAGGAAATTGAGGACTACAGTACTTAATAACTTGCCCACCCCCTAAATCCAAAGCTATCTGACACTGTAGTGTATGTTCTTAACCACTTTGCTCTGTTGTCTACTTTCTAATTTTCATGGACGTGCTTAACTTCAACTCTCTCTCTTAATGAGGGAAATGACTTAGAATAGCTATGAATGTTGATTACCAACTGGAGTATTCTCTTACATGAACAGAGGTATAGCTGCTCAGAGCCCCAGCCTTCTTATAAAATGGTGAGATTAATAATCATTTCAAATATTGTTTAAAGATATAAGCTGTTGCCTGAGATGATAAATGTGAAAACAATAAGAAAATGGTAAAATATTTCCCTAGCCAACACCGTAATGCACATGGAATGAATAAGGAATAGAACTGCTGAGATGTTTGTGATCCTGACACAAGTTCAGTGACATTACACAGAAAGAGTTCATAGGTATGCATGACTTGTGGCTATTCTTTTTGCTTATAACCCCATCAGGAAATGACTCTTCCCTCCAAAAGGGGTGGACTATCTTTTATTCCTACAGAGAAAAAAGTGAACCATTTCCCCCAAAATGGGGATTGAGTGGTTTTTAGAAACAGAGAGAACAAGAGACAGAGAGAGAAAAATTCAAAGAATATTTCAGAAGGCAAATGTGCAAAGTGTATTGGAATGAGTATACCATTAATAACTTTATAGATGCTGTGACTTAAAGTGAACCTTAAAAGAAATTGAATACTGTTTTAAGCATATAAATAAGGGCCTTGATTTAAGTAAGAACTGAATTAGCACAAAACAGACCCCGAATAGCCAAAGCAATCCTGAGAAAGCAAAACAGAACTGGAGGAATCAGTCTCCCTGATTCAGACTATACTACAAAGCTATAGAAAAACATAAATATAGATCAGTGAAACAGAATAGAAACCCAGAAATAAACCCACGCACCTACAGTCAATTAATCTATGGCAAAGGAGGCAAGGATATACAATGGAGAAGAGACAGTCTCTTCAATAAGTGGTGCTGGAAAAACTGGACAGCTACATGTAAAAGAATGAAATTAGAACATTCTCTAACACCATACACAAAAATAAACTCAAAATGGATCAAAGACCTATATGTAAGGCTGGACACTATAAAACTCTTAGAGAAAAACATAGGCAGAACACTACTGGACATAAATTGCAGCAATATTTTTTGGGATCCATCTCCTAGAGTAATGGAAATAAAAACACAAATAAACAAATGGGACCTAATGAAATTTAAAAGCTTTTGCACAGCGAAGGAAACCAGAAACAAAGCAAAAAGACAACTTACGGACTGGGAGAAAATATTTGCAAATGATGCTGCCGACAAGGGATTAATTTCCAAAATCCATAAACAGTTCATACAGCTTAATATAAAAAAAAAAACCCAATCAAAAAATGGGCAGAAGACCTAAATAGACATTTCTCCAAAGAAGGTATACAGATGGCAAAAAGGCACATGAAAAGATGCTCAATATCGCTAATAATTAGAGAAATACAATCAAAACTACAGTGAGGTATCATCTCACAACAGTCAGAATGGCCATCATTAAAATGTCTACAAGTAATAAATGCTGGAGAGGGTGTGGGGAAAAAAACCCTCCTACACTCTTGGTGGGAATGTAAGTTGGTACAGCCAGTATGGAGAATAGTATGGAGGTTCCTTAAGAAACTAAAACTAGAACTACCATATGATCCAGCAATCCCACTCCTGGACACATATCCAGAGAAAACCATACTTCGAAAAGATACAGGCACCCCAATGTTCATTGCAGCACTATTTACAATAGCCAGTACATGGAAGCAACCTAAATGTCCATCAAGAGAGCAATGGATAAAGAAGATGTGGAACATATACACAATGGAATATTACTCAGTCATAAAAAAGAATGAAATAATGCCTTTTGCAGCAACATGAATGAACCTAGAGATTATCATACTAAGTGAAGGAAGTCAGACAGAGAAAGACAAATATCATATGGTATCACTCATATGTGGACTCTAAGTTTTAAAATGATACAAATAAACTTATTTACAAAACAGAAACAGACTGTCAGATTTCAAAAACAAACTTATGGTTATCAAAGTGGAAACATAGTGGGGAGGGATACATTAGGAGCTTGGGATTAACATACAGACACTACTATATATAAAATAGATAACTAACAAGGACCTACTGTATAGCACAGGGAACGCTACTCAATATTCTGTAATAAACTATACGGGTAAAGAATCTGAAAAAGAATGAATATATGTATATGTATAACTGAATCACTTTACTGTACACCTGAAACTAACACAACACTGTAAACCAACTACACTCCAATAAAATAAAAATAAATAAATAAAATAAATAGTGACTAAGGCAAAAAATTTGGACAATGTGGGCTGAAAGAATCCATCCTAGAAGAGGATGGATTCCATCCTATTTCTGAATATATTTTTACTATTTTTACTGAAAACTTTTTTACTAGGAGTTTTCCACAATTCTTTACCAGGGAGAAAATGTATATTTACATAAGAAATATAATAAATATCACTTATTGTTTATTATATATAATTTTGCTTACTTTAGCTTCATTTAGATTATATCTGGCTCTCATTCCATTGTATGGGTTGAGTTGTTCTCAATTAAACTTACTGTTTTTCCTGGAAGAAAATTTTAATTCAGGATATTATGAACATTGCTATTATTAATCAAAAGAAATGATTATTTAAAAATATATTTTAGTTATGCAATTTAAAAAGGCAATATATGCAGATGGTATAAAACTCAAAATTGCAGAGTGGTATAAACTGGAAAGTAAGTCTCCTTCTGATACCTGGAGTTATTTAAATAGTTCATATCCCCAGAGGCAGTGTTTTTATTTATATGTCCTTCTACAAATAATTTGTATATATATACATATATATGTGTGTATATATATATATATATAATATATACCCTGATATTTTAATTTAAAATATTTTTCTATTTGCTATTGTAAAATGAGCCATATCTATTATATTTTGTATATGTAAATATGTACATATTCTGCATATCGATTTTAAATCATTAAATTACTGAATTATAATTTGCAAGAGTTTTATGGTTGATTTTCTTGGGGTTTCCACATCAACAGTAATCATTTTTAGAAAGTCATCATTTACAAGTTTCTTTTCAATATTCATAACTCATACTTCTTTCTCTAATCTTGTTGGCTAATATTCCAATACTGTGTTAAATAACATTGGTTATAAAGGGCATACTGGCTTAATCCTGACTCTAATATTTTAATGGGGATGCTTCTGATGAGCTCTACTAAGCATGATGCCATCTTTAATTGATATAGCAGCACTATTCGTGTCTAAGAAGGAACAAGCAAATTGCCTCCTTTCAGACACATAATCAATAGATGTGTGACAGGCAGACAGATAGACAGATGCTTTGTACAAATAACTACTAAGATACCATGGCCCAGACTAGTTGTCCTCAAGAAATGACAGGCTATTTGGGCCCTTGTCCTGGGGCTCAGGAATGGAAAGAGGGTTCTAGCCAGTGACATGTTGATGGAGACCAGGCAAAAGCCCCAGGCCCTATAGGGGCCATCTGGCTCCCACAGAGGCCATACACTGTCAGAGCATGAGAGCAAGGAGGGGTCAGGGATCCCAGCTTAAACATCATGCACCTTATGATTATCAATAAAATATCAGTACATAATGCATATTTATTTATTAGCATTGAAATGAACCAAGCAGTCTTAGAAGTTATCCTTTAATTTCCTTTGCTCATATTAATATCTCTTTTTATTTCGTATTTTGGGTATTTGTACTTCACTTCCATTTTTTATGGCTAGGTTAGCTAATGGTTTATCATGTTTACAATTCTTCCCCAAATGACCAGCTTTTGAATTTTATATTTTGATTCATTAATAGTGTGAAGCAGCACTTTATAGTTTTGTAGTATCTACTAGGTCTTTCAGTGAACAAGATTAAAAATTATGGTCTTTTCTTCTGAAAAATACACATGTTCACACATTCTTTGAAAGTTGCATGCAGATATTCGGGAGTTTATTTACCATGACATTTATTCATGGATCTTCAATTAGAAGTCCTATTCTCGAGCATTGTCAAATAACACATCTGTTGAGTTTGCAAGGTAAAGTTCAGCTCAGCCCTGGGACATACTACATTTTAGAATTGAAGACACTATTAACAGTTTTAGGTTCTTCTGCTACTGCTCTAGTACTACTACTACTGCTGCTACAACAAAAGACTTTGATTGCAGTTATTATGTGCCAGGCACCGTGTAAGTTCTTTATTTATTATCACAGATAACCTAGGATATACGAACTATTATCATCATCATTCTATAGATAATAAAACTAAGACACAGAAAAGACTCAGTTTTAGCAGAAACTTGCCTAAAACCACACAGCTAGCATCTGTTCGAGCCAGAATGCAAACCCCAGCCAGTCTAGCACTAAAGGTGATAGATATTTATTAGAAGAAAAGTCATAATAAGCTCCATTCATTCTCAACACTCTTCTTACTACTGCACAGTTTTTTTTGTTTGTTTTCCATTCCCTTCACTTTAGGCCAATGATTATCAACTGGGAGTGATTTTGGACTCCAGGGAATATTTGGCAATGTGTGGAGACATTTTAAGTTGCATATTTGCAGGGTGAGGGGTTGCTACTGGTATCTGATACGTAGAGGCCAGGAATGCTGCTAAACATTCTATAATGCAGAGAACTCCAGATAAGCAAAGAATTATCCAGCCCATACATCCACAGTGCTGAGGTTGATAAACTGCTTTAGAGAAACTGACCATGCCAGTTTCAGAACTCTGTATTTGGCAGCAATATGGCAAAATAAAACTTACTTATTATGGGTTGCACTGTGCTCTCCCCCTCCCCCAAATGCATCTGTTTTAGCTTTTACCCCCAATATCACAGAATGTGACGTTTTTGGACATAGGGCTTTTAAGGAAGTAATTAAGTTAAAATAAGGCCATCAGAATGGACCCTAATCCAATCTGACAGGTGTCCTTATAGGAAATTTGGACACACAGAGAGACACCAGAGATGCAAGGTGTGCTCAGAGGGACAGCCACATGAAGAGGCCTCAAGAGGGGGGCCGTCTATAAGCCAAGGAGAGCTGTCTGCAACAGATCTTTCCCTTATGGTCCTCAGAGGAAACCACCCTTGCTGGCACTCTGATATTGGACTTCCAACCTCCAGAACTGTGAAAAAACAAATTTCTGTTGTTTGAGCCACCTACTCTATGGTACTTCGTTCCGGCAGCCCTAGCAAATGAATACATTACTTAAGGCTATAAATTATTTTCAAGAACTTTTAGCTCTCCTAAAGTATTTTTTACATAGTCTATTGCTATGCTAATTAAAAATGATTCACCTCTTCAGTAAACCTGGGGTTTCACTTCACTTATTATGCAGCACTTTGTTAACTTCATTTCCTTTTTGGAACAAAATCCACTTTTGCTTCCCATTTCAGGCTGCAAGGAACTTCGCAAGTCTTCAAATCTTACACCCAAGTATTCTGCTCCAGTGAACATGCTGTGTGCACTGGGGAAGCTGGAGCTGGGCAGTTTCTCCACATGAAAAAGATTCATTGGTATTTGTGTAATTTGAAAGCTGCTGTCTTTCAAAGATTGACAAATCACTTACCTCAAAAGTTAAACAAGTTAAATGAAACCTCTCAAAATGCAAAACTCTTGGCTTTGCTAATATGAGATGTAATGAAGCATTCTAAGCAATATGTGTTTTTACATTTTCTCTAACATTATATAGAAACTGACTTAAAAAATCAGTATTTCTCATCCCAACCATTTGAAAAACAATGGATGTATGATAGATGCAAAAGGAAGGTCTGGGCTTCAGTTTTATGTCCATTTCCTTCCTTCAGGCTCTTTTCATGCTTTCCTAGGAGTTGATCATGATTGGGTAGCAAAAGTGCACATCCCACAAAAACACTTCCTTACCATCCTTTTCTGTAGATAAAGAAGCCTCTTTTGCTTATATGATGGAACAAGTTACACACACACACACACACACACACACACACACACACACAGAGCTTCTGAAACTCCTCTCCTTTCCCATGACAACCTAACAACATGACTTCTGTCACCTTTTCATTCTACCTGCCCTCTGTTGAGACAGGTCCTTTTAGATAATTTATTGTGAATATAATAGCCTCTTACCCTAGTCCTGAGACAGTTCATAAAACTAGCCTGTGCCTTAGTTCCACTAAGAACTCTCTTCTGGATAATGGAAGTTTGGGAATGAGGGGAGTAGGATGTGGGTGGCATGTCTGCATTATCTCACACTTACTACATTCTGATGCTTGCACCTGTCTCTGTGGCTTTCTCAGAACCCACTGCCTGAAAGTTCATGCGTTACTAGAAAAATCATTATATTGCTTAGAGATACACTGCTTTCCCTATACTTTTCCTCCAGAAAATAATTGCATCTCTCTTTTGTTTTTCTCCTTTGGCGAGTCACATCTCTCATCCTCTCTCTGCTCCCAGAGTTAGCTAGTTAATTTTTGCTATTTCTTTCTTAGCAGTCTCCTGCCTTCTGCTACTAGTTTCCTTTTGGTTCCAGGGACATGTTATGTTTTTTCACAATGACTAGGGCAGCAAGTGCTATGGGCCTAAGAGGGCAGGGTCAAGGAATGCTAAACATCCTGCAACCTGCAGAGAAGTTCTGACACGAAGAAGAGTTGTCCTGCCCCAGATGATAATAGCATACCTGTTGGAAACCACTGACAGATAGTAACACTCTAGGTGTTACACTCTAGGTCAGGGTGTTAAGAGACAGAAATATTGGCTTTCTCATCCTCAGAGATAAAACATTCCTTGACAAGACACTTTTGTTATTTTGTGCCTCTAAAACCTTAAATGTTTTACATCTCAGGCCTCTGAGAGTAAGGATGCATCATATGCTGATGACGACATCTGGAGAATGACATTGAACGCTGCTTCAATGCAGTGTTGCTGTGGAAGGTTTATGGAGGGGAATGTATCTCCTGCAGAGCGCAAGTCAGAGCTGAGGGAACAAACATCATTCACCATTTATTCAGCAAACATTTCCTGGGCAGCTTTTCTCTTCTCTACTATTCTAAGGTGCTCTGGAGCTAAAGATAAATTGTATAAGGTCCTTGCCTCTAAGGAACTATGTCTTATTGAATAATTGCCTTCAAAAAAATTAAAGCTGCTCCAGTGGTTGACCTCATCAATGATTCGGAGTCTTTAGGAGTCTTTGGATTTATATGTTACCTGCTCAGGGGATGACTTGGGGTCCTGTTCCCTGCCATCTGAACGGCAATGAAGACCTGAAGAAATAAGGTTCCTGGTTTACTGGTTCAATGGATTTAAGTGTTCTCCTGGAGAAATAGATTATATGATCTCAGATATAGGCAAATTAAGGGCCACAGGAGCCCCAAGGAGGGTTTCTTTGTGCTTGAATTAATATAGTAATAACCAAGATTTTGTGAATAGTGCATTTAATAGGATGGGCCTCTGTAAGATATTGAAGAGTTTTATGGATCTCTAAGGCTCTGGGAAAAAAAGAAGGGGCAAAGAGTGTAAAGATACTAAAAACGGGTGAAAAGGTTGGGACTCAGGAGCAGACAGAACAATGGAAACTAGAATCAGCCTGGTTCATATATAAAATTTTCATGGCTCTGCCTATTTCTCATCTCCCCACTTTATTTACATTTGGAACCTTGAAAGTATAGAGCAAGTTCCCTTTGTCTTCTTCTGATACCAACATTCACTCACATAATCATCCAACCCACAAAAAATGTGATAAAATTCAGGATCACAGAAGGAAAGCGAAGGCTCAGTAACCATTGGTAATCAACGTTTCTCTTCCTTTTATATATTCAGTCTCTGCCTCTTAATAGCATCATATCATTTGTTATTTAAATATGTCACAGTATAAAATCCATCAAAAAACACAACTCTGTCTTGCCTCCACATTCTTTATCTACTACCTTGTCTCTCAGTTCCCTTTCACAGATAAGCCTCTCAAGAATATTTTATTTTATTAATTTATACCCATTTTTCAATGGCATGCATTTGAGTCTATGCCCATCATGCATCTGGAAAAAAATTTCACTAAGGTCACCAAACACCGCCATGTCACTAAATCCTATGGGTTAGTTTTTCAATCCTCATATTCCATGACTTCTCAGGAGCACCTCAGGGCTGCTCACAACTCTCCCTTCTTGTAACATTGGCTTCATTAAGCTTCTGTTTTATTCTGGCTACTCCTTCTTTACCTCTTTTCCTGGTGCCTCTTCTTATTGTGTGTCATAAAATATCAGAGTTCCTCAAGGTTCAGCCTCATGACATTCTATTTTGTTTTATTTTTTCATTGAATAATTTCTCTGTAAGCAATCTTTTTTTTTTCTCCTAAAGACACTTAAAATTCAATCTGTCCAAAATGAACTCATCATCTGATGACCTTTTCCCACAGAAACTCAGTCCATATCTGTATTCACCATCTCAATGAGTACACATCAGCCACCTACTTTTGTAAACCATAAAGCCAGAAATTATCCTCAATATCAGACTTTTCTTTAACCCACTGTCTACTCCATCCAATGCACCATCTATTTATGTTCATATTTTATGTACTTAATGAATATTTCTACTATCTTCCATATCAATTAACAAGACCCAAGTCCAAGTTGCCGTTATCTCTTATCTAGACTCCTATAATGAACTACTAATTGGATTCCCCAAATTTGCCCCTTTATTAGTACATGCATTATACTTATATATATACATATTAGTGTATATATTAGCATATATATTAATGTGTATATATACATAATCTCCCTATCCTACTTTAATATATATAAAGAGATTTATTATAAGGTAATGGCTATGTGATTGGAGGCTGAGCAGTCCTCTGATCTAGTTGGCAATCTGGAGACCCAGGAGAATCAGCAATGTAGTTCTTTCTAATCCACATCCAAAGGCCTGAGAGCCAGAAGCACCAATAAAAGTTCCAGTCCCAGGGCAGGAGAAGACCAATATTTTGGCTCCATCTTTCAGGCAAGTGAAGTTTCCTCCTGCTCAACATTTCTGTTTTACTCAGGTCTTCAGTTGATTGGTGGAGGGACACCCACATTATGAAGCGAATCTGCTTTACTCAGTCTACTGATTTAAATGTTAATCTCATCAAAAAACCCCTTACAGTCACATCCAGAATGATGTCTGACCAAATGTCTGGGCACACTGTGACTCAGTCAAGTTGACATATAAAATTAACCATCATACTCTTATGCATCCCACCTTTCATACATACCCATGACCTAAATTATTTTTCCCCCAAATGCATGTCCTTAACAGAGCCTACAAAGCCTTGCATGATTTGGTCCTTACAAACCTCTTTAACCTAATCTCTCATTGCCTTTCCCCTTGATTTCTACATTCAGCCTGTATTGTTTGCTTTCAGTTCCTCAAACATGCCTTGCTCAGGCTGGTTTGTCCTGCTGAAGTGGTTTCTTGCCTCCTCTTTTGCTATCTGATTCCTCTGCATCCTTCAGATCTCAGTTCAAATGCCATTTCCATAGGGAAGACTTCCATGAGTACTCAGAAGAGGCTGGATATCCCTGTCAAATGTTCTTACAACACCATTTACCTTCTCTTCATACATTTTACTTTAGTGACACTTTACAAGATTAAATTTACATGAGAATTTACATAGTAACATATTTGATTAATTTTTGCTAGTCCAAGAGACCATAAGCCATGTTGAATTTTGCTCAAAACTGTACCTTCAGGGCCCAGCCTAACTTTGGGTATATGGGAGGTATTTAGCACATATTTGATTGGGTGACCTATACCCCCATTGTACCTATAGTCCACTAAATCAGCAAGGAAATTAGAGTCTGATTGTCTGGAGTTCCACTTCTTGTCCAAATTACCATATTCTATTTATCAACTCGTTGGTCATATCATTAACATCTTTATAGATTTTTCTCTTTTCTTATCAGCCAACTTCCTCAAAGCAATTAGACTAGGGGGTCTACTAATCATTAGAGTTATCTTCCTTGAAAAGTGGGAACCAGAAAACAAACATGCATTCAGAGTAAAAGAAGGAAGAAAAGGCAGAGTGAAGCAGAGGATGAGAAAGAAACTGAAGGAGAAAGAAACAATCAGTTTTGACCAACTCCTCGTATTAATCTGAGATTAGATTGGGGGCAGACAGAAGATAATTTGTGATTCAGTAGAGCAGGGTCGGCCAGCTATGTCGCCTTGGTCAAATCTTGCCTGCCATCTGTTTTTGTATAGCTTGTGAACTAAGAATAATTTCTATATTTTTAAGTGGTAAAAAGTAAAAAGAAAAATTATATTTAGTGACGTGAAAATTTTGTGAAATTCAAATGTTTGTGTTCATAAATAAAGCTTTATTAGAAAATAGCAATGCCTATTATTTACATATTGCCTAAGGCTGCTTACGTCTATGGCTACTAGGCCTACAAAGGCGGAGCTGAGTAGTTGCAACAGACAATATGGTTCACAAAGTCTAAAATATTTACTCTCTGGTCCTTTACCAAAAAGAGAGGTCACTTTGCTGACCTCTGTAAAAACCTGCTATTCATTTCTGCCAGAAAAAATTCTTTGCGGACTCATCTGGTTGAAGCATAATGCGCACTAGTGCTCAATGTTACATATAAAAGGACATTTCAAGGCTAAATTATTTTGGGGTCATTCATCATTTGGGTTTATCCATGTCATGCACTTCCCCCTGAGGTAGCACACAGAGTCAAGATATGAAGGAATATTTCATGACATAAAACTCATCCAGTTACAGACCACTTGAGGAATATGTTCATGATCATGGTTAGTTGTAGTTCTGGCTCTGCCGCTAACTAACATGGGTGATAGCAGAGAACATGTTATAGAGTTTCGCACACTTTCTCTGGATTCAGAAAAACCTTGCGTCGAATTTGGACCTTGCCATTTGCTAGCTACACGTCCTTGGGCCGTTTATGCTACAATTTGAAGACTGCATCTTCAGCTCTAAAATTGCAATGTTAACAGTAATAGCATCATACTTTCAGAGGATTAAGTGAGAAAATAGATGGGAATCATTTAGCTCACTTCCTACCACACGGAAAAAGCTTGTGATTAGCTGTTTCACCTTGAGAAAGCTACTTAATCTGGTATATGGGGGTCGGGTGGAGTGGGGTTGCGGGAGGTTGAATTGAATGAAGTCTCACATGTAGCATCAGCTTTCCTGCTGTTGAAGCTGGGTGTTAAAAGCAATGTTGAAATTGGTTACAATGGATTTCTAAAAAGATAGTATGGTCCTAGATCTCTTTATGAAGATACGAAGCTGACCAATTTTTACAGACCCTGCTGAAGATATATCACTTTGTATCAGGCACTCAAAAATATACTTACTAGTTATCACAGGAAAAACTGAGTTATGTTTTCATATAGCATCAGACTAGTGAACTACTTCAAGCCAATGTTTTCAAGGCATAATAAAGTGCCAGTGTTTGGTCAGCTGCCATGTATTAAGTTAAGGCATCAGGAAAGAGCTCCATGGTTCTGTTTTCTTTCGTACTGAGGTGTTTCCATATTAAAGCAACAATCTTTCTAGGGTAAAGGTTGGAATGATTTGTAGACAAACTTCCATCCTTGGTATTGTAGAAGGCTCTTCAAAATTTGGAGTATGGTACCATTTTCTTGATTTCTGGCATTGGACGATATTGTTATATTTTCACATATGTTACCAATAAGGTACTCAACATGTCCAGGGGTTGAAACTATGGCGATGGGTCATTGTCATTGGTAGGACTTCTCTAGAACATACAGAGACATTTTCCAAGAGGTGATTGTTCCTGATATTGCCTAGACTTTCTGTAGTTTTGGGGAGGGAAGCAGGAGAGAATATGGAAGGCTACCCCTCTTAGGAATTCATGCTGATGATTTGGCCTGTGGAGAAATGTAACAATCACGTCGCATGGCTTGGCTTGTCATGCCTTGTAGCACACACACAGTGATCTAAAATAGGTAATAAACTTCCAGAAGAATCTATCTGTAGCTTAATCACTTAGCATGAGACATTTCTTTCTTTCCATTAAAGTTTCAGATAGAAGCAATCTTTCAATTACATTCATCTGGCAAACCAGGGCAGCTCTGACTCAAAACACTGTCCAATTCCTGACATAACCAACAAAACTATATTGATTTAGGACACCTAATGTGATTGCTATGATTTGTAAAGATCCGAAAGACCCAGATGGTATAGTCTAGGCATTTATAGAGTACAGTCTAGTCGTCACTGGTTCCTTCTTCCTCTGTGTGCTCTCTTTTATGAGCAAGACAGAATTAACTAATACATGGTTCAGAAACTACACACCTAAGAAAATTATAGTTTCTACTACACTTCTTCATCCTAAAATCACACTTGAGGGAATGATAAGAGTAACAGTATTAACATGTGTTTGCAGAGCAGAACCTTCTCTGGAGAGTGAAATATTCCGTGCCACTCCAAGAATAATTTTCCCAGTTTAGAACAAAAATTAATGAAAATATGGGACTACCAAAGATGAGTCATTTCTTCTTTCTTACAGGCAAAAATGATTTCAGTGAGGAAAGCAAAGTTTTTTTCTGGTTTTTTTTTTTGCCTGACTTTAAATAGGTTTTATTAAACTTTACATCAGGTTTATTGAAGTATAATTTTAAATCATTAAAATAGACCATTTATTTATGTGTACAGTTTGATGAGTTTTGATAAATGCATGCATCCAAGTAACTTCCACCACAAGCAAGATACAGAACATGTTTTTTCACTCCAAAAGTAAAGAGGCATAATTGACTCCTGTACCTTTCCAGGTAATCACCTACTGCATTCCTGGACTGACAGCTACTGACTTGCTGGTTTCTGTTAGTCATGTTTGATTTGTCTTTTCTATAATTCCATATAAGTGAAATCACATGCCATATGTCCTTTTATGTCTGGTTTCTTTCATTCAGCATAATTTTGTGATACACTCATATTGTTTCCTGTAGCAATAATTTGTTACTTTTATTGATGAATAATACTTCATTGTAAGAATGTACAGCAATTTGTTTATCCATTTACCTACTGATAGATATTTGAACTGTTCCCAGTTTAAAGCAGTTATGAAGTAGCTGTGAATATTTATTTGAGTATTTGTGTGGACATATGTCTTTATTTTTTTTATATAAATACCTAGACTTGACATTTCTGGGTCATATGGCAACTAGATGTTTAACTTTCAAGAAACTGCCTCACCTTTTCCCCAAATGGTTGACCCAATTTATTTTTACATCAACATAGGTCCATATTCTCTTGAACATTTGATATTATCAGTATTTATTTTTAAATTTTTATAATCCTAGATGTGTAGCAGTATGCCTTTGTGGTTTTAAGTTGCATATCCCCAATGATTAATGATGCTGAGCATTTTTCCACAAGCGTATCGGCCATCTTCTTTAATGAAGTGTCTACTCAAATTCTTCCCATTTTTTTTGATTGGGCCCTTGCCACTTTATTTTTTAGTTGTATGTGTTCTTTACATATGCTAGAAACAGGCTCAAATGGAATTTTAAGTCAAGAATTTAAGAATAGCTTATGAATTATTCTCAAATTATTCTCTGACTAGTCAGTATATTCAGAGATTCTAACTCTGTTTGCATTCCAAGAATTATTCTGTCTGCAACTCCTGGTCACTCTTTGCTTGGCTATAGGTAGTTTCAATCTACTCATACTGGATTAATATTCTGCAACAAATGCAAAGTGACTTCATAGTAGAATTCTCGCACTTTTTCTCTGCATAACTCCCTCATCTCCAGTTCTCCATCCTACAAAGTCAAATGACTTCAGCCTCCATGAATATCCATCTTTGTCTCCTCAGCTCCCTAAGACTGATGTGCTCTATTTACACTATTATTCAGGAATTGAATGCAGGTTGCTCATAGGGATCATCTTGTTTCTCTTCTCTCATGGACCAATGAGTCCTGTGTTTCCTGTTGTCCAATGTGAATAAACAGTTGTCTTATAATTGTTGTCCAATTCTCTAGTTGTCCATAGTAGGAAGATACTCCATTCCAGTTACTTCATTATGGCCAGAAGCAGAAGTCTCAATATGCTTCTTAAGATCAGCTTAGCCACACAGATGAAATGAAGGGCATGTGTATCCAATTACACATTTCATTTGGAAATTTCAAAGTTATTTTGTTTTAGGATAGTACAGTTAAAGACAAGAAGATGAAGAGGAAAATGGCAGTGTATATATGTGTGTAAAGATATATTCTGCTCCATGTGCTTGATCTAACAAAGATTAAAATATCAAAAATATAAGAAACTAAACATGTTTGTTGAGCAATCAAGAGTTTGAACCTGTGATTTACTATAACGGGTAAGGAAAATACAGTTTATTGTAAACTTGTTGGCACAAATGTGGCTCGTGAGAATACTCTTTGTCAGTGTGGGGAGTCCAGATTGGACACACCCCACTCGAGTCTGCTCCTCTGCTATATATATATATATATATATATATATATATATATATATATATATATACACACACTGTATATACTGACATGAGTAAAACAAGTCAAATGTATTTTGAAGGAAAAGGTGACATTTGTTTAAATTAGATATATAATTCAGGACTCATCAATGTTTGCCAAAGAGGGGGATATGAGAGGTAGATTCGCCTGGCTACCAACTGCATACCTGTAGTATAAAATACAGATGTTTTAATATGGTGCAGCCTCTGTTTTTTTTGTTGTTGTTCTTTTTTCCCCTTACCTCTTCTCATTGTTGGATCTTCTACACTAACCTCTTTTGAGGCTCACTCCTGATCCCCTACTAAACCTTGCATTTCTGAGATGAGATGATGAGCTTGTTTCCATGGAGACAAATTCCAGGTAAGCATTACTTAATCTCACAAATTTTTGCATATTAACAGGACACAAGGCTTGGCTCAAAAACTAGGAAATGTACTCATAAATTTATGGCCACCTTAAAAACTCTCTTCAAAGAAAAAAAAATATATATATATATATATATATATATATATATATATATACACACACACACTATTCAACAATGTGTGTATGTGTACATTATGTGTACTTAGATGTTGACTTTGTTGGGTTCCTTCCAACTGCCTCTACAAGGGGTGAGAGCCAGCGAGTGCTGCTTATATTTAAATCCATCCTGTCTGTTCTGAGTCTCCTAGAATGAGCTGTGCAAACCACGATACATATAGAGCTAATCTAACAAAATGAATGTGAACTGTACAAGAGTAACCATTTGGGAAATAGCAATAAAAGAAAAAAATCCAATTCAAAATATCCCAGACAAAATAGTACCTAGTAAGCAATATATACAAAATAAATGTACAAAATCCATATGAAGAAATTATAAAACCTTTTCAGGAACACAAGAGATGTCAATAAAGACTGAATTTGTTGGAAACATTGTTACCGCTTTACACAGTAACTCAGAAATTTAATAAAAACAGAATAATTTTTTAAATTGATAAATTGATTCAGAGTTACCTTATAAGGATGGAGAGTTAAGTCATGGACTTGCCCAACAGTACACTGACTTGTATTTTACATTTCACTTGCATTACTTACATAGTAAATTGATTAATTTGTTGAAAAATAAATTAGAGAAAACAAAAAAAGAATGTTAATATAAAATTTGCTATCATATTTACTCAACTCTTAGTCTAATCCAGTCTTCAAAATATTTTCAAGTTCATGATATTTAAAAGGTCTATTGCTAAATACAAGAGAGTTCAAGTATTTCCATTTATCTTGGTCACAAATAAACAAAATTTCATGGAGAGAATTATGATATAGTGTTATGGATCTTGAAATCAGAGGTTTCCTTAGAATTAAGGCTGAGTAGAGCCCAAAACACTGAAACTCTTCCCGATACAGTTAAGGTATACGGGTTTCTGGCAGAGCAAGGCAGCTTGTAAAAATATCATGGATATTTACATGGAGACAATGATACAGCTGTGGGTGTAATGAACTTCTACATTTTAGAGTAGCTACCTATGAATGGCCATTGGCTAAAGTGGGTGGTGTTTGAAACGACAATCACTTAGGAATAATTCCAAGCATGAAGTGTGTCCTTTTGAATATTATCTGTGAATTGCTATTTTCAACTGAATATAAATTTGGAGTTGCTTAAAATATATGGTGCTACATTTAAGGTTGCATCAAGGGAAATCAAAGGAAAATGGCGTGATGTTGCAGAAGATCCAGGCAGGGGAGGCAAGGTGAATGATTCTAGATACAGCTCACTATTTATTAACATTGTTACATACAGTAAGTCACTCCAATGTCATAAAGCTTATTTCTTTTTCTCAAAAATGAATTAGTTGGTTTTAAAATATTTTATACCTCTTTAGGTTATAGTGAAAATCAAATCAGATCACATATGTGAGAATGCTATATAAATTAAAAATGTTATTATGATTATCCTCCTTAGTATTCAATTATTTTCAAAGTTTCAAGCACCCCAAAGACACCAATCAGATGAAATGTTGTGATCAAATGGAATGCATCAATCAAAACAGTTAAGGTGCTACAGTGGCCAGCTCATAGTTAGAAAGGAAAAGCTATTATGTTTTCTTTGCACCATCTCCTCTCACATGCCACCTTAAAGTTATAATGGTGTTAGTTGCGTAAGCAACACTTGAGTGAGAAAAATAATCCATTCTAAATTATGAACGGTTTTACCAACCTATCTTGGCCATACCAGGGGTATCAATAGGATGCAATGGAAACACTGTAGGACTAAGAGGTAGGCATTCCAGCATTGATCGTTATTAGCAGAATAGCTTAGGTTCTTCATCTTTAAAATAAGGCTTAGATAGGATCCATCTAGTTCTAATATGCTGACTCTGAAAAAATTCACAAGAGAACACACCCATCAAATCAAAAGTATTCTTTGGCAAGAGATGTGGTATTTTCTTACATAAAAATTGTTTTTTCACCTCTAGGCAACTACGAATATAACATACCTTTTCATTATCATCCTACAAATGCCAGTGTCTTGAAAGCATTTACAGCACTGTAGACTTCTCTGTGGACCCACATACACAGGAATGAAAAGAAAATTCAGAAATGTTTGATGGTAAATGGATGCCCTCGTTCTACACACCACGTTTCATTTTTCTCATCTAATTTCTAAGATGACAAAGCAGGAATAGAAAAGATCTTGAGAAGGGTAAGAGATATGATTACTGTAAAGCAATTTCCTAATAGGAGAGTTTCAGAGAATGAGGGCTATTTAATATGAAAAGAAGACGATACCAAGGAAGATAATAGAGCTACAGTAATGATGAATGGCACACAGGAGGGTAAATGTTTCTGACTGACCTATTTTAAATATTATAAAATAGATAAAAAGGATTATCACCAAAGCCCTGTTCCTAAACACCATGTAACAAATGGCATTTAGAGACTGTTCTTTGAAACTGACCCATATGTACAGTTCTGATAACATGTACTAGAGTAAAAGAACACTCGATAAAATCAGACAGCCAGCAAATTGAAAACTGGTTAGAGGCTTTTCTTTTTTCTGAATGCGGAAGGCTAATACACAGGCAAATTGCCAGTCAAATTTCATGGAGGTAAAAGGGGTACAGAGACTGGTAAGGGAAGAAAGAAGTGAGTGAGAAACAGTGAAAGACGCAGAGATTGTAAAACGAAAAATATATACATACGTATGAAATACAAAAATATATACAAAATAATATCAACCAATTGCCAACTGATAATCAAGTCATTATGATGGGTTCAGGAAACACCCTAAGTCTTCACTTTAGGCTTGCCCACGAAAGCATGACATTCTGTTTAATTTAATTAGTTTTGTGATGGGTTCTTGTTTAGGAAGCTTTCCAAATCATAGGCCCTCACCATTCACATAAGGATACATTTTCTGATTTGGCATAATATTGTCTATACCTAGAAACACAAAGGACTAATGACTAATGGATCTGACTTTTCAGTATAGGGAAAAATCTTTCCTTGAGAAATGGGTTCTCCTTATGTCAGAGCAGCTAAATCTCTTAGTCCACATCTTGATGCGTTCAAATGCAGTGTAAGTAAAGTCAAGGCTTAGTAAAGTAGATATTATTGTAGTCAGAAAAGTGAAATGGCAGGCTTTCTATGCCAAAACTAACAAAGCCATCACTTAAGGTTTACAGTGGAATACAAAAATGCCATTTACAATTTGAAACAAAAGAACCATTAGTTGTCTACCCCCTTTTTTGAATTATTGATTTACAAGCCTTTACTTTCATGCATTGCAGCCAAAGCCTGCATGCTTAACAATTTTTTTCTTCTTTAAAATGGTTGTTACTGATTATGCTTCCAAACAGCAGCCTCCCAACTCTCTTTTCTCACTGTCAGCTTCTCAATTTGTTTCATGAATAACAACTTTCATTTTCCTTAATTATGTTTTTGGAATATTTACTTGCAGACACCTCTTACCACACCACAATAACATTTTGTAGATCCCCTGTTTTAAGATTGAACCACTGGAAACAATGATTACTGAATTCTGCAAAGCTTGACTGTATTTGCTACATTTATTCTGACTTCTGCTTTAAGCTATATCCAGGTTGCTCTCATTTGCAGAGAGATGAGAATGAATATAACATTACTTCTTACTCTCCTCTGGCCCATATCTCATCCCACCAAACCACAAGCTTTTTATTTTAATCACAGCATCATTGTTAGTAGTGGCAAAATGACTTTAATAAAGCTAAAATACTCAGCTGAATCTAAATTTACCAACTTCAATCTCATACTTTCTGCCTCCCTCTAGGGTGTCCTACTACAATCAGTAAATGGCACAAGAATCAGTTCAAGAAGGCTGAGTTTTGGGCAAACAATTAAATTGGTAAATGTCAATTTATTTAGAGCCTTTGCTACTTGTGTTCTCTGTGGCAAAGACTATTAATAGAATTTGTGCATCTTTTATAAACCTAAGCGATATTATTCCTATTCAATAGATATGATTCAAAATAACAGATAGGATTTCAGTGTTGTCAATTACAGTAAAGACTTTACACACGCACACACACACACACACATACACACGTATATATCCATCTAGTTGGGTTTGACCACTGGTTTGCTTTCACCAGGAATTATTTTTAGACATTAATATAACAATTTTGCTACAATGAAGACCATTGTATTCAAATTACTATTATTTGACCTATTACTGTTTCAAAGCATAAACAGAAGTGTTGGTTAATCACCAACCCTTAAAATTTCTGTTATTAATAATGATCTCTGCTTAAATGGCACCACAGTTTAAACAACTGGACAAAACGCTCTATCACAGGAACAAAGTTGTTAAGTGTAAGTCTATGCTGCAGATGTGAGTTTCCAAGTTGTTCAATAATCTGACAAGAGATTAATTGTCTAAATGGGCACTGCCTTGTTTTTCTTTCTTAACATAATTACTTGTGCAAATTATATTCTTCCTCCAGAAATTCTACCTTTGGTTATAACATTTTTGGAATTTGACTTGAAAAGGGTATACAGTATTTGATGTGATTATCTTTAACACTATACTATGGGAAAATTTGAGTTTGGAAATTGACACCAACAACTCAAGACTAATGAATAAGGAAGGTAAGTGTTCAAGTTGGGTTAATTCATTTGGGTTAAGAATATGTTCCGATTTTAGAGTAATAAGATATGTTTTCACGTGTCTTGTAAATCAATTCTGAAGGTAATTCTGAGAGTTGAGTCCCGGAATTATTTTGAAAAATGGGATAAAACCATGTTCTCGAAAGTAGTGGCTTACAAACAAGTTCCTCGTGCAACTGTACAGATACTGCTGTTTTAAAAAACTGATTTGTGTATTTTGTCAGAGTATTCATTTCGAGTGATCTTTTAGTTCAAAGAAGGAATGTTTATCAAGATTCTAATCAGGTAAAGATAAACCTAAACATATCTATTTCACTACAGCCTAATCTTATCCATTATGTCCATTTAATTGCATCCTCATGGGTTTCTACTTCACTCATTCACTATATCTACCTTCATATCTCACAGAGAATTTAGAAATAGGGAAGCAGCACCTTCAAATATCATCTAAAACCTCTGAGCAGCTGGCAAGCAGTCAAGAAGCAACTACCCGAGATTAACCTAGAGAAAGTTGAAGAGTTGAACCGTGTTATAAAATGGGTCAAGGGACCAAGGAAACACATGCCTTCTCTAATAAAAATCTGCCCTACCTCTCTCATTGATTGGATTGCTGTCGTACTCAAAGGTGATAAAATATCGGGAAAGAACATGGGAAGGCAGAAACAAAATACTCATTATGAGGTAGAGATAAAATGACTTAGATCTTTTTTTTTTTTTTGCTATAATTAATCCAGCAATAGTAGTAACATTTTTGAGCACCATTTTAAGTGAGATTCATTGATATCTCACAATTACTCCCATTTTGCTGCTCCCTCGTTCTCATTTTGATTACTTGCAGATAATTTTTATTGTGTGTTGATTTTAAATAAGGTAAATTAATTTGAAATATTTGATCTATAATAGAGCATGCTGTAATCTGTTCCACATGACAGTTATAGTGAATATTCCATAACTAAAGACCCCTGGGCAGTGATCCTTAAGTTAAAGAGGACATCGAACAGTGCATTTTTTTTACCGTTTACTAAGTGTTTTTAAGAGTAAATAAATTACAAAAGAAGAAACAAAGGAAGGGAGGGAGGGAAGAAGCAAAGAAGGAAGAAAAAAAGAAGGTAAAAAGGAAGGAGAAAGGGAGGAAGAAAATTTGACTATTTGAGATGAAAAAAATGAGGGTTACCTTCAACTTGCAGGAAAAAGAACATTTAAAAAATACCTGCCAATTCCCTGGTGGCGCAGTGGTTGAGAGTCCGCCTGCCAATGCAGAGGTCACGGGTTCGTGCCCCGGTCCGGGAAGATCCCACATGCCGCGGAGCGGCTGGGCCCGTGAACCATGGCCGCTGAGCCTGCGCATCCGGAGCCTGTGCTCCACAACGGGAGAGGCCACAGCAGTGAGAGGCCCACGTACCGCAAAAAACAAAATAATAATAATAAAATAAAATAAAAATACCTGCCAAGTTTCAAAATGATAAGAGTCTGCCCATTAATTGCCATGATAATGTATTTGTAGACTTAGAATTTAGTGACATCAGCTATAATTTTATAATTGTCACACAGTTATACAATCTATGTTGTTATGCTAATTAACACATTTCTGTCTGGATAAGATAAGAGATGTTGCCCAGGAATGGATGCAAGCCTAAGATTCTCAGGCGGAAGAATTCTGGTAATGCCAGGCAAGATTTATGAGTAATAACAAAAACTGGGTGTGAATTTCAGCTTCATCATGTTCCTGTAGTTACAGCATGTCCTTCAACTTTTATATCTCCAGCCTCATAGTTTGCAAGATCTTTTCATTAGTTTCCAACGTCATAACTTGACAGTTAATTCATTTAATACATTACTTAACAGTTTCCTTTCACTTTCGGAGAAGTGTGTCACTAAAGGGTTTTATTAGAGATCTTACTGATGTCTCTGAAATGGTACCTCTTGGTAGAGGCTACTAGAGAAAGAATCCATAATCATCATTCCCTCTTTTTCATAAAATGCAGTTTAAAATGTTTTCTTGTCACTGTACGATTAGAGAAAAAATGGATCTGCACACCGGACACAGATACCTACAGGCAATCTTCACTGGAAGCGCCAAGATTAGGTCCACTCTGGGGCGATGGAGGAAAGTGAAGTTTTCCCAAATGACTCAGGACAATAAAATTTCAGCTGTTCCTGGGGAAACAGCTTCAAATTCTATTCAGCTATTTGTCATCTAATCCCAAGTGATTTAGCAGGTTCTGTCCAAAATTGACTGGTACCTTTAAGAAAATGCAAATTTCACCTCAGCCTTATGCAAATTCCACCATCAGGCATTACCATCTTATTGCTCACTGCCCTGTGTAGAGTAGGTGAGCAGTGGATATTGGCGGGGAAAATGTAAGTTGAGAAACTTCCACTAGAAATAAGGATTGTTTTTCTTTTTTCTCATTCCTACAGAATTCAGTGACTCTCTACCAAATTATACAAGGAAGCTGCTGTCCTTTCTTCTTTCCTATTAATTTTTCTAAAATGTTCACTGACCTTTGGATATAAAGTAACATGAAAGATGAGGGACTAAACTGATTGGTTCTGGAAGCTGGTATGGTTTTGTGAGTCTTGGTCTCTTTCTCTGTGATAAATTGAATTATTGGTCTCAAATGTTCACTTCCCTGGAATCGTTTTATACACTTACACCTGTGTCACAGCCTCATGGTATGCTGAATAAACTTTGGGATTACTGACTTTGGGTTTGGCCTCCTGACTTGCTTTGGCCAGTGGGATGCTAGTGGAAATGACTTGAGTAAGATGTTTGATATATGCTTGAGCACTTGGCCTTGTCATCTTTGCTTCTTCCACCATCATGAGAACAAAATACCCCAAGTTGCCATAGTCCTTAGGCTCCATAAAGAGACTTGAGGTTCAAAGCCACCACACCTGATGCTTGTAGATCCTAAATCTGAATCAGACACACCCTAGACAACATGCAGTTGTGTGAGATATAAATGTATATTATATGCCTCTGAGTATTTTTGTTTGTTAGCAGCAAAAGCTGATACTGACCCCAGTAGGCTTCTGCCCTGAATAGAACTGACCAAAAACTTGTGTAAGTGGAATAAATGTTTGTTACCTGGCAGCCTTTGTGTAGGTAGCAAGGATCAACACGGAATAATGCTGGGTTATTTTTCTTCCCCTACCCCATTCCCTTTACTAGCCTCTTCTTAGCCACCCCAAATAAACACACAAGACTTTCCCTCTAAATACATTCAAAGCAGCTAGATACGTATTCAACTTTAATCAAGCAAATTAACATTTCTTTCTCTTCCTTTCTTATAGAGTTTCTTTCACCTCTGTCTTGGTGGGTCATCTGGATGCCTTTTGATGTTCTAAGATTTGCAGTCTGCCTACCTCTGAGGATAAAACTAAATCTCAGTACTTGCTGTAAGTGTTTAAGTTCTCAACATTTTCATGCAATAAAAGTATCGTCACAGTCAAATATGAGCAAAGTTACCCAGGATATGATACTTATTAGCAGTCACATTAAGTGGTATTTCTACTGTTGTTTGGAATTGACTTAATGAGCAAAGATATAACTTTCCCCTCATTTTTTTGCCCTTAATTTTGTTCCACGACACGAAAGGCCCATTTCATCTATCTTCAGTAGGAGCTCCTCAAGCATTTTTATGAAAATAGTTTACAAACCTATAATGCTTCCTTTTTTCAAATCTCCTGGAATATCTATTGAATATAGATAGGTATGGTGTATATAAGACACCTATTTAGGTATAACACAATGCAGATTATAGGCTCATGGGCTAGTGGGTTCATAGGTAAGAAAAGAAAAGGAATGAAGTTTGGAATTTTAGACCATTCTTTCATTATTTAACATCTATAGTTATAAGTAATTTAGGTTAGAAAGGGAAATGAAAAAAACTGAAATTCTGTTGTTATAAATACAGTGTTTATTTCAGGTAAGGTATGAGCTGGCAATCAGTTTAGTCTCTCTTCACTGATAACCAGTCTGTTCCATCCAAAATGTACGTGGTCCATTAAGCATCAATATCTAAAGTGCTTTGGTCTTCTCCCTCTCCTAATTTACATGCTTTCCACTTTTGGTACAATAAAAATGCAAGATCATAATTCAACCTTAATAACTTTCTAAACATGTCTTTCATCTCTCCACTTTTTTTAATTGGCATACTCAGTAAGTCAATGAGATTTTAAAAATAAGGTTACTATACTCCTCTGTACTTCAGATCTACTTGTGGAACACAGTCACCACTTATAAGTCACTGTTCAACTCAGAAAAACCTCATCCTTTGTTGAGCCTATGTTAAATATAAGCATAGAAACACACAATTGTTTTGTGCAAGATGAAATAAACAAGAAGTCTTTTCAATGAACATTTATGGAGTCAGATATCCTCCAAGGTGATGAAATATATGGGACAGATATTCTCTAGGTGTTGGGTATGCACAATCCATGTCCTTCAAGTGTTAGAGCATAAAGTGACGGGCATGACAATAGAGGCAAACACAAAATGTTATATTAGCTCTGATGTTGGATGCATTATCAACCATGAAGTGGACACAGAAAAGGTTAGACCAAAAAAAGATTCAAATAATAGTTACACATGTGCCTGAAGTTTTAACTTTTTTTTTTTTTTTTTTTTTTTGCGGTACGCGGGCCTCTCACTGCCGTTGCCTCTCCCATTGTGGAGCACAGGTTCCGGACGCGCAGTGGGGTCCTCCCGGAACGGGGCACGAACCCGTGTCCCCTGCATTGGCAGGCGGACTCTCAACCACTGCGCCACCAGGGAAGCCCCTGAAGTTTTAAATTTTAAATGTTGAGTAGGAACTTTTCAGATTGAGAAGAGCAAAGACAGGGAGATTTGAAAGCATATATTGAGGCCCTGAAGTTTTAATGTGTAAGATTGGAGCAACATTAGAAAATATAAGGGGCTGAGATATGTATAAGGTGTGCCTAGATTACAATGGCTTTTACCACATGATTTTTAAACAAGGAGTGGTTGTCCTTGAAGAGGTCCACAATGTGGAGTGACAATCCTAGATTTTTATGTAAAAAGAATATTCCGGAAGTGGTCTGGAGATTAGAGATAGGACCAAATATAGGACATTAGCAGTTTTCGTCCAATAGCTTCTCTTCTGAAGTCACTATTTGCAAATTGGAATTGTTGCAAAATAAGATTTTATTCTCTTATAGTCCTAAATAGACATTAACACCATCTTACCGGTCAGCTCAAAAACATTAATGACTTATAGGAGAGTTACCTAACTCCATTAACGCAAATTTGAGTTCCTTTGTCCATTTTGATTGAGTGAGGTGATCACAAAATTCCAAATATAAATACCTTGGAAACTAAGACTCCAGCACTTAACTAAAGAACTAATTCCTTCCTGCTGTGTCTGCACTGGTTGCATAATGCTCTCTGAGGTGAGCATGTAGTCCAAGTCTCTACACTGAACATGCTGTCTTAGCCGAAGGAAGCCAGGGGGATTTTCCCTTATAACCACTTCAAATAGGAACAATGACAAGAACATCTCATTAGGAGAACATACTGCATTGTCCTAAAATCTCTGTAAGACACAGCTCTAAGGGACTCACGCCCATGTATTTAAGTCCCACATCAACAAAGCTTTCCATTTAAATAGTCCCTACTGGGAAAATTGCATTAGTGTTTGTGATCTGTTAATTACAAATAGGCAGACTCCTAATGCCTCCTGTAAGGTTTCCAAGACATCCTGTGAAAATTAATCATAATGGATTTTTCAAAGTTTTTGTTTCTCTCCAATGGTTAATTATAGCTCCAATGAGTCTAATAAAACTGTGCCACGATGCCTCTATTGATAGTCCTTAGAACTGCAGGAAGCCAAAAGTTCAAGTTATTTAATCAGAGGGCTTGATTTGTTTGGAACATTATCACAATATGAGCTGGATTTTGTCACTCAGGGCCTATTAGGTGAAAGACTGTGAGCACTTTCATTTTCCTTGCTCCAGATGAAGATTATTTAAAGATCTCTCCCTGCTCCCTCCAGAGTTTCTTTTGCATGAACATCCTGGTATAGGAGAAAAAGTGCACGTGGCTAATTCTGGATAATAGAGCAAAATCACTTGGCCTATGACAGCATTGTATGGTATTGGTAATAAACTCTAACAATTTACACCAATCGTCTATGGGAAGTACTTTGTCTGAGTCTTTTACATTTAAAAAAAAAATATGAAGTTATTCTGTCGAATCAGTTAATTTCTCCCACCTGTTTTTATGTCTTGGCAGTCCAAGAACAGTCTCTTCTGAATATATAGAGCAAGTGATGAACAAGGGATAAGGCTGCTAAAAATGCATAATCCCATATAGACGGGCTCTTCATCCACTCTAGGTACAACTTGAATTTGATTTCTCTAATGTTTTATACTCTCTATCAGAAACACTTAGGAGAAGAAATATTGTTTGTGCAAAAGGCTGAGGACCAACAATAGGGTTATGTTCTAGTTGAAAGACTATTTGAAAGTAAACATCCAGGAAATTTGCCTTTTGTACATGAAATACACCTGAATTTCATGAAGTACATTCTCTAATTCATTGAGATCCAGAGTTGTGTGGAAGAGGGAAATAAAACTGCCTCATGAAGAGAGATGATCTTTGCATGCTAGAATCCCTTCTCTTCCTCCTGGGACAGAGAATAGATCAGATTCAGTAAGGTCTTTTGGATATTAAAACAGGCTAGTCCTTTGTTTGTTATAATATTCAAATGGAGTGTGATAATTCATTTCATGTAGGTAAGTCTCTGTAAACTCAGGAGTTTTATTCTATCTGGTAGAAAGGCTCTGTCTTATTTTCCCTTTGGTGGCTTTGGTGAACTAAATGTTTTTTTCCCCTTACTCCACCAAGTAGCTCTAAAGCACTAAACATTTTTAGAGTGTGCACTTATATAACTATTAGAACCAAGCATTAAGCAATAAATTACATGTTTTCATGTGGCCAAAGACATTCCAGCCTTAGCTCTATCCTAGCATTTGTTAATTTGATTATTGGGGAAAAAATATATTTTTCATTATTGTTATCCTTTAAAATAATTATAAAATCAATAGTGATGCTTCCAAGAAGTCAAAGAATGAACAAAATAAGATCTTCCTTTACTGTTGAAGTTTATTTCTCAACAATAATGTTAGGTTTGTAAGGTAAGCAGACATGTGGGCTGATGGGGAAAGAAGTTTAATTGTCAAAGAAAAGACATAGCCTTTTTTAAGCCCAAAAGGAGAGGTTTAAGAATATTTATATTATTGAATATCTTGCTTCACTCAGATTTGAAAGAATCAACCAAAAATGCCCAGAAGTAAGGTATTTCTCAAAAACACTCAAGAAATAATGTACTTATTGTTATTGTTTTAAAAGTGAGGCCTCAAGAAAGCAATTAAGAAATAGGTGTTAGTAAGCTTTGTTAGTTTCTACCAATAAAACTACTCAGTTCAAATAATAGGCTGTGAAAAGAATTCCCTGGCGATCCAGTGGTTAGGACTCGGTGCTCCCACTGCCAGGGCCCTGGATTCGATCCCTGGTCAGGGAACTGAGATCCTGCATGCCACACGGTGCAGCCGAAAAAAAAAAGGCTACCAAGTGTTAAAAGTAGTCAATTTAGTTAACTGGAAGAAAAGCAGCACAGAACAACCAACTACATTCATGTAACCAGGCATGATTTTCAAAGCTGTGCATGTACTAACTTATTTCATCCTCACAAGAAACGAGACGAATAGGTCAATACTACTATTGTTCTTATTCTACAAATAAGGAAACTGAGGCACAGGGCAGTTATATAGATTGCCCAAAGTTACCCTCTCAGGAAGTGATTTGAACCTAGACAGTCTGGAAACAGAGTCCATGATTTTAACCAGGATGTGGGGTGTACATTTAAAAGGGAATGTGCCAAAATGGTATAAAATTGGATATATTTGAATGGTGGAAATATAGGTCACGTTCAACTTCTTTGGGCTTTGATGTACTTTTCACATTCTCTATCATGAACACAAATAATTCTATAATTAAGAGTCAAGTATCCTGGGTCTACTTTAAAAATACTCTTACTAGCTTCCATCCTTCTCTGTTACCTTCATATATCACACATGGCTGGTCAGGCTTCTCTTTCTAAATGAAATCTCTAATGTGAAAAAAAAAATCTTTAAAAATAAACTTTCTTTCTTCAGATATGCATCCTTTCTCTATTAATATCCTGTATTATTAAACCAACAGAGCCCTGAAATATCCTTTACTGGTTCACAAATCAGTCCCCTATAGATGGCATAATTATGATTCCGAAGTCTTGTATTAGTTGAAGGCAGAAAAGGGTAACCAAAACCTTCTAGAAGCCTCAGAATCAACAAACTAGAAAGTGTGGGCTATAGGCCTTCACTGAATAAACATGAAGGAAGAAAATGAAATATGTTCGATACATGTAAATTACAAAGGCATTTTAGAAGTTAAGAATTAGAGAAATTTCTCATATAAGCCAGCAGAGAAAGTAGCTGACAGGGGTCAGGTGATGAAAGAATGGTCAGGCATATTTGTTTGTCCAGGGTGACTTACTAGTCATCCCATCTCTGGTTCTCCATCATAGGACTCACAATTCTATAGCACTTTTGCCTGTAAAAAAATCATTCGCTTGTGTAGAATGAAAGAGAGAGAATTGAAACTGTATCAGTGTGTTGAACTAGGGAATTCCAAATAAATAGGCTTCTATACTACAGGTGTTACAGGTACTAAATTCTAAGGGCTCTGGGAAAGTATTAGGCAAATTTGTGACACCTGTTTCTACCAATAAATCTGTGAGAACATTCAGTTGAATTCTATGAGGACATTAGTGGAACCCATCAAATAATCCAGGGAGGCCAGAGCTACTAAGAAAATCAGATCCTGACCCAAAGTCTGCAACCATGATTTAGCGTCAATGTCACCATAGGTTCCAATATTAGTAAATAAGGTTTGGTATTTGACCTGGGACCAAGTATTGGGCAGCAGGTAACAGAAAAACAATGTACAATACTCAATGCTTCTAATTCATTTCCTCTCAAAATGGCTCCCAATTTTTACCCCTACCCCCTCAATCACTGATTAAATATCATCTTTTACTACAGTGGATGTCTCTACCTCAAACCTTTCCACCACATTTCAGATGGTAGCTCTTGGCTTGTGTTTTTCATAATGGTTTCCTTCCACTGGTAGCACTCAATGACTTCTGGTCTTACAAAGCAATAACATACTCTCTATATACGTATGTATGTGTATATATATATACACACACACAGACATTGTATCAGCTGATGTAAAATAGAAGAAGCTATTGCTGGGCATGGACTCTTTGCTTCTTCGTAGCCAAAAATGCGTTACCATCACAAAGGTAGGAAAAAGTAGAAATAGTAATTATGCAGACAGTCTCAGCAGGGTTGTTTTGTCTCAGGTAGAAATTTTGACATATACAGTTTAAAAAATAAAGCCATCTGTCCTCTTATCAAACAAGAATGTTTATTTTGGGGGAATATTTATAATATACCCTTAATTTTCAAAAGAAAGGTGATATAATTGCCAGAATTTTTCAAAGGAGAGCTAATAATTTTCTTCTTGGGTTATGAAAAACCAACTTCAATCTATAATATATAAATTAGAGAAAAGCATTCAAAATCCTCTAATTAGACCTGTAGCACTTCAAGAAAGAAAAAATTGTGCCACTTCCACTTAGGAAGAAGGTTGAAAGGTAAAATAGGTTTAAATTGCCAAAAAGAACTGGCAGTTGAAAGAAAAATGTATTCTTTACTCCCATGTTCATAACATAATAACATGCTAATACATTATCTTTAAAATTTAATATGAACATAAGATGAAAATATGTAGGTGTCCAAAATGATGTTTTTCTTCAACTATTTATGGAACTGCCGAATAAGGGTACTTTGGTATCATAGTCAGACTTTGGGGATCTATTTTATAGAAAATGTATACATTTCTCCAGTCACTATGCATGCCCTGGGTAGGGGTTTGGGCAGGGGTGGAGGGAAAAACCATTGCAATAGGGGAGAGTAAAGAGATAGAAGAATAAATGTCTCATCGCCAAAGGAGCTTAGCGTCAAGAAGAGAGGTGTACCAGATGTTCAAAACAGCAGGGCCATGTGTTTTGTTGACTTACATATCAATGTATATGGTGCAGACTAAGTTCCTAAGTTCACAGAAGTACACCTAAGAATATATGATGTTAAAATAATGAATGGGTATAGGATGAAAATGTAAAATTAATACAATAGGGTGAGAGGATCACTTTAGCCATTCTGAAAGAGATAAAGTATTTGACTGATGGGATCAATGAGTTGGACTTGTCAAACTGAGACTTACCAGTGCCAACACCTAGAGCCTTTAGAAAAGTTGTAATACATGAACAGTTTTTATGTACTCATGGAAGTTAGTATAAAAAAAGGGAGCAATGAGAATGAAATATGATAGCCGGGTTTGGGAAAGCAGAGGGAGAATAAAGAGGACTTTCCACGGGCCGCCATAGATATCATGCACTGTAGGACTTGGACAATATGTCTGGACAAGATGGGTAGACAGTGGAGAAAAACTGGGATATAGTGATTCTAGCTTGCTTTTCAGAAAATGAAAATTTCAACAGTGGTAACAACCATGTAAGGACAAGTACTTAAGAAGGGAGCTAATTAGCCCATCTGGGAGAAAAACAAAAATGATGGAAAAAGTCTGGTGAAAAATAACTCCAAAAGTCTGAACCAAGAAAAGATAGCAGTGTCTCTGTTTGGGATGTGGAAATAGAAATGGACAGAGTGAGGTGGGTTGAGGTAGGAAATGAACCTAAATTAGTTTGACTTTGAAAAAGTTATGTTTCAGATTGCTCTGAGACATCTGAGAGAAGATATTCTATGGCAAATTAAGGTAAGGTCCTGGAGAGTCCCAGTGGGAAATCTAGTTGAAAATGTAGATTTGAAAATCATGGGAATAGAATTACCATATGACCCAGCAATTTGTAGAGATGTGGATGGATCTAGAGTCTGTCATACAGAATGAAGTAAGTCAGAAAGAGAAAAACAAATATCATATTATTAACACATATATGTGGAATCTAGAAAAACGGTACAGATGAACCTATTTGCAGGGCAGGAATAGAGACATGGATGTAGAGAACGGACATGTGGACACGGGGTGGAGGAAGGGGAGGGTGGGATAACTGGGAGATTAGGATTGACATAAATACACTACCATGGGTAAAGTAGATAGCTAGTGGGCACCTGCTGTATAGCACAGGGAGCTCAGCTTGGTGCCCTGTGATGACCTAGGATGGGTGGGATTGGCGGGGGTGGGGGCGTCCAAGAGGGAGGGGATATATGTATATGTTTAGCTGATTCATTTCATTGTACAGCAGAAACTAACACAACATTGTAAAGCAATTATACTCCAATTAAAAAAAAAAAGAAAATCATGGGGATTTTTGGCCATAAATGAAATCATCAAAGCAAAGAGATACACACAACACACCTGAGTCTTAAAGACTATCCACAGCTAGTGTGTTAGGAAAAGAAGAACAGAAGAGAATGTCTTGTTATAAAGACAAAAACGATAACTTTGATGTGGAATGAAACTATATTTCCAATTTTCCAGGACCCACCTATGAAAGATGAGTAAAAGGAGAATAAAAGAATGAAAAATGACCTTATACTACTCTAAGAGGCTATTATGTATTTTCTAGGACATCAAGAGTTTCTCTTGATCCTTTAGCTAATATTAACCTTACCTGTAAATAAAATTTTGGAGCTGGACTGCCATTTAGCTTGACCAAAAAGAAAAATGTGTTTAGATGATGATAAGCTTCCTGGGGAACAGAGACTCAGTATTTGCTGGCTGAAGACAAAGTATTATACAACACCACACTCCATCTAAATGACAAATAACAAATTAGAATATTAGCATTGTTATTTAGCTAAATTCCTTTAAGTGTGTAGGAGTAAGGCTCAGACTTAGAAATAATATTATTAATTACAACGCCTTTTTCCAAAAATTGCAACTGGAGGCTGAACACTGAGATTCCAATTGGGTCTACAATTTGTACTGTCAGCATTTCACCCTTATCCATGCAGTTTTCCAGTTCCCTATTTGAAAAAACACCTTTGTCCTTTAAACAAAAGAGTGGAAGCCTAGGTCTGCATGTACAAGATGCTGACTTGCAGTACACATCTAGCGTACATGAACCGCAAATTTTAATGAAACACTTTCTTGCCTGCTTTTGACCTTGCCAAGAATGCTACGTGTGCGGGAATCAAGAAACCTGTGAAGCCATATGCTGTGGGTCAGCCTTTGACCAGTTTCCCCCATCCAGCTGTCACTCTGAAAGTAACTTCGCATGCACATGTATTTTTTTATGCACACAACTGTCCTGAATTTTGGCCACAGGGGAACCTTATTGAGAAATGGTGTACTGGCGTTGTTCAAAGCAAGTTAGTTTCCTGACTTCAAACATGAAATTTGGAAGCTGTGAGTGACCTTAGACAATACCTTTCTCGTTTATATCACCTGATTTTAATCCTTAACAAACATGTTACATCATGTAATAAAATCAATAATAAGACAATAGACACACAGTAAAAATAAAATTCTCACTTTCTCTGTCCATGGAAGTGTTTACTATTAGCAGCTTCTTTTAAATTTCTTCCAGAAATTTAAATGCTTATAAACAAATACGTTATTATATCATCTTTGTAAAGTAAAATCACATTGTTCACATTATTCTGCTTTGGTTATAGTCAGCAATGAATCCTAGAATCTTTGCCTATCAACACATATGGCCTTATTTCAGGATTTTTAAGGACTGTGTAGTATTTCACTTTATACAATTACTATACTTCATTTGATCAATCCCCTATTAATGGGAATTTTTAATTTTGCTCTTTTCTAATTATTTTTTCTTATCACAAATAATTATGTAATGTTTATTTTTGTATATCTTGGCAGTATTTTTTGATTATAAATGTGGATTAAAATACTAATCAGGGAAATTCTGTTATCCATTTGTTTTAAATATAAGCAGCAGCACAGTAGAGTCAAAAGATAATTGACTTGTAGTCCCATTGACCTAGGTTTGAATCCTAGGAAAGCCACTTACTTCTGTGAGCAAAACACTTAACCTCTCTGAGTCTCAGATTTCCTCTTTATACAGTAATGACAAGCCCAGTACAATTAAGATTTTAAGGTAATCTTCCTTAAAGGATGGTATAAGTAAGTATTCCAAAACTTGTACCTTAAGAGAGGAAGAAGAGGAGGAAGAGGACAAAGAACCAAGTCTAAGCACAGAATTTGAAGTCAGAACTGGACAAAGTATAAAGTCCTCTAGATTCTTAGATGAGCGTTTTTCTATTTCATTGCATTGACGTGTTCTACGCCCCATTCCTTTATCTCTCTTTGCCCATTGACTGTGAGGGTGTCTTCACCTTGTCCCACATGGCACAAAGACTAAGAACCTATTGGCAACGTCCATATAAACAGCTATAAGAAAGCTCTGCAGGGCATGTATGACTATCGTTGCTCTGCCTGTCGTCCCTTCCTACTGATGAATTGTTGATGATAATATTCAGCCATGACAGCATCTATGGTTTGAGGGAGAGATTCTACTGTGGCCATAGATGATAGGCCCTTGATCAATACGCATATTCTGTGAATCTACTCATTACTAAGAGGCATCACTCCAATGACATCCATCCTTGCCTAAATTTGCTTTTAAAGTGCCACCTCACAATCAGACTTTCACATTTGTCTGAGAGAGATAATTATTGCTATCTGGCATATATTCTTGACAACAACCTTGTGAACTTAACAAAGTCAGGAGTCATTAACTCTCTTTTAAGGGTTTGAGGGAATTAAGTTTTAGAAGCATCAATTAATTTGCCCATACCTTCTAACTTCAAGTTCACTTTTCTTTCTATTATAAAATACTGAAGCCATTATATTTTAATACAAGAAAAGGATGATATGTCCAATATATCTTCCTCTAGTTCCACGTCTCAGCTCTTTCAGGAAAAAGTAGCCTTCTCCCAGATATTTTCAATGATGCCCCATGGAATATAATACAAGTTGCCCCACACGACCATCAAACCTCTCCTTTGTTTAGCCCAGCATTTGTGAATAGCCTCACCTCTATCATGGATGAGCTCCAGGCTCATAAGACCATGATGCCGTCTCTTAAGTATGCCATGCACCTCTTTCCTGCCATACCTTCCCTACTGGCTTTCCTTCAACTTAGAGATCTTTTCTTCCATCATCCACCCTTGTAAATTATATTCTTCTTCTAAGCAAGTCGGGTGAAGCCTTGACTGAGAAGCCCTTGTTGATTTCTTCAGTCATGATGAATTACTCCTCTTGCATAAATAAAAACAAATGTGATATACCTACAGTCAACTCACATATCCTGCTTTGTATTAAAATTAATTGTTTTTATGTTGCTTCACTGACCAATTGGAAACAATCTATGTGCCAGACTCTTAACTGTGTCCCATAGGAACTGAACACCTACCTAGGTGCATTTATAGTTCCCTCTACCTAGTGTCCCCTTCCGCACTAAATCCTACCCAATAGTGAAGGACCAACTCATTACCACTGTCGTCATAAACCCTCTTCTGAATTCCTTTAGAAAGACATGTTATTCTCTTTTGAACTCCAATACCAACTTATGGCAATTACCTCTTCCTTATACTACAATGGTTTAAGTACCTTTTGATTCTTCTGAAAGATCTGAACCTCCATATAGCCATGGAGTGCCTCTATTTTGTTGCAGTTTACCACTGTATCTTCAGAGTTCAAAGCACGATAGGTGTTTAATAAAGATTCGTTGTATATATGGAAAGACATATATTCTTCTGGTTCATATCACCTATGCTTATGTCTAATAAATATTTACTCTCTCACAGTTACTTTTAATCAGAATTTAAAGTTTTCTTTTGAACCATATGAAATTACCATTCCTGAGGTCATAAACAATTAAGTATATGCAATTGCATTTGATTCAACCTAAAATTTATGGGGTGAAGGGAATGATGGATAGTCAAATGAATGAGAATTCCCCACAGCTGTAATTCATAGCATGGCTGCATTAATCACATACATAAATATTATTTCATTTGACAGAAAGTCATTGGGAGGTCAAGAAGGGAGAATTTGCATTAAAATATGTCACTCCCCCATGTGGAGGAAAATGCATTTCAAATACATCATTAGCCACAGGGAGGACTAATACAGACTATACATCCACCAGGCTTTTTTACCATCACATTCATTTTCCTCTGTGTTCACTGAAATAAAAAAATCCCTGTACCCGAGTAAAACAACAAGCTTGCATCTTCTTTCATCCTTCCCTGGTGAGAATTCCAGCTGGAAGAAGTCATCTCGCTACATCCCATTGTCAGACCCGTGCTAGTAAAGTCAGGGAAATCACAATGGCTCAGAAGTTAGCCCAACTGCACATATCAGGGGATGGCCTTCGCTATGGGACACGTACATAGCAGTTGCTTGACAGCTGTGCACTGCCCACACCTCCTACCTGGCATTAGCGTCGAATGTCTAAGATACTACTGATGGGCTGGGTTTTCCTCTACAGTACAGTCAGCCCACTTGGGAAATTAGGGTTGTGTCATAACAGCATTGTTAGAAATTAAGGCATGGATTTTAGAAGCTAAAGTGTCATGGTTCAAACCCCATCTTTTAATTTTTGCTAAATTTTGCAATCAAATCTTCATGTCCTTATTTGTAAAACTGCATAAGACTGAAGTTATCTTATAAGGTTATTGTGACAGTATCAATGCTTTAGAGAAAGCCAATTTAATAGATTATCTGTCCATACAATGGGTATTTAATTAATGTTAGCTTAAAAAAAAACCTTTCTGGTTCATTTCTAAATTGTTTAATATTTCTCTGGCTGGCTGAACAAAAATTTACATATACTAGATGCAGAGGCAGTCTACTGAAACCAGAGCATTTAATCAAAAACCCAGAAATTAGACATATTGCTTGGGAAGTAGTAATAATGAAGAAGAAGAAAAAGAAAAAGCAACAGGAAGGAAAAAAAGAAAGAGGAACAGAAAGAAAAAGAAGAGAAAAAGGAAGAGGAGAAATGTACTATTTCTTTAGCACTTGTTGTACACCAAGACCTTTCTAAGTCCCTTTCATGTATCGAGGATCATATAAGACTTTAATAAACATTTCAAAATAGAGAGTAAATAGAAAAGACATAGAAAATGGGAGAGAAAAGATGAGAATTTTAAGAGTCAGTTCTGGAAGATTAATATCCAAATAATAGGAGTTATAGAAAGTATGAAGAATAAACACGGAAAAAAGAAATTTATCAAGGTAATAACTCAATTCAATTTCTCAAACATAAAGCACATTAGTTTTGAGAGTTAGCAGACTCACACCAAGGAACATCTCCTTGGCTCACACCAAGGAACACCAAGGAACATCTTTGTGAATTTCAAGGTACTGAAGGAAAAAGATAAAAATCTTCAAATACACTGAGAAAGAAGAGACAATGGACACAAAAAGGATTCAGGATTATAATGGCATTGAAATTCAATAAAAAACAAAAATCTAGGGTAAAAATATGCCATTGTTTTTCAAAGTTCTGCAGAAAGAAGATGGTTTCCAACCTAAAATTCTATAACTAGCCAAACTACTAGTCAAGTACCTAGTACTTCTGTGATATTTACTATATAGTAGGCCCTGCTGAAAACACACTCCACTTATTAACAAATGTAATTCTTCAATAATCCCCGAAGGTGGATGTTGTTATTATCCTCATTTTACACATGAGAAAATGGAGGCACAGAAAGATTAAAATAATGTGTTTGAAAGTCACACCACTGTTGTACTGGAGGACCAGGGTTTAAAAACCCACAATCTTGGCTTCCCTGGTGGCGCAGTGGTTGAGAGTCTGCCTGCCGATGCGGGGGACACAGGTTCGTGCCCCGGTCCGGGAAGATCCCACATGCCGCGGAGCGGCTGGGCCCCTGAGCCATGGCCGCTGAGCCTGCGCGTCCGGAGCCTGTGCTCCGCAACGGGAGAGGCCACAACAGTGAGAGGCCTGCGTACCGCAAAAAAAAAAAAAAAAAAACAAAAACAACCCACAATCTTGGTCCAAACATGGCATCCTGCACCTTAATCAAAAATAAACTACTAGCCTAACAAAAAATAGCGCCTTTATCAGGTGTGCCTTTATCAGGCTAAACATAAAATCCTTTCATCACTAAATTCAAGGAAATGTCTCCCTTATCTCTAAATACTTCCTTTAGAAGTAATTAGTTTGCCTAGAAGGTTGTTATATTTTTTGCTACTACCTAAGAAAAAATCAGGTAATTGATCACAAGTTAACTTTATTATGTGTTTCCTTCTATTCCCCCTTCCCTATGGTCCTTTTCCTAATATTACTAAAATGCTAACCTTCTCATAGACTCCATTTACTTATGTAAATTTGATGAACATGTCTATAGACTGAGCTTATCCTTACCCTGAATTAAAATGCAAACATATTCAGTAGAATAAGAAACACTTCAGTAGACTAAGAATATTTCTAAAGCTTTAGTTTAAAAACATGCTTCCAAGAAATCTGACTTTTCCAGTGACCCAAATATTCTTTAATCTCCTCTCTTCCCTGGGATGTGCACTGCCTAACTGAAGTAGTTTCATAACCACCCTTGTTCTTCACGTGTTTAATGATACAATTTAAAGTAACACATCAGTCACTTGGCTAATAAGCATTTTCTGAAGTTCACAGAAATGGAGGGAAAGGCTTCCTTTATTCTTCCACTGTGTATTATGTTCCCCAAGCATGTATTATTATTATTCTTATTACCCAGTTGAACTAGTCTAATTTGCAGTTGGATAAATCATAAGCCAGTTGATTCTCAAGCCTCCCCAAGTTATTACTTTACTTCATCCAAAGATTTTATAGCAGAGAACACTGGGGATATTCCAGATGGCTCAAAGTTATTTCTTTTTCTCTCTTTAAAGCCTATAAAATGTAAAAACTCTTATGCAGTAGAAAGTTCCCATAAATAATTAGCATTGCATTGCAATGGTCAAAAAAAAATACTTAAAGCAACCCATAAAAATGCAACGTTAACTCACTCACAAGTGCTAGTTTTTCTAGGTATGGAAATATGTTGGCTCCTAATAGATACTGGAATATATTGGTTCTTAAAATACTTTTTCAGGTAGACATTTCTAGGTTTGGCCACCCAGAATCCAACTCTCCTTCTTATAATAATAATACCCTAATGAGTGGGGAATGTAGAACCCCTCTCAGTTCAGACTATGCTGTAGGGAACACTTTCTGCACTTTGTCTCCAAGACTGGGGCCTGAGCTAAACTAATCCTCAATCCTATTACTCTGTCCCCAGAAATGGTTTAGTGAAATGCACATCAGCTAACTTGATCTAGCAAAAACAAGAAATTTCATTCAGTAGCTGGGAGAGGAGATTGATTAGAAATCATGTAGATTTAGGATTCTCTGGCAGCCACAGACTAAGCCCAGAAGTGGAAAGAGGGAGAGGAAAACCAGGTCTCCTCACATCACTTGAGTTATTGGATCAGTTTTCACTCGTAGTCAGATCACCCTCTGGAGTTTTTCAATAATGAGAGTCATTCATTGTTTAAACCTGGTTGACTTGGTTTTTCCAGTCTCCTATAAATAAAAATACCTCGGCTTCCCTGGTGGCACAGTGGTTAAGAATCCACCTGCCAATGTAGGGGACACAGGTTTGAGCCCTGGTCCAGGAAGGTCCCACATGTCACGGAGCAGCTAAGCCCGTGCGCCACAACTACTGAGCCTGCGCCCTATAGCTCACGAGCCACAACTACTGAGCCCATGCACCACAACTACTGAAGCCCATATGTCTACAGCCTGTGCTTCTCAACAAGAGAAGCCACTTCAAGCCCATGTGCACCGTGACGAAGAGTAGCCCCCGCTCACCACAACTAGAGAAAGCCCGCACACAGCAATGAAGACCCAACGCAGCCAAAAATAAATAAATTTATTTTTTTAAATATCTAAAATAATATCTACTTGTATGCAATTCTGAGACTGTAAATATTTCAGTGATAGATGTGTCCACAGATGAAACTAGGAATTCTGGGTGTACTAAATACTAGTTTCAGAGCATAAATATAAATTAGACATCATTTCCACCCTCAACCAACAGTGAAGTTCTCTTTCCAGGCTCCTCCTTGATACATGGGCTAGGGAATCTTGTTCTCCACTTCCTCGTACCAACTACACAAAAAACAGGGATATAGTTGTCACAATTCTAATTCTTAGGCAAACAATATTTAATTTCAGTTTAGTAACACTACTACTAAGTTGGTTCAGAGATGTGAAATGTATGGGGTTCATGAGATTGTCAGATTCATTCTGTTTATTTAGAGATGACTCTTTCAGCTAATAAAGAGAGTTTCATGATGCTCACAGGGAAAGAGCACGGTCCTAGGAGTTAGCACATTTCCTGTTGTTCTGTCCTTCCTACTTGACTGCGATAATTGAACTGCTGTACGAAGTCCCTAATGTCCTACCACCCACCTTGAGTATTATATAGTCATCATTTCTAGATGCATAGAATTCCTCTTATTCATATTAATAAAAGAGAAAGATATTTACCACCATGCTTGTTTATGTAGTGCAGTGTAAATAGCCACCACAAAATTTAATGTCTAAAACAAACAAACAAACAAAACATTTATTTTGCTCATGAAGCTGCATTTCAAGAAAGCCTTTTTTGTTCCACTTGGTATCAGCTGGGTAGCTCAAAGATGAGTTGGAATCATCCGAAAGGTCACATGCTCTTACTTCTGGAACCTGGGATGGGATAACTCAAACAGCATGGTGAGGTGGAATAGTTAGGATTCTTTGGGTTTCTCTCCACCTCCATCTCCATCTCCATCTCCATCTCCATCTCCATCTCTATCTCCATTTGTGTCTCTCTCCAGCTCCAGCTCTATCACCTCTGTCGCTGATCTCTCGAGCATGCTAATTTAGGGAAGCTAGACATCTTGGATTGCAGCTCGGGGCTTCCATGGCCCATGCCCCAAGAAAGAGGATATATCACCTTTTTTGATTTAGTCTCAAATCACAGAGCACCTCCTCTACTGCAGTCTCTGTACTGAGGCAGCCATAAAAACCTGCTCCTTTTCAAGGAGAGTGAAAATACAAACTGTCTCTTGATGGAGCAGTTACAAGGTTCTGAAAATAGCAGGTGAGATCATAAATGTTGAGGCCATTTTTTATAAATTTGCCCAAATCACAATATACAATTATGCATGAGGCACATATCTGTGTGCATTTGACTCAGGTCATTGTATTTCATTTTAGTTCCAGAAATGTGTGCATGATTACCATATGGGCTGCTAGAATCAATCATTATTTCTCAGAAACACAGCACTACGCAGGTAGGAAGAAAGGCATTTTCCAGATGTGTGCTTAGAGACAAAGTGAAGTCTGCCTTGAATTGAAAATTTCCTTCAGTTAATCTACATTATAGAAAATTAAGAGGAAAGAGATGTGTTTGTGTAGAGTAAGATTAAAAATAGAACAAAACAAAACCTCTCTGCTTCTTTTTCTTGAATTCATCAAAAATAGCTACATTTATATTACATTTTTAATGACCCAAGTGGATGCTTTCTTTTGATTTTCTTTCCACTCCTTTAAGAAAACTGAATGTGGTTGTTTCCCAAATACCCAGCTAACTTTCTGGCCACCTCCCTCAACTTGGTTCAACAACTACTCCCAACCTCCACACAGCTCTCTCCAATACACTGACAAGTTGTCAATAACTACAGGGGTCAATTTCACAGTCTGCCAGAGATACATCTCAACAGATCTCGAAGACAACAGGACATTTCATTTTCACGCTGTAACCTGCTGGTGCTACTTGTCCCATGACAGGCCATAAGGGATGGCTCTCACCTCTTGTTTTTATCATCACCCCAAACCCTGTGATCCTGTCTATCTGTTAAGACAGAGGGACACAAATAAACTGCAAGCACACCATTTGTTTCTTTATTTCGTCTTCTCTGATCCCTCTCTCAGTATTGATGTGATTGGCTCTGAGAGAGAACTCCATCACTGACCTTGCTGTGTGAGGAACAAAAAAGTTGTATATTCCCAAGCTCTCTCTGACAAGAGAGAAACCATAAAGACTGTGCCATCCCTTCCTTTCCTGTGACCCAATGAAAATCTATTTTCTGAAGAGCAAACAGAGCTATCTTCTTAACATAAATACTATCCAACTAGTAAGCACTGCGGGTCTCTGCCCTGGATTTTTTTTTTTTTTTTTTTTTTTTTTTTGCAGTACGCGGGCCTCTCACTGTTGTGGCCTCTCCCGTTGCGGAGCACAGGCTCCGGACGTGCAGGCTCAGCGGCCATGGCTCATGGGCCCAGCCGCTCCGCGGCATGTGGTATCCTCCCGGACCGGGGCACGAGCCCGTGTCCCCTCCATTGGCAGGCGGACTCTCAACTACTGCCCCACCGGGGAAGCCCTCTGCCCTGGATTTTATTGCTTCTTTTGAATCTCTGGTTTTCAGACACAGCATCATATGTTCACAGTAATTCAACATTTAAATCTCAACTTTGGAGAACCAGCATAAGGCAAGGGACACAAAATGGCGTTTTGTCCTATTTGTATAGGACCTTAAGGTAAAGCTGTAATTTAGATATTATCATATTGCCGGGTACCATACTCAAAGAACTAATAAAAGCCTTTGCTCCTGACTCTGCCTATGTGCAATAGCTTCCAACACCATGCTGTGTAGCACCGTTTTTGATTATCTGGGAAAATATAGGTATCACACACGTCTGAGTCTGAATCCTGTTTCTGTTAATTACTAGTTTTACAATCATGGACAAGTTAACTTAATAGCCTATGTCTTGGTTTCCTTATCTGTAAAATGGAAAGACCAATAATAGCTGTTATGCAAATTTGTTTGTGAGAATGAGAGTTGATAATTAATGAAAACCCATGACAGTGCTAAGTAATAATTGATCAAATAAGAGTAATAAGAATAATGAAATTATAAATTATATTGTATATCATGTTGTATATATATTATATAATATTTTACACTATAATATTATTATATATGTGTATAGATGGCATTGTTATTACTATTTCAGGCTACTAAAGAGTCCACTTTCTACCTTAGTTTTTTTTTTTCGGTACGCGGGCCTCTCACTGCTGTGGCCTCTCCCGTTGCGGAGCACAGGCTCCGGATGCACAGGCTCAGTGGCCATGGCTCACGGGCCCAGCCGCTCCGCGGCATGTGGGATCTTCCCAGACCGGGGCACAAAGCCGTGTCCCCTGCATCGGCAGGCGGACTCTCAACCACTGCACCACCAGCTCTACCTTAGTTTTGATAAAAATGATGATAATAAAAATTATGAGATGATGAATCTATCAGCATTTTCAGAAATATATATTCACAACCCCTACTTACTTATTAATGTTTCAAGCTTTTCTTTCTATGTATAATATTCCCTTAGGCATCACCCAAGTCAGCCAGAGTTCTTGCTCTCAACTCTGAGCTGCCAATGTATCTGAAGTAATTCGATTGTAGCACTTAGTACACATTCTGTAATTTTTGTCTTACTGTTTATGCTTTCTTTTCCTCTCTCTCTTCTTAGCTATTATGAAAGAAGGGAGACTCTCTATTTCCCCTACCAACCCAGGCACAACTAAGCAGAACTGGAAAACTCTCACTTAAAACGCATGACCACCAAACTTCATGGGGACCCGGTGCTTCCTAACAATCCTATAGTATTTCTAGTCCTTTCACTTTTGAGATGACTGTTTCTACCTGCTCTTGTATCATCCAACTCCCAAAATCTTCTCCAACTTCTCAGCTGATGACTTGCTTCCTCTTCCACTAAAAAGGATCAGTCATGAAGAATTTCCTCAAGCTTCTACCACATATTCACACCTGTCTGAGCCCAGACACCCTGTCTTTCTTCCTGTGGCTAAGGTCTACCTCTGTGTCTACTGCCAAAACTTCCACTTTTGTATAACTTCCCAGCCCCTCTCACCTCTTCAGGGACATATTGCTTCAGCAATTCTTTGTCTCTTCATCATCAGTTCTACTCTCTCTGCTGGATAATTCCTATCAGTATGCACACATACTGTTATGGTTCTGTCTTTAAAGAAAATCCCTCTCTGGATCCCATTCCCCTCCAGGTACTATCCCATTTCTCTGCTTCCTTTTATGGCAACACTCAAAATAATTTTTTATATCCTCTATCTCTAATTAAATTCCTCCTCTTCTTTTTGGTACTCACTCCAACCAGGCTTTCTCGTCTATCATTCTACTGAACTGCTCTTGTCAAAATCAAGAATGACTTCGCGCTACAGAGCTAACCTACTGGAAACAATGGACACAGCCTCTCTCTCTCTGTGTCTCTCTCTCTCTCTTTCTTGAAACAATTTTGAAACTTGGTTTGGAAAGATCCTACTTCAGGGCCTTTGCATTTGCAGTTTCCTCTGCTGGATCTAATTTTCACATACACATCTATATTTCTCAATATTGTTTCTCCTTCATATATTTTGTTTAGTTCTTATTTTCTTACTATGACTGTCTCATCTATATGTTTTAAAATTTCTACATCTTCCCACCTTCCAGTCTTACTTATATCCCTCCCTTGTTGTATTTTTCTTCATAGCACTTTTAGCTGTAAACTTTATACATTACTTTTTTTTTTTTTTAACATCTTTATTGGAGTATAATTGCTTTACAATGGTATGTTAGCTTCAGCTTCACAACAAAATGAATCAGTTATATACATACATATATTCCCATATCTCTTCCCGCTTGCGTCTCCCTCCCTCCCACCCTCCCTATCCCACCCCTCCAGGCGGTCACAAAGCACCGAGCTGATCTCCCTGTGCTATGCGGCTGCTTCCCACTAGCTATTTACCTTACGTTTGGTAGTGTATATATGTCCATGCCTCTTTATCGCTTTGTCACCGTTTACCCTTCCCCCTCCCCATAACCTCAAGTCCATTCTCTAGTAAGTCTGTGTCTTTATTCCTGTTTCACCCCTAGGTTTTTCATGACATTTTTTTTTTTTAAATTCCATATATATGTGTTAGCATACGGTATTTGTCTCTCTCTTTCTGACTTACTTCACTCTGTATGACAGACTCTAGGTCTATCCACCTCATTACAAATAGCTCAATTTCATCTCTTTTTATGGCTGAGTAATATTCCATTGTATATATGTGCCACATCTTCTTTATCCATTCATCCGATGATGGACACTTAGGTTGTTTCCATCTCCTGGCTATTGTAAATAGAGCTGCAATGAACATTTTGGTACATGACTCTTTTTGAATTATGGTTTTCTCAGGGTATATGCCCAGTAGTGGGATTGCTGGGTCATATGGTGGTTCTATTTGTAGCTTTTTAAGGAATCTCCATACTGTTCTCCACAGTGGCTGTATCAATTTACATTCCCACCAACAGTGTAAGAGGGTTCCCTTTTCTCCACACCCTCTCCAGCATTTATTGTTTCTAGATTTTTTGATGATGGCCATTCTGACTGGTGTGAGATGATATCTCATTGTAGTTTTGATTTGCATTTCTCTCATGATTAGTGATGTTGAGCATTCTTTCATGTGTTTGTTGGCACTCTGTATATCTTCTTTGGAGAAATGTCTATTTAGGTCTTCTGCCCATTTTTGGATTGGGTTGTTTGTTTTTTTGTTATTAAGCTGCATGAGCTGCTTATAAATTTTGGAGATCAATCCTTTGTCAGTTGCTTCATTTGCAAATATTTTTTCCCATTCTGAGGGTTGTCTTTTGGTCTTCTTTATGGTTTCCTTTGCTGCGCAAAAGCTTTTAAGTTTCATTAGGTCCCATTTGTTTACTCTTGTTTTTATTTCCATTTCTCTAGGAGGTGGGTCAAAAAGGACCTTGCTGTGATTTATGTCATAGAGTGTTCTGCCTAGGTTTTCCTCTAAGAGTTTGATAGTTTCTGGCCTTACATTTAGGTCTTTAATCCATTTTGAGCTTATTTTTGTGTATGGTGTTAGGGAGTGATCTAATTTCATACCTTTACATGTAGCTGTCCAGTTTTCCCAGCACCACTTATTGAATAGGCTGTCCTTTCTCCACTGTACATTTCTGCCTCCCTTGTCAAAGATAAGGTGACCCTATGTGCGTGGGTTTATCTCTGGGCTTTCTATCCTGTTCCATTGATCTATCTTTCTGTTTTTGTGCCAGTACCATACCGTCTTGATAACTGTAGCTTTGTAGTATAGTCTGAAGTCTGGGAGCCTGATTCCTCCAGTTCCTTCTTTCGTTCTCAAAATTGCTTTGGCTATTCGGGGTCTTTTGTGTATACATTACTTTTTAATTTATTTACTATATGTCTCTCTCCTTCCCATTAGAATAATAGCATCATAAAGAAAGGGACATTTTCTTACTATGTGTTTGTTTGTTTCATTATTAAGACTCCGGCACCCAGTATAGCACTTGACATTAGTAAATACTCATTTAACATTCTATTTTGAATCGATAAATGCATTTATCTTCATATCCCCAGATCCTGGCATCAAATCTTACAAAGCAGACCCTCAGTAAGTGATGACTGTTACTCAATGTGTTCAAATTTGTTTATCCTGTTCTCCCCGAAATAGGAAGGCCACACTTTTCATTCCCTTTTTTTCAAACTCTGATGACCTTTAGAATGGTGAGAGATTAAAATGTAAAAATAGTAATTGTTTGAAATCATAAGACTGCTCACAGTAAACATTTAAACAACTCCTCCTTTAGTTCACATCGTTTTCAGCTACTTCATTTACTTATTTCTGTTCACAGCAAACCTCTTTAAAAACTGTGTTCCTGTTCATTACTTCCATTTTCTCACTTCCTCTTTATCCTGTACTAGACTCAGCATTGATTTCCATTTCAACTAGTCCACTAAAATCACTGTTACCCAGGTTACCAGTGATCTTTGTGTATACCATCCGAAGTTCACTTATCTGCCCTCACTTTATCTTTCAGCAGCAACTGATATAGGTGAATACTCTCTCCTTGTGGAAGTACTTACTTCTCTTGGCCTCTGTGTCCCTGTGGGTTTCCCATCTTTTTCAACAGCAATCTCTCAGTCTCCTTTGTGAGCTCCTTCTCCATTTGAGCTAAGAATGTGGGAGCACTCCTATGTAGTTCCTGGGTCTTCGTCAGTTCATTATCCACACTCTCTCCCAAGATAATCTCATTCTGTCCAATGGTTTTAAATAATATCTCTATTCCAATGACTCCCAAATTTCTGTCTCCATCCCTGATCTCCCTTGTGAGGTTAGACTCATTTATTAAACACAGTTATCTCCCACTGGATATCTAACAAGCATTTCAAAATAATCATATCCCAAATGGAACTCCCGTTCTCACGCCTCAGTTCTGCAATCTGCTGCTTCCCTTGCCTTCTTCATCTCAGTAAATGGCACCAACACCTATCTGGTGACTTACACCAAACACATAATTACTCATAACCTTCCATTTCCCTCATCCCCACGCTCAATCAACACGCCTTTTTAGGTATGTTTCCAAAATGTATCCACCCAACTCTCTTCAAATCCACTGTAACCACCCTCGCTCAAGTCATCATTATTGTTTCTTTAGATTGCTACCATGGCTACCTAAATGATCTCCCTGTACCCCTACACATGGCTTTATAAGCCAGAGTAATTTTTCGAAAACTTTGTATGAGATAATAACATCTTTCTGCTTAAACACTCCAAGGTCTTTCCATTTCACTTAGAATAAAATCCAGACTCCTCTCGTGTTCCTAGAGGCTCTACATGATCAGACCTTTGCCTTCTTCAAGCTTGTTCTCTGTGTTTTAGAAATCTTGGATTTCTTTTAGTTCCTCAAGCATGGGACTCTGATTCTTTCCTCTGGGTATTTGAGCTTGACCTTCCTTCATCTGGAAGGTGCTTTCTCAAGGTTTTTTTTTTTTTATGTCTAACTCTTTTCTTCCCAGTGATCTCACTCCGAATGTGACCTTCTAAAAGAGGCCTTCCCCAACTCCACTGTCTGAAGCATCAAACCATCTTCTCCCTTCATGCACCCTAGGTCTAATCACTATTAAAATTCCTTACTTCATTTCCTTCATATAAGCTACGATTATTTGAAATATTCATGCTTATTATACCTTAAGCTTTTGTATGTCAAGCTTATTATATTTAATAACTGATAAACTGTCTTCCCTTACAGGAATGTAAGTTTCTTGAAGACAGGAATCTTGACTATCTTACTGACAACTGCTTCCACAGAACCTAGAACATACAGTGCATATCATATGGCATCTATCAAAAATACCTTTGATGAACATACCAATGGCCATCTACTTTAGGCAGGCTGCTCATCCCCTTTGGGTTTCAATGTCCATGTGTGTAAGGTGGGGAGGATAATACCCACTTTGCTAGGATGCCAAGAAGATCAAACATATAGAAGCCATTGTAAATGCTGTGGTCCCTTCAGAACACAGCAATAATTACTGTTGAGACTTAGTTTAATTCCAAACTATATATACCTTTTCTCTCTTATTTCATTTATTATCTTTTCTCTTGTTATTGCATTGTAAGTATTGCCCAGCTTAACATATAATTCTTTGTATTTTTTGCTAGCTTATGTTATAACCTCCCAAAGATTATTACACTCAATAAATGTCAAATGTAGTGGAAAAGGAGATTTGTGGTTCTATTATTAATTCCAATTTGTAGCAAAATAATGTAACGGCAAGTGCATGGGTTTTTGAATCACATATAACAAGGTTTTTTCCTGGTTTCATAAACTTTACTAGTTATGTGACTTAGGCCTCTGACTTAAACTCTCTGACTCAAAGTCTTTTCATTTATAGAATAGATATAGTTATACAAATTTTGGGAACACACCAATATAAGTGCTTAATAAATAAAAGGAGTAGTACTACTAATAATAAAATGATGATAATGACATCTTGTGAACTAGGCTTCAGCAAAGAAACTTAGCCTTCAATAGAACCATTACTTTTGGTTCTCTCTGTTAAAGTGTTATAAGATTCTTAGGGCTTTCAAAAAGCTGATTTCAGAGCATCCAAATGGGGAAAGAAAATAAATACCCGTGCTCTGTAATCTAAGCCACAAAAATATGTAGGTGATAAGGCATTATATAAGAAGAATAAGACTCTGAAGGCAAACATCCCAGCACGCAGTTTAATTTTCACTCATCATAAAAGAAGTTTCTGTAGATAATGGGAAACTGTAATTGCCAACATTAGGATAATTGAAGATTAAGGCACCAAAGGGCAAGAGAAACTTTCAATTACCTATTTATTTGCAACACATCTGTGGAGCCTGTTCTCTGCAAAATGTTTGCGTCGCAAAAGGAGAAGAAAATGAATTGGGAAAGGAAACAGAAAGAATAGAAGAAGACCCTAGATTCTGAAAGCGGGGGGAAGGAATATATATATAGTACATTATATATATAACATATATTTAATATAACATACATATATATATATATATATATAGAGAGAGAGAGAGAGAGAGAGAGAGAGAGCGCATTTCTTCATTTTTTTCATGCAAACTTCTTGAAATACATTATTTGAATTTTAAAATTCCATAAAATTTCCCAAAGTATTTCCTCAAGATCTGAGACTTCATCATTTCATGCAGGGTAAAGTTTGGTCACCTTGGATGGTTAGCCGCATGTCAGGATATGATCTAACTGGTCAGGTCACCCTAGTGAATGTTGGAATCCATAGCTCAACTCCTTCTTTCTTCTGTTACACTATATAGTCTTCCCTCGGATCCTAATTTCCTAATCAGACCTGATATATACTCAGTTCTGATTGTCTTTGAGTGTCAGTAATTCTTGTCTTTATAGTTCTTAAATGTTTTTCCAGAAGAGCCCTGATTGCTCTTCATTGGAGGCTATCTTCTTATGTCACCCATAATTCTTTTATTTCCTTTCCGGCTTCCTTTTTGCCTCTTCTTCCCAGAGCTGATAATTTATGGCCCATGTCCTTCCCAAGGAGTGCCAGTCTCATTAAAATTGACTCCTGTTGCTACCATTCTGTCAACTTCAGTGGGAATGCCATTAGCTAAGTGCACTGGTTGACCTGTACCATCCTCTTTAACTCTAGTCCAAACGTTTGTCAGATAAACATCAAGAAAAGGAGCTTGTTATAAAAGCAAGACTTTTATCAGCACTATTTGATTATGTGTGTTCAATAGAGAAATGACCTACATTTTTTACTTCCCAGCAGAGAAACTAATAATTAAATATCTTGCTTGTTAGAATATAGGCTGCTTTCCACACAAGTAATCAAAATGATTTAATGCAAAATGAATAAAAGTGAAAGTAAAAACCTAAGAGGACCCCTTTTTGACCTCCCAACACAAAGAGAAAGGAGTCACCATCCACTTGGACAAGATGAGAGACTTGGGTCCATCTGGTGAAGCAGTAAGTAAAGCTCAAAGAGATACACGTTGAGGCTTGCTGTGACTTTAAAAGTTTTACACATATTGACTATCATCTGCTCCTTTTGGGGATGCAAATGGCAGGTCCTTATCTTTAGACAACTAGGATAAACTGGAATGTGAAAGCGAGAATATTACAATCACTCTGTATCTGTGTGTGGACGGGTTTCCTGGATTTCACTCTCAGCTTTCCATTGAGAGCTGAGAGCAGCAAACACAGTAGAAGTTACCCAAGGGCAAATGCAGAAACCTAAGCCAGATGTCCTATACTATCACAGATTCACAGCAGATATTAGGAGGCTCTTTACAAACTACTCTGTCTGAAGTTTGCTCGCCTTTTTTATTTCATGTGAGGGGTGGGTGTTATGCTGCACGCAAGGCAAGAGTTCAGAATGGCAGCCGACGGCTCCATGTTCTGAATCACCTGTAATGCCTATGTTAATACAACTACTATGTTTTTCAGCCACATTCATGAAGAGTCACCATTGTTAGCATCATACTCATGGATAGGATAGCACTGTATGGACAATACTGATTGATGGAAAATCTCCATTGTTAAGGTAAGTTCTAGGGGACCACTGAGATGCAAATACTTGGGGGATTTCTAGGCTTAGAAAGCAGCCTTGAAATGACTTTAAAGTTGAGAAATCCAACAGAACTAGTTTCCATAGGGCAGTCTGATATTTTTTCATCATCACACTTGCAAAATATTTTATATCCAGATTTGATTGTGAAGGTCTTTAAACGACTTTCCACGTATAGGTGGAATACCCATGGTTCCTTCATGGTAACATCTGTAAGAAAAGGCTGGTAGTGCTGGATGAACCACAGTGCGGAAGCTGAGAGACTGCTGTTTCTTTTTTCCTCTGAACCTTGTCTACAACAGTTAGTTTGATCCACGACTAGTATAATGACAGCTGTCTCTCTTCTAAGATAAATTGTAGCAGTATAATAAATGAAGATCGAGAGCTAGAATAGCCAACCTGATCAAGCCTTTGCCTCATTCAGAACACTTGCCTGCCAGAGTGTCTGTACTAGGCAGAACACTGACACAATATTTATCTAACTGACGGGAAATCCAGGTGGCATCTATCTGAAATATCCCTCTCCTCGATGCCTCTTTTTCACAGTAATGAAAAAAGAAAAAAAAAGTTTTTGAGACTATGATTCTCCGAGGGCTGGTTCTTTATTAAAGGAAAGCTGAGAGTAATTTTTCAGATCCTTCTAACACGTAAGGATACCTGGATCTCAATGACCCTAACAGATATGATGTATTGCTTTAGGGTTATTTTGGCAGGACTCAATCTACTTGTCTTAGTTGAACTACATTTTGACGCAAGAATTGCATGATTAATAAGACCTTAAGCATTTCACTGAGGAAACCTGCTTTCTGGTCTCTGATATCACCCGACCCCCACCCAAATTCTGCTCCTTCTCTTGAAGTCTTTTACTTAGTGAATGACAAGCATCGTCCGCTCATCTGTCCAAGTCAGAAACCTGGGAATCCTTGTTAACCCTTATCTTTATTTTATATTGCAAATTCAGTTTAACGTTCTAGCTTTTATCAATGCTAACTCTAATATGCTTGGAACTGTATCCTCTCTATTCCCACTGCCAATGTCTCAGGTCTGGCCTTCAACTTTCCTTACCGTCATTATAACACAGTAAATATCCTATATAATGTCCTTGTAATTAGCACCAGTCTTTTCTTCTATGCCCCTCTGACGGCACACTGCACATCTTTGTACACGTGATCATGTCAGGAACTCAGCCAAGCTAATTATGCCACACGGGCCTCAGAATTTGGTTTTATTTATTTGTTTTTTGTTAAAGCTATGAGAATATCTACATAAAGCGACTTAATCAATGCCTACCTTACAGGAAGTACAAAATAGATGTTACTTCTCTCATTATTTCACTTTTTTAACCCATCTTACATGTGAGGGTTACATTCAGGCACCATCTTGCTTAAGAAGCCAAAATTAAGATGATCTCCCTCTGCTATAACTATAACATCTCTGAAAACTTCTCTCATGGCATTCAACTCACTGAGCTATAATTTAGTGTTCTGCTCTCCCAAAGGACGACAGGTTCCTGGATGTTAAGGGCCTTTCTTTCCACCTTTATATACACACTGCCTGACTCAATGTGTGAGTAGGTGCTCAATAAATTTTACTTGATATATTATATCTTGCTACAACAAATTACTGATTATTCAAATAAGCTCAGGTATACAACAGTTTAGTTTTATTTTTTTATAGCTGTCAGATGCTTAATAGCATAAAGCATTATAATCATTACTACCACTATTACTAAGAAGTAGCTTAACTTCTTTTTCCTATTCTCAGTCAAGTTCTATGAGAAGGGGGGAAAATCCAGAAGTGATTTACTTCTAAAAACTAATTCAAGAACATGTTTTTAATTAACATTTTTAACACCAATATTCTATACCCTCTCCCTTTTGAGTCTATATTTTCTATTGAGATTCCATGTTTGGAATGCTGACTTTAAAATGTATAGCAATTATCAGTTGCCAAAGACAGATCTGAATCAATAGGTTACAAACTAGATTAGGAAAGTAGATTCATAATTTCTAAAAGAGTTGAATTTATCATTCTTTGATCAATCCCTGGTTAACTAAAAAATTCATCTTCAATCATTTTCATGGCATGTCAAGTCATTGAAGAGTTATTCAACAGGGATAACCATCTTACTTTAATTACTGCAAAAGAATACAAAGTGGAACAGGAAATATTCCTAAACCAATACATGGAAATATTCAGTTTTAGGAAAGACTGATGATTCACTTTGTATAAAACTTACAAAGAGGTTGTAAAATGAAGGAGATGCCCAATGCTCTAACACAATCAGAGAAAGTACATAAAAGACATCCTGATAGAAAAAGAAGTAAAGACAGACAAAATGATCCTGTACTAGGAAAGCCCAAGGAATCCACACACACACGCACACACACACACAAATCCATTAGAACTAACAAACAAGTAAAGCGACTTTGCAAAATACAAGATCAATATACAAAAACAAAGATCTAAATACAAGATCAACTGTACTTCTACATACTAACAACAAAAAAACTGTAAAATGAAATTAAGACAACTATAACACTCACAATATATTTAAAAGAACAAACTACTTGGGAAGAAATCTAACAAAAGAAGTGCAAGACTTGTACAACGAGAACTATAAAACGTTGCTGAGATAAATTAGACAAGATCCTAAATAAATGAAGAAATATTCCATGATCATGAATTGAAATACTCAATAATTTTAAAATGACAATTCTCCCCAAACTGATCTACACATTCAGTGCAATCCCTATCAAAATCCTAATAAGTTTCTTTTTAAGGAACTGACAAACTGCTTCCACAAGTTATGCAAAAATGTAAAAGACCTAGACTAGCTAAACAATTTTGAAAAAGAACAAAGTTGGAGGGTTTATACTATCAGATTTCAATACTTAATACAAAGCCACAATAAGGTAGTGCGTTGCTAGGATAGGCATAAAAATCAATTATTACAGAATTGAGAGTTCAAAAGAAAACCTTAATATTTACAGCCAATTAATTTTTGACAAATGTGCCAAGACCATTGAATGGGGAAATCTTAGTCTTTTTAGCAGATAGTTTTGGGATAATTGTATGTCCACATGACAAACTTAGACCTTTACCTCACTATATATAGAAATTAACACAAAATCAATCATAAACCTAAATATAAGAACTAAAACTATTAAAAGTACTAGAATAAAACTTAAGAGAAATTCTTCATTATCTTGGGTTTGGCAAGTGTTTCTTCATACAACACCAAAAGCCCAATCAATAAGAGAAAAGAACATGATAAATGGATTTCATCAAAATTTAAAATGTTTGCACTTCAAAAGGCACCAATCAGAAAATGAAAAGGTAAGCAACATAGTAGGGAAATACAGCTTTATAATCATGTAACTGATAAAGAATTTGAACAAAGAATAGTTATAACTCAAAAATAAGAAAATGAACAAGCAATTTAAAAAGTAACAAAGGATTTGAATAGATCTTTTACTAAAGAAGATATATAAATAGCTAATTGACACATTAAAGAAGACACTCAACATCTTTAGTCATGAGGGAGATATGAGTTAAAACCACAAGAAGGTACCACAGCACAGCTTCTAAAAAAAGGCAGATAATATCGTGTTGAGAATGATATGGAGAAATCGAAATGCTCATACATTGCTGGAAGGAATGTAAAATGGTACAGCTACTTTAGAGAAGCGTTTGGCAGTTGTAATGTTTAATATAAACTTAGTATATGATCTAGCAGCTCCACTCTTAAAAATCCCCCAAATGAAAACAATGTGTTCATACACGACATGTACCCAATATTCATAGCAACAACATTCAAAATAGCCCAAACTAGAAACAGTCTGAAGCCCATCACTTGAAAAACTGATAAACAAAATGTGGCATAACCACAAAATAAAATACTCTTCATCAGTAAAAGAATGGGCTACTGATGGATGCTACAACAGGGATGACTTTCAAAAATATTCTACTAAGTAAAAGAAGCCTGATGCAAAAGACTACACATTGTATGATTCCACTTACATGAAGTACACAAAAAAGGCAAATTTACAGAAACAAAACAGATCAGTGTTTGTCCAGGGCTGAGGGTGGGAGTGGGAAATAACTGAAAAAGCCATGAGGGAAATTTTGGACTGATCGAAATTTAAAAAACCTGGATTGTAGCAACGGTTGTACAACTCTATAAATTTATTTAAAATTACAGAATTGTATATTTCCAATTTGTGAATTTTATGGCATTATATTGCCCTGAAGCTCTTAAAAATGTGTAGAGTTTTTATATCAAAGTAAAAATTAAAAATAAAGTAGATTAAAATGAAAAGTTAGGGCTTCCCTGGTGGCGCAGAGGTTGAGAGTCCGCCTGCCAATGCAGGGGACACGAGTTCGGGCCCTGGTCCGAGAGGATCCCACGTGCCGCGGAGCGGCTGGGCCCGTGAGCCATGGCCGCTGGGCCTGCGCGTCCGGAGCCTGTGCTCCGCAACGGGAGAGGTCACAACAGTGAGAGGCTCGCGTACCGCAAAAAAAAAAAAAAAGACAGGAAAAGTTAAAAAATTAAAAATTAAATATAAAGTAGAAACACCCCTTGATTAGTTCCTAATAGAGTTTGCTTCATATATAAACTAGGTAGCAAGAGAAAGCAGCTTACAAAAATCCATCATTCTAAATCTCTAAATTTATCTTTTTACTACTAAAAATCTCCAAGTTGAAATATTCACTCCAGCTAGGTTTTGTTTTTCTAACCATTCTATTAGTACTCGTCTAAATTCATGAATGTTAGAGATGTTATTCATGATGTTAATAGTCTTCTTAATCAAAGTATCCAATACATTTTTCTAAGCAGACCTGCAAGTCTAAGTGTTACATTATTAGAAATGTCAACATGTTGCCATGGGTGGAGACCCAGAGAAAACTGCCACCAGTCAGAACATGAATTGTAGTCACTATTTCTTGTTAATGGTGTCTATGTACTCAGTTGTCACTAGTATCATACTCTAGGCCACAGGGGGAACTGGTAAAGGTAAGTCTGCACTTTCACAACACATGACTGATATAAAATGCTGCCATTACTTCTGCCACACTGCTTTGTCAGATCACTGCTCTATAACAGCTAATGGGTCCTTGTTTTTAAGTGGGTGTTACAGAGCCCATAATGGCATTTCAGGCTGAAAGAAAGGAGAACTGAAATTTATTGGGTACCTGCTAAAGACTAGACATTATGTAGATGCTTCCACATACCTTAGTTGACTTAACAACAAGGCTAAGCTAGATGTTAAAACTTCCTCTTTACATAGAGAGAAAATGAGACTTAGAGAAGTTAAATAAATTACTCCAGTCTGCCCAGTAGTTTCCTGAAATGCTCAGATTGGAACCTCAGTTTATAAAAAGGATGGTTCTTCTTAGGCTAAAGACACTGAGATATGGATGGTAAATATTATATGATCACAAAAGAATACTCCATCATCTCACCTCTTAAAGACGACTTCTCAAAGTCAGTTTCTTTAGAATTTCTTTAGAATTACTGAGTCTGTGGTTGGCCAAACTGGCAATTAAATAAAATCAAATACCATTCAGAAAAAAAAAAGGAATATCTGTCACTATACCAAGCCACCAAGATACGAATGATTACTGTATGCCTCGCTCCCTTCTCCCCGTCAAATTACACTCTGCCATCTCAAGCTGACATCTAAACTCACCCCACTCTCTTGGAAACAAAAGAACTTGGCATTCAGAGCAAGGACTCAATCATGTATTAGCTGTAACAAAAAGGGAAAAAGTCACTTTAAATGACTTAAATAATTAAGAGCTATACAGTATAATGTATAATCATCTGGAACTGCACAAAAGCTTAAGCGTATGTTACAACACATAGATGGCTCAGACCTGGCTTTCATTTTTCCCACTTCCATTTCCTTTAAAGAATAGTAGACTAATACAGGGGAGTGTTTCCTTTCCTCTCCTGACAAAAGACATGTTGTGTCCCCATTAAGGAGTCTGCTAGAGTCCACTTAGTGTTGACACATGTTGGATGGATGCCAGGGAGCCAGGAATGGTTAAAGATTCCTGGAATATAAGAAGGCACTTTGTGTGTGTGTGTGTGTGTGTGTGTGTGTGTGTGTGTGTGTGTGTGTGTGTGTGTGTGTGTGTGTGTGTGTGTGTATGTGTGTACATATATATGCACATAAAAATATATAAATTTTTTTTCAAGAAAAAAAAAATTTTGAAACTGCACATTTTTTCTTTCACTTCATGTATCTCTTTCATATTACCTTTTATTCTTTGGGCCTCACATATATTCAATGGGTACAGGATGATTAAATCAGAAAACTGCTGGGCTTATGAAGATTTCTTTCTGTGTGGCACATTCTTACACAGTTCACAAGGCACAAAACCAGAAGGAGATTTATACAGGGGAGAGAGACAGTTATTTTCCCTCCCAGGTAGAACTAACTGCTTGTTAAAGAGCAAATCATTCCTTTCTATTTAGCCAGATGGCTGTCTCGCAATTGCCTAGTAAATCATGGAAATGGCACTTTCTTCCTGCAGATACAATTCTTCTTTGCAGTCGGTACGCAGTCAATGCATGTTAATACAGTCAAGCTCTTCCTTCCTCCTCCCTCTCTACCCAAAGTCCCATTAATAAGGGCAATAACGCAACATTTGACATTTATACAGCCTGAAGGATTCCAAAAAGATTTCACCAACTGGCCTTAAGGTATAGAAACAAGCATGGGCTGTTCAGAAGCTTCTCAGCTTCTGATAAGCTGCAGCTACTTTGGAGGCAGGAGGAGAATAAACAGAAACACAAAGCCCCAGTAAGGGAGATTCTGCCCAAGGGTATGTGCCAGACACCTCCTCTTTAAAAACTGCAAAACATTACTCACATCCACACAGAAACATCAGGTCTTTTACTCCTAATATACTGAAAATATATCATTGGAAGTCAAATGACATTGAGCTAGCCAACTGAAATGAGACATTAGGAAGGCTAGAACTCTCCACAGCAAGCTTATTTCCAGTGAATTCTATTTTTGAGATGATTATTAACCATTTGACTGGCTTTCATATCAATTGGAAGCATGGAGACAAAACAGGACATTCCAGTTGTCCTGATATTTTAAATACTCCCATATATTCTCATATAGTGGAAGGGGCTGGCTAGGGTTCAGGAAAACATTTGAACTTGGGGGATTTCAATTCAATAAGCAAAATATTCCCATATGAGCAAAGAATGAGAGTTTCCAGAAGATTTAAATACCTAATTTTTAATCCTTATTAAAAACAAAACAACAATACTAACAACAGAAACAAAAACTTTTATGAGATTTGTGAGATGATACTCTCTTTAGAAGACCCTAAAAACTGTATTTTACTAAAAATGTATGTAGCATCTTCAGATAACTTGATCATTCAGAAATAATTAATGAATAACACAATATGCAATAAAGGTAGTATCTCTTGATTAATTTAAAAGCAAAATGTCAAAAGCTTGGACTTACCCAAACCCCACAAAAACTCAGTTCTACTGTGATACAAGTATTTAGTCAAGTTTTTAGTGGCTGCTGCAATTTGAATATTCAGTTGAGCACGTCTAGGAGACTGGTGGCTGAACCTATTTGCTTAAATCCATTCTAGGCTAATGAATGCATTTTTTTTTTTTCATCCTGGATTGCAAAACAGTGGGCTGTACTGATTCATATTCCCTAAGGAAGCCAAAGGCCTTGGCCGCCAAAAGAAAATCAAGTGCAGAGTTCCCAGACGGGTACTGTAGTCCATTATTACACACATCTGTGAAAATCAGACAAGGTATATCTGTTAAATAGTCAGAAAACTAGAAGGGAAAGATGAAAAGGAAAGTTATTCTTGAACCCAAAGCTAGAAGTGAAGACAAAAATCTTTATAATCATCTTCTAGGCAGACATGTACTGACTCTTTAAGATTAACTAAAGCCTAATAATACTAAAATCTGCATAATACAGTTATAAATATGAAGTAACATGTAAATTCCACTTTAGAGTTCCCTAGAGAGGAGTAATAGATAATTCCCACAGTAAAGAAGGCTGATAAGTAATCTGAGGATGTTTTAAACTAGAAAAATTAACTACTTAATTTTTTTTCTTTTTCTTTTTTTTGGTACAATGAAACTGTGCAGTTAAATATCAAATTATTAACTGTCCCAGTTCCAGAGGGCATACTGTATAGGTTTTCATATATTTCATTTATCAAGTGAACAAAGTAAGTACTATACGTGAAGGATTAAGTAAGGTAAAATATATCATTTTGCTGATGAAGAGGCACGACCTTTTACAGGCAAGCGGTACTGGTGCTCCTCAAAGATAAAAAAACATTACCGTCCCTTGTTAGATCCCGAAAAATTTAGCAGTCCATCAATAAAGCAGATTCACATAATCTTATTAATTGATGTTTCTAAAAGCAGTGCCTAAGACAAAAATTGCATATAGCCAAAATCATGCTTGAACAAGTTTTGAGATGTACTGATTTTTATTTTGTCTGTATACACATACACGCACACACATATTCTAAAAAACATACAAAATATATGGTATATAAAGGTATGTATTATACATACACACAACCCAACCATATATATATTTTGCATAATTTTCTTGATTTGACTATTTGAAGTATACCTTTTTTTTTTTTTTTTTTTTTTCCCTGTACGTGGGCCTCTCACTGTTGTGGCCTCTCCCGCTGCGGAGCACAGGCTCCGGACGCACAGGCTCAGCGGCCATGGCTCACAGGCTTAGCTGCTCTGCGACATGTGGGATCTTCCCGGACCGGGGCACGAACCCGCGTCCCCTGCATCGGCGGGTGGACTCTCAACCACTGCGCCACCAGGGAAGCCCCTGAAGTATACCTTTTAAATTCTATTTTTCCCAGTAGAGTGAAAATAAAAGTGAATTTACTTTAAGATTATGTAACTATAATGCAAAACACTATCTTAAATATTTTCCTGATTTCTATAAAGGGTATGTTTTAATTTGCTATTGTCAAAAATATTGAAAAGCTTTGGACTAATGGAAACATGCATCAACATGTTATAGGAACAAATACTTTATAGAGATTTAAACAATATAAAGTTTTGAACTGTGCTTTAATCTCAAATTTACATTTTCTACCTTTATAATAATGGAAACATTCAGGTTTTTAGCATTAGTGGTTTGGATATGGAAAAGCTTTATGCAAATACATATTGCCAAATTTTAAACTCAGAAAACTAATAGGAAAAAAAAAAAACAAACACCCTGAAAAGCTTAGTTCTTGTTATGGGTCTGCCACTGCCTACTTGTCTAGCCTACAGCAAGTTAACTATACCCTACAGAGTTTCATTTCTTCATTTGTAAGATGAATGGTTTGGACTAGACAACTGGTCTTCAGACTGTGCTTCTGAAATACTACTAAAGGTCTTAGGGTGACAAAGCCCTCATTCTAATTTCCAATACTGTCTGCCATCAAAACTACCTAAATCATAAATCTAAATACTTACAAAACTATACTAGAGCAATTATTAAAACTATTTATTTCCTAGCATGTAAGTCATTTTTTACTCAACACATTTTTTGATTTCTTCTAATTGTATCCTGGTTTCTAAATTTAATAATGCACAAATAAAAATCTTGGTTGGAATTCAACACTTCCTGCTGTTCATTCTCCTACTGAAGTCTCAGTCCTATTTACATCATAATTGGTTTCTATGGAAATGATTACGTCATCATAAACAAGATACCTGAATTCTGCTTTGATGCAAATATTGTTTTAATGGGAAATGAAATAAAAAGCAGTATAATAAACAGAACATATTTAGGCATTACTGTTTGTGATATTGGGAGTGGGAAAATAAAAAGATAGTTTTGGGGCTTCCCTGGTGGCGCAGTGGTTGAGAGTCTGCCTGCTGATGCAGGGGACACGGGTTCGTGCCCCGGTCCGGGAAGATCCCACATGCCGTGGAGCGGCTGGGCCCCTGAGCCATGGCCGCTGAGCCTGCGCGTCCGGAGCCTGTGCTCCGCAACAGGAGAGGCCACAACAGTGAGAGGCCCGCGTACCGCAAAAAAAAAAGATAGTTTTGAAAACTCCTCCAGATCATTAAGTCATATCCTTAAGCAGTATGGACAGACAACCATAAAACAAGCTGAAATGTTGGATGAAGTCTTATTCTTGCCTCAGAGATGGAAAGGTTTTTAGCCTCTGGAAACGGAAAGCAGAAACAATCTGGAATGTTTTTGCAGAGCAACATATGGTCACAGAACTGCTCAGGAATACTAGCTGTTTCTTTAGCAATGTAGTAACTCAAAAACTCTTGCTACAGGTTCATCCCTGAATATAGCTAAAAGCTGCTTAAATTATTTTATTGAATGATATTTAATACCGAGCATTTTGGAATATTTGGAAAATTAAGTAAAAAATTCAAAGAATATTCATTTTGCTAACACTAAGGCCATTTGATCAATCTTGTCCACATTAAGATCTGTAACTATAGAACGAGGAAAATAAAAGACTCTATTCTGGTTACCACTGTTATTCATTCATCAAGTCATTCATCGTTCTCCACATAATCAAAAAGCATATATTAATGCTAAGCCCAAGATTTATCAACCACTGTGCTGGGTGCTGGGCTACAGAAATAAAGATGGTGTAATCTCTCTGCTCAGAATATCACTCTATATTACAAAGAGACATACAGATTAATAATACGGACACAGAAAGATGCTTTTAGAGGTACCCACAAATACCTTCAAAAACACTGAAAATCAGGTAGTATTGCCTCTGGAAATGTGTGGCGTCAAGACCAATTCATAGAAGACTCAACGGAAGAGGTAACAGTGGAGCAGGGTCTTGAGGGATGAGTAGGTGTTTTCCAGCAAGACAAGTAGCAGAATAAATTGCATATTTAGGGGCCTTAAGGTATAGAAACAAGCATGGGCTGTTCAGAACTACAGTGTGACTGAAACATTCAGAGGGAAATGACAGGGATGCTTTAGCTAAGACTGAAAGTGGCTTTTCATGGAAAATTAAGTATAAAAATGCATTCAATATGGAGTTGACTATGAATCAATACTCCCTCATAAAATTTGAGATAGAGTGTCAAAAATGTTAATAAGGGCAGTTATGTAAATTTTTTCCCCAACTCTGCAATGCTTTGTTGATCTATATAATCCCGACTGTATCTCATTGTGTCCCTGTACCTGCTTTAGACGCTGAAAAAGTTACAGTGCAAACATTCAACTCCTGACTACCTCTGACGTTCAAAATCCAGCCAATGGTGGACTCCCCCACTCCTAATACTGTTCCAAGTTTTCTTGGAAGAGAAATTGCGAACACTGAACAAAGATTAAGTGGCCAGGACCAACGCTGAATGATAGCCCTCTACTGCTGCAGAGATTACACACTGAGTTCATCAGTTAGCAAGCACTTTACCAAACATCAAAGAAAACCCAAATTAAATTGGTATAAAATAAAAGGGAGATATAATAGCTCACACATGAAGGAGATCATACCTTGGCAGGGTTCAGAGCTGACTGATATAGAAGTCTCCCTTCACTCTTCATGTTTACATCCATAATATGAGTCTTGCACTGCACTGAATTATGTTACCTTGACATTCATATAATGAAGCCCTAACCCCCCAATGTGATAGTTTTTGGAAATCAGGGCTTTCGGAGGTACTTATGTTCAGATAAGGTTATGAGAGCCAGTACCTCATGGTGAGATTAGTGCCCTTATAAGAATACATATATATAATGGAATATTACCCAGCCATTAAAATGAATGAAATAATGCCATTTGCAGAAACATGGATGGACCTAGAGATTATCATACTAAGTGAAGTAAGTCAGACAAAGACAAATATCATATGATATAGCTTATATGAGGAATCTAAAAAAAAAAGATACAAATGAACTTATTTACTAAACAGAAACAGACTCAGAGACTTAGAGAATGAACTTGTGGCTACCAGTGGGGAAGGGTGGAGGGGAGGAATAGATTGGGAGTTTGGAATTGATACGTACACACTGCTATATTTAAAATAGATAACCAACAAGGACCTGCTGTAAAAAAAAATTTTTTTTTAATTAATAAAAAAAGTATCTCATGTGGAAAAATAAAAAAGAGACACCAGAGCTCGCTCTCTCTAGCCATGTAAGGGCACAAATAGATCGCGGTGCTCTGCAAGCCAGGAAGAGGGCTCTCACTAGAAATCAACCATACTGGCACTTTGATTTCGGACTTCTAGCCTCCAGGACTGTGAGACCATCAATTTCTGTTGTTTAAGTCACCCGCTGTATAGCATTTTGTTATGGCAGCTCAAGCTGAGACAAGGCTGCCTTGGTTTGTAGGCTGGTCACCAATAACAATTTGATTTACATTTTTTTCCTGAGTTACATGACTAATTCCCCATGGCTCCCAAGAACAAAACATTTCTTTTGCTAATATTCCCAACCCTTGACTCAATCTACAGAAGATGGTTGAAAAAAAAAAGATGAAATTATCATGGTAGATGTCAATTTCTCTGCTGCAATGAAATGGCTGTTGAGACATGAATTACAATGTCCTGTGTGAACCACCAAAAGAAACAGGCTGGAATCACCAATACTACCACAAACAGCATCTTCATGTCACTCTATCAGCAGAGCCGCAAACACTGATTCTGTTTCCTGGCAGTTCTCCAGAGGGCAGATATCACATTCTCGGCAATGGGCAGCAGTGACAGAAAGGCAGGAGAAAGGCATGACTCAGCAAGCTTGCGTCTGAAACGTTATATCTCATTCACAGAGACTTTCTGTTGGATTCTAAGTAATAATTTCTAAGCATAAGATGAATATTTATAATGTTACTTTTGCTTTCTGGTAAATGCATAAAAGGAAAAAATTGAATCTCATAATTCTCTGTTAGGAGAGAAAAAAGATTCAGATATTTGGGATATGATCCATTCTCTTAATTACCAGGTAAGAATTAGATAAGGTTTTGAAATAGACCCAGTCAGACGTCCCCAAGCATGCCTATCTGGTGCAGCTTCCTGCCCTTCATCTACAGGTTACACAGACTGAAGCAGTTCTTTGTCACTAAAATAAAATAAAGTTATAAAATTTTAAATTCAAATTTTAAAATAAATATTAAAATTATAATCAAATGTATATAATTAAAACAAAAATATATAGTCATAAAATATGTAAGTATAGATTTTAAATTATTAAAATATAAATTTAAAATATCAAAAATAACAGGTTAATCATCTAGAACTGATATAGTATACTTGCTTTTTGACATTTACAAACACTTTGTGGTATGTCAGACTCTGTTCTAGGCACTGGAGATATAACTGTTACTACCACAAATCAAAAGAACATAGAACCGTTATGTTCCATTAAGAAATCTCACAAGTGGGATCTCAGAATAATGGATGGAATTGGAAGGGCCTTGAGGACACCTACTACCATTTCAGGTTATCTATGAAGGCCACTCATAAATCAAAAGACAAGGTTGTAAAAATGAAGGTTGGAATCTTGTCCTTCTCTTTCCCTACTGCTTATTTTCACTTATTGCACAACATATTGAAAGAAAAAGATTTCTTGATTTGGTACACTTATTACTTACATAAAACTTTACCCCAATCATTAAAAGTATCAAAACAGAAACTTAGATTGGATTTAAATACAACTACCAAATGAACTAGGATGAGGCAGAACATTTGGAAGGAGAATGACTTATCACATGGAAAAAAAGGTAATAATATCTACAATTATAAACACTAAGATCATACAAATTTTGAGCATTTTTTAAACATCTTTTTTGGAGTACAATTGCTTTACAACAGGAATAAAGATGCAGACATAGAGAATGGACTTGAGGACACAGGGAGGGGGAAGGGTAAGTGGGAACGAAGTGAGAGAGTGGCATGGACATATATACACTACCAAATGTAAAACAGATAGCTAGTGGGAAGCAGCCGCATAAAACAGGGAGATCAGCTATGTGCTTTGTGTCCACCTAGAGGGATGGGATAGGTAGGGTGGGAGGGAGACGCAAGAGGGAGGAGATATGGGGATATATGTATATGTATAGCTGATTCACTTTGTTATAAAGCAGAAACTGACACACTAGTATTTTGAGCATTTTTCAAGGCAGTCTGTGATGGTTAAAATTGTGAGCACAGGGAATTCAACATGAGCATGTGAAGGATTCACAAGAGCTTGACATATTTATTACCCTTGCAAAATGTTAACATATAGCACCAATCATTAACATTCTTTTGACATTTTTACTTCCATTAAAGCTGTTTAAAACTCACTTCATGGGTGTGGGTATTTAGAAAGCCACAGTGGATCAGGGTTTGATATTCATCTAAAATTCACTGTGAAGGAAATTTCCCAATCTCAGACTTAAAATTTTTTTCTGTGACTTATTTTCATCTTCTTAGATAAAGTCTCTGCTGGGCATTATTAGTAGAATGGGCATGATTTACAGACACAGAGAAGAATAGGTTCTAAACCAGTGTTCTTTGATGGAAATATGGGAGACACGTATGCAATTTTAAGTTGTTTAGCAGCAACATTTAATAAGATAAAAAGGAACAGGCACAACTAATTCTAATAATATGTATTATTTAGACAAATATATCCAAAATGCTATCACCACAACCCAATATAAAAAGTATCAATGAGATATTATAAATTATTTTTTCATATTAGAACTTTCATCTCTGGAATATATTTCATCTTTAAAACACATCCCAAATTGCACAGCCTTGGGTCAAGAACCCAATAGCCACATATACGTATTAGCTTCCATACTGATTAGCAAAGTTATATACTATAAATATCCTTTATACTTCCTGAAAATATCAATATAACAATTTTAAATTATTATGTTTCTTCCAAATAATTATGTTTAAAAATTTTAAACCACAAGATTTCTAATCCTGCACTTTAAAACTTGACTTGAAAAACCAATGTGTATATATTGAATTTCTAGAAACAATTAATGAAATGTGTGTGAATGTGTGTGTGTGACTGCTGGAAATTAGGAAGTTGAGAACTGACGTAGGCTATTTTACATAGGCTACAGAATGAATGATTTCAGGCAAATAATTTCATCTCTGTTGATAGGTACTTGATTTTTTTCATTTGTCACATAAGGGAGTTGATCTAGGTAAACTCTAAGATCATTATCTATCCTATAATCTTTCATTAAAAAATCTGTTTGTTATATATGTGTACACCAAACTTGTGTATCTGTGTATGTGCTCTTTTATTTAATAAGCAGGTCACAACTGTAGGATTGTGATACACTGGTCCATCAGAGTAATTTGTGAGATGAAAAATAGTCTATGACAAAATTATGAAATAATGCATTTTAAAATAATCAATGACAAAATTACAAAGATTTAAAGCTAGAAAGATGATGTACTTAAAGCTAATCTAAAAAGGAATATATTTCATATCCTCTTGAAATCCAGTGTACTTCTTGGAGTGAAAGAGCAGGAAGGGAAGTTGTAAATGGCACACTAGAAATTAGGTACATTGTGGGCTCTGCCCATAGATATCCATCATCAAATGTCTCATGTGTAAATGTCATTCATTACATACACCATGCATTCAAAGGATAGAAATAAGTGGTTTTATATATATATATATGTATATATATATATATATAAAATAAAAAATATATTTACTTTTTTGTTACCTATTTGACAATTATGGATGCAGGCTAAAAACTAAATGAAACTGTCACTTCTCTCCTGTCCGTCATACCTCCCGAAGAGCGTTCAAATAAACAAGATTCCTGGAAATAAGAATCAACTGAATGTATACATTTAGTAAACCACAATTCCATAAATACAGCCTTCAATAAGTCTATCTTAATATTTATACTCCATCTGTGTGTTGTGGATTTGGGAGATGGACTGGCAAAATAGCTCAACAAAAGGCTTGCAAAGAAAGTTTAAAAAAAAGCTGAGCATGGTATATCTCTCCATCTGTTTGTGTCATCTTTGATTTCTTTCCTCAGTGTTTTATAGTTTTCTGAGTACAGGTCTTTTGCCTCCCTCAGTAGTTTATAACTAGGTATTTTATTCTTTTTGTTGCAATTGTAAATGGGACTGTTTCCTTAACTTCTCTTTCTGATCTTTCATTGTTAGTGTATAGGAATGCAAGAGATTTCTTTGCATTAATTTTGTATCCTGCAACTTTACCAAATTCATCGATTAGTTCTAGTAGTTTTCTGGTGGCATCTTCAGGATTTTCTATGTATAGTACCATGTCATCTGCAAACTGTGACAGTTTCACTTCTTCTTTTCCAATTTGTATTCCTTTTATTTCTTTTTCTCATCTGATTGCTGTGGCTAGGACTTCCAAAACTGTTGAATAATAGGGGCAAGAGTGGGCACCCTTGTATTATTCCTGATCTTAGAAGAAATGCTTTCAGTTTTTCACCACTGAGAAGGATGTTTGCTGTGGGTTTGTCATATATGGCCTTTATTATGTTGAGGTAGGTTCCCTCTATGCCCACTTTCTGGAGAGTTCTTATCATAAATGGGTGTTGAATTTTGTCAAAAGATTTTTCTTCATCTATTGAAATGATCATATGGTTTTTATTCTTCAATTTGTTAATATGGTGTATCACATTGATCTGCATATATTGAAGAATCCTTGCATCCCTGGGATAAATCCCACTTGATCATGGTGTATGATCCTTTTAATGTTGTTGGATCCTGTTTGCCAGTATTTCGTTGAGGATTTCTGCATCTATGTTCATCAGTGACAGTGGTCTGTAGTTTTTTTTGTGTGTGACATCTTTGTCTGGTTTTTGTATCAGGGTGATGGTGGCCTCATAGAATGAGTTTGGGACTGTTCCTCCCTCTGCAAGTTTTGGGAAGAGTTTGAGAAGGATGGGTGTTAGCTCTTCTCTAAATGTTTGATAGAATTCACCTGTGAAGCCATCTGGTCCTGGACTTCTGTTTGTTAGAAGATTTTTAATCACAGTTTCAATTTCATTCCTTGTGATTCCTCTGTTTATATTTTCTAATTCTTCCCGGTTCAGTATTGGAAAGTTGTACCTTTCCAAGAATTTGTCCATTTCTTCCAGCTTGTCCATTTTATTGGCATATAGTTGCAACATCAGCAATTATTAGAGAAATGCAAATCAAAACTACAATGAGGTACCACTTCACACCAGTCAGAATGGCCATCATCAAAAAATCTACAAACAATAAATGTTGGAGAGGGTGTAGAGAAAAGGGAACCCTCTTGCATTGTTGTGGGAATGTATATTGATATCAACAGCCACTGTGGAGAAGAGTATGGAGGTTCTTTAAAAACGTAAAAATAGAACTACCATATGACCCACTACTGGGCATATACCCTGAGAAAACCGTAATTCAAAAAGTCACATGTATCCCAATGTTCTTTGCAGCGCTATTTACAATAGCCAGGACATGGAACAACCTAAATGCCCATCGACAGATGACTGGATAAAGAAGATATGGTATTTATATATATATCATGGAATATTACTCAGCCATAAAAAGGAACAAAACTGGGTCATTTGTAGAGATGTGGATGGACCTAGACTCTGTCATACAGAGTGAAGTAAATCAGAAAGAGAAAAACAAATATCGTATAGTAACGCATACCTGTGGAATCTTAAAAAATGGTACAGATGAACCTATTTGCAGGGCAGGAATAAAGCTGTAGATGTAGAGAACGGACATGTGGACACAGTGAGGGGAAGGGGAGGGTGGGATGAATTGGGAGATTAGGTTTGACATAAGTACACTACCATGTGTAAGATAGCTAGCTAGTGGGAATCTGCTGTACAGCACAGGGAGCTCAGCTCAGGGCTCTCTGATGACCTAGATGAGTGGGACTGTAGGGGGGAGGGAGGTCCAAGAGGGAGGGTATATATGTATACACATAGCTGATTCACTTCATTTTACAGCAGAAACTAACATAACATTGTAAAGCAATTATACTCCAATAGAAAAAAAAAAGCTGAGTAACATAACCTAAGATTCTGAAATTTGAATATATAGGCTTCCTTTCTAACTCAATTTTCAAAACTTTGATTATTTGATCGGAATGCAGCACTGGGTGTCTCAAACTCATATTTTCTAGTAGGAATATTCATATACAGAAAATATTGAAGCTTAAAGGAAACAAAGATAGAATTCATCTAGCTCAACCACAAACCCAATATTCCTTTTCCTTCTACAACAATACTTCTCAAACCACCAACCGATTAATTTTTTCCATTATTGCAGACTGACACTTCTGTGAAATATAAAAATGAATTACTAAGAGAATAAGACAAAAAAACAAGACTTACAAAGTGCAAGACCACGTATTTTATTATTAGATTCAAAAGACATAAAATTGTTCTATCAAATTGCTGTAAAATTCTAAACATCTGCACTCAATTTCTGTACTTATGCTTTTAGGGATTGATGTTAAGTTTACAGACTGTCACTGGTCTGTGGTCTATACTTTTTGGCTAATGCAACTCTAGACTATCTCTCTGAATATATGTTGTTGTTTTTAATGCCATATCTGACCCTTACAAAGACAGGGAACTTACAAAGGACAAACACTTGATTTTAGAAATATACTTATTAGAAAACAAGCCAGATTCTCATTGTATTATCGCTATACTTCATCATTGACCTAGAAGTTCGTTCCAGAATATACAAAATAAAATATGAAAAATAAATGAAAATTATAAATAAATGAAGGTGCAAAAGATGAATGCAGGCATAAAAAATTAGGATTTGAAGGTTATATAGTTGTATATTTAGAAAATACCAAATAATTCACTATAAAATTTAGAATTAAAAGAAATATTAGTATGTTGCTCAGATTAAATCATAAAATTGTCAATAGCTTTCCCTTATAGCAGCAATAAGCAGTAAAAATATAATTGCAATTAAATTTGCCAGTGTATATTCTTATTACATTTCATCTTATTAGATTCAGTCCATTACTCCCTTTGGTGAAGATATTTTTGGATTTAAATTTGTCATCTAACATATTTCATATTCACAGCACTTCATTTGCAACATTGGTAAGCATGTCTCTACAACTTAATTTTCCAGTCATTGTAGTTTCAAAAAGAAAAATGGAACCATCTAAAAAGGAAGTACTAGTTACCACAAAAATAGCACACTTAGGGACCCCAGAGCCACATGACTTTCTTTCATGATTACAGAGCTCTGGTTTCAGAAGCACACATTTAAACTCTCAGCTTGATCAACCTTCTCTCAAATGCAGGTCTCCTGTTGCAGGAGAGTAAATGAATCCGTGCCATCACGGTTTCTTCACTGAGAAAAAGGATTCAATCTCATACCTCATGAAAGGTAAAACTTCATATGAAAGAGCAGGTGGCCTGTTTTTATAGTAGAGATTATATTTGCCATAAGGCCTGACTCATTATATGGGAGCAGGTCAGATGCTCAGAGAGAGTTATTAGGTACATCATATGCTCTGAAATTATATTAATATGCAAATAATAAAATACATATGGTAAGAAAGTTTTAGAATTGACTCTGCACTATTTGCCCAGAGCGGGGCAGGGGGGGCAGTGTATGAAAGACTCTTAAATATACTTCTTCATGTTCTCCTCTGTAAGTCAGTATTTCCTTATAAGACAGAAATCCATTTCAATTTATTAGCAAATCTTATTTTATGACAGAATCCTCAGGTAGGATAGGGATGTGTCACATAGTTGTTTACAAAAACACTAAAAATTCTAAAACAGCATTGACTTTGGATTCAGACCCAAATTTGATTTTCAGCCCCAGCATTTACCAGCTAAATGTCCTAGGGTGAGTTATTTATTCTCTCTGAGCTTTACCTTCCTCTTTCTAAACTAGAATAATAGCCTCATTATAGGGTGGTTGTAAGGCTTAAATAAGAGAAACTATTGAAAGAGTGCCAGGCATGGCTACTATTATTATTATTATCTCATTCACAGCATCATCTTTATTCTCATGTCATCTTCATCTCTACAGCTCCATCCAGTTTCTCATCATCATAGGACAACGATGGTTTCATATTCTGACATCTCACTAGTGGTGTGACCTAGAATAAGTCCCTTGGTTTTCCCAACTTCCATTTCTTAAAATTTTAAAGGAAGGAGTTGAGGTAGATTTCTATGCAGCTATAGTTTTTAGCATTAAAAGTGGGAGTCTATATTTAATAGTCATTGTACAATTAGTTGTACTTAACTGATACAATTCACCAGTGCACCGAAGAATTCGCAATCTTCTTCTTTTGATGCCTGCTCACCTGTGTAAAACAGGTGTGACTTGAAGTGTGATAACCTCTGTAGTACTGACAGTTATTTCAAAGACTTATTTCTGGTCCAAAATTTTGATCCCATAGTTATACAAAATCAATCTCTGATATACTAAATAAAAAAGAACTTACTTTATGATGTTCATGAAATTCTATAATGCTTATTTAGTGACTACTAATTATATTTTATATCTAGTATAAATCATGCTGGAACTGCTCCTTCCATAGATACAGTAACTTTTCCATTCATTATTATGGGAAGGATAATAGCCAAAGCTGAAGAAATACGTTTACCTATTTGATAGCCAAACAAACTGGCATTTCGTGCAGATGATCAAAACTACTGAAATACTTAAGATTCAAGAGGGAAAAATGACCAGTGAGTGTTAAACATATTAACACACTCATGTACAAAGCTGTTCATTTGATCTTTTGGAAGGAATATATTTTAAACATGTAAACAAAAACAATACTAATGGAAATAATACATTTTATTAAATTCATCGACTAGTGCCAAAACAACATTAAATATTGGCTGCTCATAAGATTTATTGTGAAAAGGATACCACAGAAGTAGATATCTGTGCTGGTATCTTCTATGTTATTTTCCTGAGGGCTCTAAATGAACTAGAAACTCTAACTCCTTTTTTACAGCCAAATCCTTCTCAATGAGAAGTAGTTCTAGAAATCTAAAATCGAATGAGAAAGATTATTTCCACATGTTTTTATTTTCTTGTTTTCAAAAGGGATTGCAGATGGCTTTGGTCAATTAAAACAACTGTTGAAAATTTTGGCATTTTTAATAATTTCTCAATATTTTCAACCCTGATGAAAATGTTTTATCTTTCAGAACATCTCCTCTGGGATCTGGACACTCACTTCATGAAAAATGTATATTCAGAATTTCATGTGATCTATTCATCCCTCTAGGTAGTTACCACCTGGATTCTGCTAAGTCAAATATTCCCCAGTGTTCCCATTTTTTCCTTTATGTAAGCTACCTTGGCAATGAACATGAATTCCTCTTTCTAGACCTTCAAGCACAAAAAGTCTGCTCTATAGGTCCAAGAAGTTTGTTTTTATAAGACACAATTACAAACACACAATTGGAGACATATGAGTAGCAGTAACTGACCCAAACACCTAGATTCTTTGGTGTGGTTTCGTTTGATTTTAGAACTTCCCATTTCAATTGTGACTTTGGAAATATAGTAAAAATGGAATGTTAGTGAAAACTCCCACAAGTTATTCCAGTTTATAAACCATTTATCATACTTATTACAAAAGAATAAGTGTCTCTCCCTTAATCCAATCAATTATCCATTCCTACAGGACAATCAGTAGAAAATTCTACCTTTCTTCAAGATTTTAAGGAAGGAAATAGGAATGAAGATGCATATGTAACAGTTCACTTAAATATTTTCCCGAAAGTATATTCCTAGAAGACGGCAAATGGGTAGGAGAGAACAGAAACAGCATCTATTTTCCCTGTCAAATATACAAGTGCAGCATTGCCTCTAAGTTTTGCCATATTTTTCATATATTTTCTAGAAAAGTTTCTCTATTGTGGGCTCAACTTCCAGATATAAGATATTATTTGCTATAATCATTCATCACCTATTTCAACACTCTCTTAGCCTAGAGTTAAGACACGGTATCATTTAAGATGAAGTAAACTGGCCAAGAGGTAGAAAGCAATTGAATTTCCCAAGAAGCGTGTTCATTATTCTTGATGCTCTTATGACTATTAGGAGTCTGGAGGTGAAAAGGATACTTGCTGTTAGCTGATCTCCAAAATTATTAAAGACTAAAGCAGTGACTTACAGGGTTACTACCTTAGAAAGTGGCATAAGGGAAATATGGGAAGATGCCCACAGATGAAGAGGAAGAAATTACTACCTTAGCAAGCAGAGTAAGGGAAGTATGGGCAGATGCCCATGGATGGAAGAGGAAGAAATTCTGTTGATGGTATCTATTCTCTAATCCTCTTGAAAAAAATTCAGAATCAAAAAGTTTGGGACCTCTAGAAAAAAATCAAGACTGGTTCTGACAAAATTTATAGACTAGATAAAGAAATATCCTATAATGCTGTAAAACAAATACACTGTAATTCATTTTTCTCTCTCCCAAACTGACAGTCCCCATTTCAGTGAGTGGCAATTTTATTCTTTCAAGAAGCTTAAGCAAAACAACAACAACAATCACAAACCCTTTATTCTCTTTATTTTACATTCCATGTCATCTCTATATTCAAAGCATATTGAGAAACATAATGAAATAAACAATTCCATAAGATTTTTTATATATTCACAATGAATTAATATTTAAGCTGAAAATAGCTAAAAAGTGATACAAAATTGTTAGAACTTACTATTTAGTGTAAGTCACTGGTATCCACAAAAACTACTCTGACATTTTCTGTAACAGGCATAAAATGAGAATGAAAAGTATTTGACTATAGGGGGGAAAAAGGTGTGAAAACAACTTATAGAGAAATTAATTTCCAAAGATGGCCAAAAACCTAAGTTGTATGTACTTGTATCGCCTCTATCCACACTTAATCTGAAGAAAGGGTATATAATACTCCATGGTAAAACTCTAGGGATGATATTACAGTGGCTGTAATCAACACAATAGCACTAAGACAGCAAACTGTTTTTAGAGCAAAACAGATTTAAACATATATCAAAAGATTAGATGCACAACGATATTGTTTCCATTTATTACTCAGCACATCTCCCAAACCACCAGGCTTCATCCTACCAAGGTTACTTCTACTTCTTTATTTTACGACCAGGCATTTGATGGTATAATCTACTCCCAAACCCCTCTAACTACAAAACTGATTGTTCGGTACTCTTAGAAATCTGCGTTGAAAGGAACAGAATATAAAAAGCAGATTTTAGGGTTGTACCTAATGAATTTTTGCAATAGATGAAATAGTTGGAAATCCAAATAACATAAAAATTACAAATAACATTGAGTTGAAAATAGTAACACCATTAGAGGTAACACTGATCCATTTACCATCTGGTGATATATCACTGCTTCTGATTTCCTTGAACTGGTAAATAAATTTTGATCGGTTGCTATTTCTCTGTTTAATCAAATCAAATTTTTATCCCTTTGCACTGACTTGAAAAAATTAGGAAGTTTTAGAAAAGAATTCACTTTCAAGTCAAGGTTTATAAAACAAAGAGCAGTGAAGGAAGAGAAAAAAATCAGAAAATATGTCTTGCTGAGACTTCTTAATATTAGTGACTTTGTTTTATATTCATGCTCTGGGAATCAAATGGACTTTTTCATCTCTTCTCTTTACCAGTTGCCAATCAAATGCTTGTCTTATTATTAGAATTAATGGACAGGGAAAGGTCACAAAAACATTACCACCTTCACAGGCACAGACAAACATTTTGTTTGTTTACACTGGCTACATATGGGAGTCACTGAAACTTAGAAAATATAATAAGATATACAATCAACATGGTTTTAAATATCCATTGCATCTATATCACCCTATAGAGTTAAAATATTATTACTAAATTTTTACCTGTTCTTTAAAAGAATTTTGAAATGAGTTTGGCTGATTTAAGGGAAGGAAATAGAGTCATCTTCCTAACCTCTAAGTCAAAATCAGTATATTTCATTGCTAAAAGTCAGAATTTATGGTACAGTTTATATCCTTTTAGCCTCATTCCTAATCTTTGTGTAATAAGACTTTTATGTCCATCTATGGTCTGTGTATTGGATTGATGTCTGTATTCCCCCAGAATTCCTATACTGAATCCTTAACCCCCAGTGTGGTTGTATGTGGAGATGGGGCCTCTAAGAAAGTAGTTAAGGTTAAATGAAGTCATAAAGGTGGGGGACCTGATTCAATAGTATTAGTGTCCTTATAAGGAGAGGCACCAGAGAACAAACACTCTGTCTCTCTCTCTTACCCCACTTGCACCAATGAAGAGGTCATGTGAGCACACACCAGGATGGCAGCTGCCCACAATACAAGAGAAGAGGCCTCAGAATAAAACCTACTTTCTCAACACTTTGATCTTGGACAGCCAGCCTCCAGAAATGTGAGAAATACGTTTCTATTATTTAGGCAACCCAGTCTGTGGTATTTTGTTATGGCAGCCCAAGCAGAGAGTAGAGAAATACAGTCTGGGAGGCAATGAAAACACTGGGGATAATGAAGTTCTGCGAAAGCATGTTTTCTCTTAGTGGGAGCCAACCAAGATTACTAATCTTGCATAGTACACTGATTTAGCGCTATTAAAGGACAGCTGTAGATAATTAACTCAGTCCTCTGGCAGCCACACTCTAGGCTCTCATTTCTCACCGGCACATGTCCATGCCTGCTCCATTTGCCTTGCCTTGCCTGACACTTGCACATACACTGCTGTCAAGTGTAGCCATAATGTCCCCTGTACTTATTCAGACTTGGGTTGTAAATCACTGCCCATTCCTTGTCGTTCACTGTGTAAGGTTATTATGTGATTGGACTACAATGCTTGATGTTACTGCTTCGTTATCAGTTACTACTGTTTGCCTTGGACACAGGCAATCAAATGCTGCGACTCAGGTGCCAGATTCCAACGCTGAACTTCGAGGACTACAATTCTGTCCCGATTAGCTCAGCCCCAGGCATCTCTGGTTTCTTTCATCCTATTTGGACATCCTCATTTCCCTGCAACCGCTCTTAATATTCTAATGTTCTACAGAATGTCCTTATAGATAGCAATAAAGTCACAACTATCTTCAGCTCTTACCCAACTGATTCGTAGAGAACAAAAAAATTGTCATCATGCTACCCTACAAACTAGCCTGGTGGCTCTCAGAGACATTGGAATCACCTGGGAACTTGTTTAACCAGCCCTCCCCTGCCCACACACACATCCATCACCACCATTCCTGAGCTCCATACAGACCTACAGACTCTGTAGCTCAATGGGCCCAACATTCAGTTTTAACTCACCCTCCAGGTGATTCTAGTTCTTCTAGAACTACTTGCCTGGGGGCAAACTGACCCTGAATATCCACACTGTGCAGTAACCACATTGAATGACGACTACAATTTACCCCCATTAAAGTAGCCAACTGGCCTTATTGGCCCACTTTATTCTTCTGCTCTTTTTCCTTGGATAGCTGGACTTTCTTAGCCCTTTGATCTCAATAACCCTCCATCCCAGATAACTGACTGGAAATATCACCCCCTCACCCACCCCTTGCCCCATCCCGGGGATCCTAAGATCCCCTTCCCTGGACTCACTCTTCTACTTCCTATACTATCTGCCTCCCAATTGGTTGACATTCCCTAATAACACCCTATCTTCACCTGACCTTAAGCAGCACTATTATCAACAATTTTCAAAACACACAAGCTAATTAATAAACGTCTAGAGTTTAGATTCTCCCTCTTTGCAATGAATTGTAATTTGCCTAATCAATTAAACGGCAGATGGCTTTCCTACTCTCTACCTCCAACAAATTTAAATAGTAAACCTAAGGAATCTGTTTTTTAAAATTGATAAGACTCCAAACAACTGTTCAAAACAAGTTTAGGCAGATTCTTAAACCATTCACTCCATAAGAGTTGTTCGCCAAGCACTACTCTCAACATTTTAGATGTATTTATCTCATTGAAATGGTGGTGTTCACATGACATCTAAAATTGTTATTTTTGCAAGCTGAATATGGCAAGGTATTGGCAATTTCACACGGCTAGTTTTAGAGTATGAGAAACCTTACATTAGTAAAAGAGAATAAACAGAACAAAGCATAACAATTTTTGGAACCATAAATTTGTACAACACAAGATGAATACAGACACTTGTTGGTGCTCAAAGCTTTTTTTTTTTTTTCCCAGTAAGTGAGTGGCTCTGGAGTCAGCAGAGAGAGATTAAAACGGCCCTTGAAACATCTACATGGGGTACAGAGAGGGCTGTGTCTTTGCAAATGTAGTGGTTGATTCTGAAACATTTATTTATTTAAATCTTGGTTGCTTGCTCTAAACCAAACATAGTAATCTCATTTCCATTTTAATGATTGGTAGAGGTATAGAAACATTACCTAATTTGACTAATGAGGCAAGCGCGGTCATCTGCTAGGGATATTTCGACATTCCTAAAAAAACTGTCACAAAAATAAATGGTCCCTCCACTTTCCATTGGACATTGATAGATCTGGGGGTGCTGAAGCCATCTTGCTACTGATCTGAATATAAAACGCCACCAAAAGAAAAACAGGTTAGACAGACAGAAAGAATGCTGGATCTTACTGAATCACTGGATCAACCAATCCTGAAGCCAGACCTACATTTGAATTCCAATTTTTTTTTTTTTTATGCGGTACACAGGCCTCTCACTGCCGCGGCCTCTCCTGTTGCGGAGCACAGGCTCCAGACGTGCAGGCCCAGCGGCCATGGCTCATGGGCCCAGCCGCTCCGCGGCACGTGGGATCCTCCCGGACCAGGGCACAAACCCGTGTCCCCTGCATCGGCAGGCGGACTCTCAACCACTGTGCCACCAGGGAAGCCCGAATTCCAATTTTTAATCATGATTTTCTGTTACTTACTGCTCTAAACAGACTATTACAAAGGAGAGATTCATTTCTTCCATTAGAATTTCCTCGGAAGCTTCCCATATCTAAATGGTACTTAAATACAGTAACTAGGTATTAAAAATCATACAACCTAAAGACCCTGATGAGTTCACATTATGTAGTCTAGAATCCGTTCTTATTGATTTGGTCTTTGGAAAAAGTGAGGTCTCAGTTCCAAACCACTCCCTTCAAATACTGGCTTTGGGACCTTGGGCACATCATTTAAGACCGCTCTAAGCCACCAATCATTTATCTGCAAACTGGAATAATAATGTGACTCCACAAATGTTCAAAATAAAAGTTAGATGAGACAACATATGAAACAGTTATATGTACAGCATTGTGACTGGTATAAAAGAGAAATACAATAAATGTGATTTCCTCCAGGTTCCTTTTGTCTTCTTTTTCATGGTATACTTTAACACTTTAACATATTGATAGTATCTAACTGGGGAGAAGACTCAGAAGGGTAGGGGAAACCATTTGACTTAAAAAGAATAAAAATAATTTATCATAAAAATCAAAGGATGGACATGAGCCTTCAATCAAGAACATCAGCTTCTGAGCGCTACATCTGCTCACCTGGCTGCCTAGGCTTGGGGCTCGCCCTGGTCTCCGCCTAGAGTGCCTGGCAGGAGCCGCAGGCTTTGATCATCCACTGCCTGCATCTGTGCTCCAGTAGCCACTACTGCCCCAGGGGCTGTTCTGGAAGAGATCTGAAAGTGGGGTGGCCTGGGTCATGAGAGCCCCACACCTCTCATGTAGCAGTGAAGAAGACCAGTATTCCCAATGGGTCTGGGAGAAGGTGAAGACTTCTGAATGATCAGCACCCTCAAAGTGATGTACCGATGGAATATCATGACTAAGTCAACAATGGACCTGCCCAGAGGAACTTTGGCACTGATAACTGCAGAGGCAGAAATAAGAGATACTGGAGACGGATTAAAATGGCTCAAAGAGGGGGGACCTTCAAGATGGTTGAGGAGTGAGACATGGAGATCACCTTCCTCCCCATAAATACATCAAAAATACATTTACATGTGGAACAACTCCTACAGAACACCCACTGAACGCTGGCAGAAGACCTCAGACCTCCCAAAAGGCAAGAAAATCCCCGCATACTTGGGTAGGACAGAAGAAAACAGAAAAATCAGAGACAAAAGAATAAGGATGGGACCTGCACCAGTGGGAGGGAGCTGTGAAGGAGGAAAGGTTTCCACACACTAGAAGCCCCTTCGTGGGTGGAGACTGTGGGTGGCGAAGCGGGGGAGCTTCGGAGCCGCGAAGGAGAATGCACAGCAACAGGGGTGCGGAGGGCAAAGCGGAGAGATTCCCGCACAGAGGATCAGGGCCGACCGGCACTCACCAGCCCGAGAGGCTTGTCTGCTCACCCGCCGGGGTGGGCAGGGGCTGGGAGCTGAGGCTCGGGCTTGGGAGGTCAGATCCCAGGGAGAGGACTGGGCTTGGCAGCGTGAACACAGCCTGAAGAGGGCTAGTGCACCACGGCTAGACGGGAGGGAGTCCGGGAAAAAGTCTGCAACTGCCTAAGAGGCAAGAGACCACTGTTTCAGGGTGCACGAGGTGAGGGGATTCCTTCCCAGTGTGCCCAAAGAAGGCAGAGCACCACCTAAACTAACTCCAGAGATGGGCGCAAGCCACGGCTATCAGCTCAGACCCCAGAGACGGGCATGAAACGCTAACGCTGCTGCTGCCACCAGGAATCCTGTGTGCGAGCACAGGTCACTCTCCACACCGCACGGCCCCAGGGAGACTGTGCAGCCCGCCACTGCCAGTGTCCCCTGATCCAGGGACAACTTCCCCTGGAGCACACACAGTGTGCCTCAGGCTGTTGCAACATTTTGCTGGCCTCTGCCACCGTAGGCTCGCCTGCATTCCAATTATGACTACCGTACCCCTCCCTCCCCTCAGCCTGAGTGAGCAAGAGCACCTTACTCAGCCGTTGCTTTAACCCCCTCCTGTCTGGGTGGGAACAGATGCCTGAGGGTCGTGACCTACACGCAGAGGCGGGGACAAAACCAAAGCTGAACCCCGGGAGTTTTGTGAACAAATAAGAGAAAGGGAAATCTCTCCCAGCAGTCTCAGGAGCAGTGGATTAAATCCCCACAATCAACTTGATGTACCCTGCATCTGTGGAATCCCTGAATAGACAACGAATCATCCCAAAATTTAGGCGGTGGACATTGAGAGCAACTGTGGACTTGGGGTATGTGTCTGTGACTGATTTTTCTGATTTTTATGTTTATGTTAGTTTAGTTTTTAGCACTTGTTATCACTGGTGGATTTGTTTATTGGTCTGGTTGCTCTCTACTTTTTTTTATTATCATTTTATTTTAATTTTAATAATTAAAAAAACTTTTTTTTTCTTTCTTTTTTTCTCCCTTTTCTTCTGAGCTGTGTGACTGACAGGGTCTTGGTGCTCCGGCCTGGTGTCAGGCCTGAGCCTCTGAGATGGGAGAGCTGAGTTCAGGACACTGGCCCACCTGAGATCTCCCAGCCCCATGTAAAATGTCAGTGAGAGCTCTCCCAGAGATCTCCGCCTCAACACTAAGAACCAGCTCCACCCAATGGCCAGCAAGCTCCAGTACCAGACACCCCATGCCAAACAACTAGCAAGACAGGAACACAACCCCACGCATTAGCAGAAAGGCTGCCTAAAATCATAATAAAGTCACAAACACCCCAAAACACACCACCGGATGTGGTCCTGCCCACCAGAAAGACAAGATCCAGCCCCACCCACCAGAACACAGGCACCAGTCCCCTCCACCAGGAAGCCTACACAAGCCACTGAAACAACCTCACCAACTGGGGGCAGACACCAAAAACAATGGGAACTACAAATCTGCAGCCTGCAAAAAGGAGACCCCAAACAGGGTAAGTTAAACAAAATGAGAAGACAGAAATATGCAGCAGATGAAGGAGCAAGGAAAAAACCCACCAAGGACCTAACAAATGAAGAGGAAACAGGCAGTCTACCTGAAAAAGAACTCAGAGTAATGATAGTAAAGATGATCCAAAATCTTGGAAATAGAATGGAGAAAATACAAGAAACGTTTAACAACGACCGAGAAGAACTAAAGAGAAAACAAACGATGAACAACACAATAAATGAAATTAAAAACTATCTAGAAGGGAGCAATAGCAGAATAACGGAGGCAGACGAATGGATAAGTCACACGCAAGATAAAATAGTGGAAATAACTACAACAGAGCAGAGTAAAGAACAAGAATGAAAAGAATTGAGGACAGTCTCAGAGACCTCTGGGACAGCATTAAACACACCAACATTTGAATTATGGGGCTCCCATAAGAAAAACAGAAACAGAAAAAGAAAGGGTCTGAGAAAATATTTGAAGAGATTATAGTTGAAATCTACCTTAACATGGGAAAGGAAATACTCAATCAAGTGCAGGAAGCACAAAAAGTCCCAAAGAGGATAAATCCAAGGAGAAAAATGCCAAGACGCATATTAATCAAACTATCAAAAATTAAATACAAAAAAAAATATTAAAAGCAGCAAGGGAAAAGCAACAAATAACATACAAGGAAATCCCCATAAGGTTAACAACTGAACTTCAAGTAGAAACTCTGCAGGCCAGAAGGGAGTGGCAGGACATAATTAAAGTTAAAAAAGGAAAAAACCTTCAACCAAGATTACTCTACCCAGCAAGGATCTCATTCAGATTCGACGGAGAAATTAAAACCTTTACAGACAAGCAAAAGTTAAGAGAATTCAGTACCACCAAACTAGCTTTACAACAAATGCTAAAGGAACTTCTCTAGGCAGGAAACAAAAGAGAAGGAAAAGACCTACAAAAACAAACCCAAAACAATTAAGAAAATGGTAATAGGAACATACATATCGATAATTACCTTAAATGTAAATGGATTAAATGCTCCAAGCAAAAGACATAGACTGGCTGAATGGATACAAAAACAAGACCCATATGAATGCTGTCTACAAGAGACCCACTTCAGACCTAGGGACACATACAGACTGAAAGTGAGGGGATGGAAAAAGATATTCCATAAAAATGGAAATCAAAAGAAAGCTGGAGTAGCAATTCTCATATCAGAAAAAATAGACTTTAAAATAAAGACTATTACAAGAGACAAAGAAGGGCATTATATAATGATCAAGGGATCAATCAAAGAAGAAGATATAAGAATTGTAAATATTTAGGCACCCAACGTAGGAGCACCTCAATACAGAAGGCAAATGCTAACAGCCACAAAAGGGGAAATCATCAGTAACACAATAATAGTAGGGGGCTTTAATACCCCATTTTCACCAATGGACAAATAATCCAAAATGAAAATAAATAAGGAAAAACAAGCTTTAAATGACACATTAGACAAGATGGACTTAATTGATATTTACAGGACATTCCATCCAAAAATGACAGAATATACTTTCTTCTCTGGTGCTCATGGAACATTCTCCAGGATAGATCATATCATGGGACACAAATCAAGCCTTGGTAAATTTAAGAAAATTGAAATTCTGTCAAGTATCTTTTCCGACCACGATGCTATGAGACTAGATATCAATTACAGGAAAAAAATCTGTAAAAAATAAAAATACAAGGAGGCTAAACAATATACTATATAATAACCAAGAGATAACTGAAGACATCAAATAGGAAATCAAAAAATACCTAGAAACAAATGACAATGAAAACACAATGACCTAAAACCTATGGGATGCAGAAAAAGCAGTTGTAAGAGGGAAATTTATAGCAATACAATCCAACCTCAAGAAATTAGAAAAATCTCAAACAAATTAACCTTACAGCTAAGGCAATTAGAGAAAGAAGAAAAAAAAAAACCCTAAAGTTAGTAGAATGAAAGAAATCATAAAGATGAGATCAGAACTAAATGAAAGAGACATGAAGGAAACAATAGAAAAGATCAATAAAACTAAAAGCTGGTTCTTTGAGAAGATAAACAAAATTGATAAACCATTAGCCAGACTCATCAAGAAAAAAAGGGAGAAGACTCAATTCAACAGAATTAGAAATGAAAAAGGGGAAGTAACAACGGACACTGCAGAAATACAAAGGATCATGAGAGACTACTACAAGAAACTATATGCCAATAAAATGGCCAACCTGGAAGAAATGGACAAATTCTTAGAAAAATACAACCCTTCAAGACTGAACCAGGAAGAAAGAGAAAATATAAACGACCAATCACAAGCACTGAAATTGAAACTGTGATTAAAAACCTTCGAACAAACAAAAGCCCAGGACCAGATGGCGTCACAGGCAAATTCTATCAAACATTTACAGAAGAGCTAACCCCTATCCTTCTCACACTCTTCCAAAATATAGCAGAGGAAGGAACACTCCCAAACTCATTCTACGAGGCCACCATCACCCTGATACCAAAACCAGGCAAAGATGCCACAAAAAAAGAAAACTACAGGCCAATATCACTGATGAACATAGATGCAAAAGTCCTCAACATAGTATTAGCACACAGAATCAAACAGCACATTAAAAGGATTATACACCATGATCTAGTGTGGTTTATCCCAGCAATGCAAGGATTCTTCAATATACGCAAATCAATCTCATTAACAAACTGAAGGATAAAAACCATATGATAATCTCAGTAGATGCAGAAAACTCTTTCGACAAAATTCAACGACTTATGATAAAAACTCTGCAGAACGTAGGCATAGAGGGAACCTACCTCAACATAATAAAGGCCATATATGACAAACCCACAGCCAACAACGTTCTCAGTGGTGAAAAAATGAAACCATTTCTTCTAAGATCAGGAAGAAGAAAAGGTTGCCCACTCTCACTACTATTATCCAACACAGGTTTGGAAGTTTTAGCCACAGTAATCAGAGGAGAAAAAGATATAAAAGGATTACATATCGGAAAAGAAGAAGTAAAGCTGTCACTGTTTGCAGGTGACATGATACTATACATAGAGAATCCTAAAGACACTACCAGAAAACTACTAGAGCTAATCAATGAATTTGGTAAAGTAGCAGGATACAAAATTAATGCACAGAAATATCTTGCATTCCTATACACTAACAATGAAAAATCTGAAAGAGAAATTAAGGAAACACTCCCATTTACCATTGGAACAAAAAGAATAAAACAACCAGGCACAAACCTACCTAAGGAGACAAAAGACCTGTATGCAGACAACGATAAGACACTGATGAAAGAAATTAAAGATGATACAAACAGATGGAGAGATATACCATGTTCTTGGACTGGAAGAATCACCATTGTGAAAATGACTATACTACCCAAAGTAATCTACAGATTCGATGCAATCCCTATCAAACTACCAATGGCATTTTTCACAGAACTAGAACAAAAAATTTCACAATTGCTATGGACACACAAAAGACCCCGAATAGCCAAAGCAATCATGAGAAGTAAAAACAGAGCTAGAGGAATCAGGCTCCCTGAATTCAGACTGTACTACAAAGCTACAATAATGAAGACAGTAAGGTATTGGCATAAAAACAGAAATTTAGATCAATGGAACAGGATAGAAAGCCCTGAGATAAACCCATGCACATATGGTCACCTTACCTTTGATAAAGGAGGCAAGAATATACAATGGAGAAGAGATAGCCTCTTCAATAAGTGGTGCTGGGATAACTGGACAGCTATATGTCAAAGAATGGAATTAGAACACTCCCTAACACCATGCACAAAAACATACTTAAAATGGATTAAAGACCTAAATGTAAGGCCAGACACTATAAAACTCTTTGAGGAAAACATATGTAGAACAGCATATGACATACATCACAGCAAGATCCTATTTGACCCACCTCCTAAAGAAATGAAAATAAAAACAAAAATAAACAAATGGGACCTAATGAAACTTCAAAGCTTTTGCACAGCAAAGGAAAACATAAACAAGATGAAAAGACAACCCTCAGAATGGCAGAAAATATTTGCAAAGAAAGCAACTGACAAAGGATTAATCTCCAAAATATATAAGCAGGTCATGAAGCTCAATATGAAAAAAAGCAACCCTATCCAAAAATGGGCCAAAGACCTAAATAGACATTTCTCCAAAGAAGATATACAGATTGCCAACAAACACATGAAAGGATGCTCAACATCACTAATCATTAGGGAAATGCAAATCTAAACTACAATGAGGTATCACCTCACACCAGTCAGAATGGCCATCATCAAAAAATCTACAAACAGTAAATGCTGAAGAGGGTGTGGAGAAAAGGGAACCCTCTTGCTCTGTTGGTAGGAATGTAAATTGATACAGTCACTATGGAGAACCGTATGGAGGTTCCTTAAAAAACTAAAAATAGAACTAGCATATGACCCAGCAATCCCACTACTGGGCATATCCCCTGAGAAAACCATAATTCAAAAAGTGACAGGTATCACAATGTTCATTGAAGCACTATTTAAAATATCCAGGACATGGATTCAACCTAAGTGTCCATCGACAGATGAATGGTTAAAGAAGATGTGGCACATATATTCAATAGAATATTACTCAGCTATAAAAAGAACCAAAATTGAGTTGTTTGTAGTGAGGTGGATGGACCTAGAGTCTGTCATACAGAGTGAAGTAGTGAAGTAAGTCAGAAAGAGAAAAACAAATACTGTATGCTAACATATATATGGAATTTAAAAAAAAAAAGAAAGGTTCTGAAGAACCTAGGGGCAGGACAGGAATAAAGACCTCGACGTAGAGAATGGACTTGAGGACATAGGGAGGGGGAAGGGTAAGCTGGGATGAAGTGAGAGAGTGGCATGGACATATATACACTACCAAATGTAAAATAGATAGCTAGTGGGAAGCAGCTTCATCACACAGGGAGATCAGCTCGGTGCTTTGTGTCCACCTAGAGGGGTGGGATAGGGAGTGTGGGAGGGAGACGCAAGAGGGAGGGTATATGGTGATATAGGTATCCATGTAGCTGATTCGCTTTGTTATACAACAGAAACTAACACAACATTGTAAAGTAATTATACTCCAATTAAGATGTTAAAAAAAAATGTCTCAAAGATATTCTGCTTAAGTGGAAAAAACCTAAAGGAAAAGTTTAGATTGATTAAAAGAGACCTTGTTTTAAAGGGGGTACAAAAGCCAGATGACAGCAAAGACAGAATTCTTCCTGCCCTCTTCCTTTTAACTTACCCAGTACTGGCAGGCCTAAGTAACACAACATATTAGCAATTTGGATAAGAAGGGACTGTAGCAGGAAATAAAACAGAGTTCTTTATAGAAACTATTGAATATTTACGTTAAATACTTGTTAGGATTATCACACAAATGTATATTTCAATAGAGGCTTATTAAAAGACAGGTTTTAAGTTTAAACATACATGAAAAGCAAAAACTACAATTTAAAATAGGTGATTCATTAGCCTTCTTCAACTTCTCAGTGTCAAAGGAATATTTTAGAAGAGACTGTCTATAAGTAACGTAATCCACTGATTTGCTGTTACACCAAAATGATTCTGCTATTCTCTTTAACTTCATAATCTAAGAAAAAAATAGGCAAATGTAGCTGTGGTCCTGATTCTTCCTGCAGCATGAAGAGGGACCTATAAAATACGTCCCACCTCCTTTCATGCAAGATGCATCCTTCCATTAAGGACCTTAACCCTCTATTTACTTTACCATGTTGCACCATGCAATTATTCTGTCCACCATCACCATTTGACTGTTGGTAAAAAAATATATTTTACTCTTTTCCATGAAGTTTGAGTCCTGTTTTATCTCTGATTATAATTAACACTTGTTTCTTCAAGATTAGCAAAATGATGACAATTCATGAAGTTCTATAATGGGCACATTGATGTGTATTGCATTATTCTACTTTGTGTTTGAAAATTCTCATAATAAAAAGTTAAAAATAAAAAAAATAATCAAGATAATAGCATAATTAACAGGAATAAAATTATTATACATTCTCAAACATCATCTTTCACCTAGCATCTTCAGTTACAAATATTGAAGTAAGAGTTGAAATTTTCTGGTATCAGCTGAGAACTCAGTTCATAATGAATTAGAAAATATTTAAGAAAATACATTTAATATATTTCTATTTAGGATAGTTTAAGAAGTATATATAGGTGTTTTAAAAGTGATAGATTTTGAATAAGAACTGGCATGTGCTAGTATATCAAGCATATTAATATATGGACCCTTATGTTGATCAAGAGGGATGGAGAAGTGAACAATTCATTCAAAGACCCATTTCATAACATTTTTTTTTTTGCTTCAGTCATAGACAATACCCATTCTGTTCTATTCCCTTCTGGAAATCATATACTGAAATTCAAATCATACTCATATAGTTAGTTTAGTCTTAAAAACATCTCCATCTCTGTGATGGAGTTGATATAGCAGTTAGTTGTAACATTTAGTCCTAGTTAAGCGAAAAAGGTTGTGGGCATATATAGGTTCCTTTCTTTGCTTCAACTATTCAGCTACACACACACACACACACACACACACACACACACACACACACACACACACACACCACTATAACACTAGAAGCAGGGGTGGCAACTTCTGATGATCCATTAGTGGTTGCCTGAAAGGCTGGGTTGAGAAGAACTCTAAGGCTTCATCTGAATTCAGAGAGAATGAGTGCTGAGATGGATTGATGATATCTGACATGGGAATGTAAGGGGATAACAGCTGTGTATGTGTCAAGTTTTTTTGCTTTAAACAGACTGAACAACTACCATGTTCTTTAACTTGAACTGTAGCAAAAAAAAAACGAGGCACAACAAATTTTAGTCCATCCAAAACCATTTTCCCAAAGATTTACTATCATTTAGATGTATCCAGAGGGGCTTCCCTGGTGGCGCAGTGGTTGAGAGTCCGCCCGCCGATGCAGGGACACGGGTTTGTGCCCCGGTCTGGGAAGATCCCACATGCCACGGAGCTGCTAGGCCCGTGAGCCATAGCCACTGAGCCTGCGCATCTGGAGCCTGTGCTCAGAAACGGGAGAGACCATAACAGTGAGAGGCCCGCATACCGCAAAAAAAAAAAAAAAAAAAAAAAAAAAAGAAGATGTATCCAGAAAGCTCCAAAGGTCAAAAACAAGAAAAGAGAAATGCAGGAATAGTTTGGATTGTCTACTGGCCTATTTTAAATTATGAACATCCATGGGATCATCAAGGAATTAGGCTGTAAGGATCATTCAAAACTCAGGTAGAATTTGTGTAATAAACAAATGTCCTCTTAGCAATGATCACAGGACTGAACAGGGTGAGCTGTGATGCGGAAAAAAGGAAAGCTAAGTTTAGAGTACAGAACTGAGCCTTGCCATGATTGAAAATTTAAGGGCAACACAACCAGATATAGAAGATTGGTGATAGCTGGGTAGAAGAAAGACAAGTGGTAGGAGGGTGTGGAAGATACGTTTAATTGATCTGAATATTCTGCCCAAGGTGGGTTAATTCAGTGCATGCCTACACCACCAACTCAACATTAATTGGAGAAGAGATGATCAAGAATATCACAACTCAGCAACAAGTTGTACCTTTCTGGTTATTGCCAACTGTTGCCTCATCATTGCTGTTTTCCTCATTCTTCAGGAGCAATTTCCTGACTCGGTCTCTCAAAATATCATCTCTTTCCCCCAAACTACTCTGCTTCTGAAACTATATTCTTTTGGAACAAACTGCCTTAAAGGAAAGAAAAACATTCCCAGGTTGTAGCAGCTTTTATCCACTCATCAGTATTTGATTAAAGGGCAACCAATTGTTACAATTCTTTTTCTTTTTTCCTGGAGCCAAGAACCACTAGCATTTTGAAATCTCTCCATTAAGGCTTAAACTCAGTTTCCTGACAAGGGAGGATTAGATTCTAACAAGAGTGGGAGTTTTCTCATCACTCCAGAATCTTACAACACTTTGCCAAAAATAGCCAACCTCTGCAGTGGCACTGCTGTCGCACTGATTGAAAAGAGAAGGGCCACACGTGTAGACCAGGGTTATGTTCTGTGTTCGCATATGGGGACCCATTCTTTATCTGCCTAATTACTGAACTCATCTGGATAAGTGAGTTTGGTTTAGGTCTTCAGTAAGTATTAACCCACGTTATTCAGAATAATGGAGAATTTTCCATTCTCTATTTTCCATACCCATCAGCTATAGATGTTTTTAGCTAAAAATAGTTGTCATGCTCTTTTCATACAACGCCTTTTTTTTTCCAGTGTAGTTTTGTTGCTACACTTGGCAAACCTGCAAAAGTTTAAACATTTTAAATATTTTCATGGCACCAGAGAACTAGTTAATGAAATAGTCTAATTAACTAGAAATTCAGTTTATATATTTTCTGTGTTCTTAAGTTGACTGGTCAGTCACACGACTTTGTCAGCCTTGATAAAAACAATTACAGATGGCTTTGACATTTGAAGGGAAGAGCTAAATTGGCTGAATGGAAAAGAGGCACATCCTGAGACAAATGTTTAGAAAATGATTTTTCCCTATTGTACTACTAACTAAAGTTAACGTTGTAATTGCAATTTCCTTTTAATGGCTGATCCTGCCACTTCTCTGCTCAAAATAATTGTCAGAATGAAACTCATAATCCAAAATGTCTGGAAATAAAGACCATTTTCTGTGTCCTCCCACTGTATTATGAAAGTAAGGATTTCTTCTCTTCGCCGTGCTCAGATTTCAAAAAAGAGGTTAGTGCAAAATGAATTATAAAGTGCCTAAACTGTTCCAACAATCACATCTCCATTTCGGCGAACTTAGTAAATGCCTTTTATCTCTCCACTGAGATGTTTTTACTATAATGAAAAACTCAATGAAATGTTTCCATATTCAGTCTATTATTCATCTACTATGTCTTTTCTACCTTTAAAGTAGTAACCAAAAGGGCATAGTGAAGATCCAATTTTTCTTTTGCATTATAACATCATGTTAATTAACTCAAGCATCCATATGCAATGGATCACAGTGGCTTGGCCCACTTATGTATGCATAGACTGGCTTGGGCCCTTTCAGGGATGTGTGTTTTAGGATTATTTCACAGCATTAAACTAATCAATGCAAAGGAAGTAAAGTTTTAAAATCTCCACGGGACATTTATTAACCCAAACTCTATTTACATGTATTTTTACATAGAGTGTCAACAGAGAAAATGGTGTTAGCCTGCATGTTTTTCAAAAGGCATTTTACAATTAGCTGCCTATCTATGAAACTGAGGATGTGACGTGGGTGTGACCACCATACATATGCCTTCCTGCTTTGGCAGGAGAACTTCATGGAATAAATCCTTTTTTAAAAAAAAACTTAAAGGTAGATAATTTAAATTGATAACAGACTCTATAGCTATGATTCCCATTACACAGTGTAAACAGACTCAGGGTAGTTTTATGTTACTTATCATTTTTATTTTATGATATTATGTGACTGTAGTGTATTTTATAGCATAGTATTATTTTATTTTATATTATTATTTATTTTCCTTTTGGGGGAGGACACAAGTATAGAAACAAAGACAACCTCATCTTTATTTTTTCATGTTTTCTTCCTCTGGTACATATTCCACTTATATAGAATTTCATATCTCAACTTTATACTGAAACCTATTCTAAAATATCTGGGAGCCATCCATTCCTGTATGTTAAAAGTTTGGTTTAAAGGGAACTTCATAAAGTCTGTGGGGTGTGAATTCTTAAAATTCTGTGAAAACACAAGCAGTCTAGAAATCAATCTGTTTCTGAAACAGTTTGGATATACAGTTATACGAAAGAAAGTTCTTTTGTAGAAATTATTAACTAAATACAGATTTGCAGTCCACCTCAAAGCCTTACTTACTACTTCATGCTGGAAATATAAAATGTGCAGATAATGACTATGTTGTAATACACATTCTTAGGAGAGAGAGAGAGTTGGGAATGTTTCCTTTGTTCTGAAGAAAGAACAGTTTTAAAATGTAGTTTACCCTGTGCTTCTGGAATTGGCATAGATTGTTTAATACATTTATATATTTTCATACTTAATGATCTTTATGGAAGATTTTCTGCTTACAGCCTTGGTTAAACATGTGTCTCCTAACAGAATTAAAATGCATAAGACGGAATATTCCTGGCATTGACATTTCGAAGTAGCATATTTTTTTGTATTTGCTTATGGGAGTAAACAAAATAAAACACAAACAATTTTTCCTAATTGATTCAGATGTTTCAAAGGAAACTGCTTCATCCTGCAATATTCAGGAGAGGATGAGATCAAGACAAACTTTACTCCGTAAAGTAATAGAGTGCAGAGAACATCTGTCCTATTCACCAAAGCTGAGAGACACATTCCAGAGTTTATGTTATCCCAGAGAGACCAGAGATTTAGGGAATGGGAGTTTCCTAGGATGCAGACTGAGGTGTATGTCCTATGATGACAGTAAAGGAGACAAAGGAAAAAGGATGCTCCAATTGATCAGGTCTAATTAGGTGCCCAATCCAAACCACTCACTTGACAGATGAGGCATGAAAACAAGGGTTGGGGAAGTGACTGCTGTGCAACTGGAGTTAAAACTCAGGTTTTCCGTTTTTCAACTTATCCATCAAATTTATCCATTTGTTTAAATGTTACAAGATGTAAAGCCTTACAATGCAATAAAAAATTATATTATTTGTTTAGAACAACACATTTTTATCTAAATGCAGGTTACAGTATCACACTGAAGGAAAGACAGACTACCTAAGATACCACTATCCATAAAACCAAAATGTGGATTTTATTTTAGGAACATACAGAGTTAACTATTCTGGGACCTTGAAGAGGCCAGCTTATGAGGACATATGAATCTAGTAGAAACGGAAAAATTCTAAAGTTACATTGTCCAGTATGTTAGCTATTAGCCAGATGTGGCTATTTAAATTTAAATACAATTAAATCAAAAATTTAGTTCCTCAGTAACATTCTTTCGGCACATTTCAACTGCTCAGTAGTCACTGTGGCTAGGAGATAGTATATTATATAGTGCAAAACTGCACATTTTCATCATTACAGAAAGTTCTGTTGGACAGAACTGTTCTAAAGCATGTGGTATTGAAGAAAGGGTCATACACTAGGGGTAGTCTTGAAAAACAGGCGCAATAAAAAGGTCAATTGTTTTTTAGAAATAGTATGCTTTTGTCTTAACCCACTTATGTAATTCTGCTCTATTTCTTAGCAACAGTGATAGGAGTAGGTTGAGAATGGACATAGATTCTGTGTACAGGGATGTGCTTTAATGGATCAAACCCATAGCCCTACTAGTGTCAAGCTTTAACCAACAAAAGTCATTGTTCTGGGACAGGGATAATGTAATCAAAGAAACCAAAGAGACTGGATCAATTTCATTGAAAAAGTTCAAGCTGCATGGATGAAAACTGTTAAGTCTTAAATTCTTCCTGCAGTGACATAGAACATACCAACCACTGGAAACACATATAGTAGGAAATCCTTTATTAATGCCTGGTCTATCAATAAGGTGGGGATTTAGAGTGCAGTGCAGTAAGCAAATATGGGTACCGACAAGATGACTGGCCAAAGGGAACCCGGAAAACTGTCCCCATATAAGCGATTTAAGCCACCCTTGTGGGGCACGGCTCACCCTGAGTCCGCCCATGTGTTCTTCCACAGGTACTTTGCTTCTCATAAATGCTTTATCTGCTTCACAATCTCTGTCTCTTTGCTAAATTCTTTCTTCAAAGAAGACAAGGACCGAGGTCCTGCTTCAAGCCTCCACACCCCACCAAGATCACCCATAGCTCCTGGCTCTGGACTGTTTTCCAAACTGCCCCATGAAGCCCTTTCCTCAGACCCTCCTCTCTCACGGTTAGGTATCTGACCCAAGAGTCCTCTCTCAGAATTAAAGTAAAATCAAGGAAGAGTTGATCTTTCTCTGAGGCTGAAACTATAGGTTCAGAGACGTTTGACAGCAATATTTCTCTTCAAGTGGATTAGACCTAAGGAGGAAATTAGTCTGGCAAATAGGAGGGAAGCATAAAGCAAACACACAGATGTAAGCAGAGACTAAAGATAGAAACATGTCCTGTAGCTATTCATGAAATCCCTTGTTAAAATCAGCCATAAATCTCAGGTAATTTTTAAGACATTATGGTATCACTATGATATGTTTTCTGTCTTTCCTTAGCTTATCTGAATTTTGTTCATGGTGATTGTAACCAAAAGACTTTTTACGAATACAGCCTCATGTTTCAACAACTATTGCATGCAATCCTTCTCCTATTAAAAATGGAATCTATGGGGTTGGGGTAGGGGGTAGGAGGCACAAACTACTGGATGTAAGGAAGGTTTAAGGATGTATTGTACAACATGGGCATTTTAGCCAATAATTTGTAATAACTGTAAATGGAAAGTAACCTTTAAAAATTTTATAAAAAATTTAAAAAAAATGGAAACTATACTAGACTTAGGTCACATAGAAATGCAGAGTCATTCAACTTAAAAAAAATAATTATAATAATGAGAAAAAAACAGTAAAAACAACACATGTGACAGGTACTGATTTATACCATAATAGGTACTTATGCAACCTCAGGTCACCTATCTGAAGATGCACCAGCTTCTTTCCAGGTGATACACAGTCATGCAAGATTCTCACTAAATTATCTGGCCAGGTGAACAGTTTCATGTTCTAGAAAATCATGATATGAATTTCTCTCAAATGAAGCCATGTGTTATACTATTCAGACCAGAGGTCAGCAAACTGTATGACCTATGGGCCAAGTCTGGGCTGCTACCAGTTTTTGTGAGTAAAATTTTATTGGAAACGGAATGCTTCAGCAGTACAATGGCAAAGTTGAGCCCTTACAACAGTGACTGTATGTCCTGCAATTCCTCAATATTTACTATCTGTCCCTTTATGGGAACAGCTTGCTGGTCCCTGATTTAGACCAACTTCATGCAGCTAAGGCAAGATTAAAAAAACACATGGCTTACCTTTTCCTATTTTGTGCCAAAGACAGACATCCCTAATGGATCATGATTCTCTTTCCAAGTAGGCAAATACATAAATACATAGCTACAAATTCTTAGCTAGTATGCTAGGAAGACACTGATAATTAATGAGCATGGCAAATGAGATACCTTTGTTCTCTCTAAACTAATATATTTAATAGATTCAAATTGTCAGATTCTTGGTTTTTCAGCAAGTTTTACATAATCTCTGCACTCAGCAAATACACCCTTTCATGTGCAAAAGATACACTATACAGTATTATACAGAAGGACAGGTGATAAGTAGCTGTTTAAACCATTATCTGGTTCACGTAACTTTTTTAACCTAAAAAAAATGATTTAACAAAACTGAAAGCCATTCCTAAAGTCCCAATACCGGGTTACCTCTGAGGAAAGCACACACCTTAGTTCTAATCCAAAGAAACAAAACTGGAAGTAGGATACAAGAAACACAAAATTAGGGCTTCCCTGGTGGCGCAGTGGTTGAGAGTCCGCCCGTCCATGCAGGGGACATGGGTTCGTGCCCCGGTCCGGGAAGATGCCACGTGCCGCGGAGCGGCTGGGCCCGTGAGCCATGGCCGCTGGGCCTGCGCGTCCGGAGCCTGTGCTCCGCAACGGGAGAGGCCACGACAGTGAGAGGCCCGCGTACCGCAAAAAAAAAAAAAAAAAAAAAAAAGTAGAAACACAAAATTAAAGAAATTTCACCTTTGGGTGAAGGTAAATTTTTTTCATATATTAAATATAAAGTGCAAACAAAAGATTAAATTGCAATATAATAGAAAGGAAAATTAAGGGAGCAATTGTGATGCTGTGATTTATAACAAGAAATTTATATTCGGTCTTGGTCCCTTTTTCTGGCACAGAGCCCCTAAAGCACTAGAAATTTCTCAAGTGGAAAAAGAAAAAAAAAGTGTCATTTGTTATGATAATGAGGTGACCTTTGGAAAGCCTCAAGTTAACTTAAGAATGCGGGTTGGTTGCCTTGGGAACCAACTGTGTGATTAAAGGTTTGGAAATTTTAGTTCCACCCTGGACCTCCTGGGTGGGGAGGGGAGCTAGAGATTGAGTTCAATTACCAATGACCAATAATTTCATCAGTCATGCCTGTGTAATAAAGGCCAAAAGTACAAGGTTTAGAGATCTTCCATTTGGTGAACATAGGGTGACTGAGGCAGAGTGGCACTCAGAGGGGGCATGGAAGCTCTGTGCCCTTTCCCCATACCTTGCTCTATGTAGCTCTTCCATCGGGCTCCTCCTGAGTTACATCCTTTTCTAATAAACTGGTAATCTAGTAAGAAAAATGCTTCCCTGAGTTCTGTAAGCAGCTGGCTCTAGCAGATTAATGAAAGCCAAGGAGGGGGGCTTTGGACCCTCAGATCTATAGCCAATTGGTCAGAATCTCAGATGACAACCCAGACTTGCAATTGACCTCTGAAGTTGGGGTGGGGGGTTAGTCTTGTGGGCCTGAGCCCTTAACCTGTGGGATGTGATGCTCTCTCCAAGCACACAGTGTTAGAATTGAGGTGAATGGTAGCACACCCAGCTGGTGTCTGAGAATTGCTTGGTGGTGTGGAGAAACTGCACCGCCACACAAACACACATATTGTAATAAGGTGCCGAGTCTTACTAATTCATAGGCTTAATTTAAGATGTATGATTAGGGACATAATCACTTTACCAGAGAAGTAAATGCTATCTACAGAGATCATAAGATAATTGCATTATGTTAAATATGGATTTGGAAAAACTAGTTTTTTAAATCTATTCGATGAAATATGGAGATTTATTCGATTAAATTATCTGTGTGAGACTGTAGCAGTAAGTAACAAATAAAAATATGAAAGCAAAGACTACAAATGAATCCTTGCCAATTTGGACAGATGCATATGGTCTGATCTTTATATAGAACAGACAGATCAATAAAAGAGCAGCCCAAAGTCTCTGGTTAAAAGCCCAGGATAATTCTACTTTAAAAGAAAAGAAGAAAAAAAAAGTAGTAAGAAATGTGGTCTTTATCTTTTTTTTTCCCCTTTATTTTTTTTTTCTATAAATACTAATACAGTTGGCTTTCTTTTGCTGTAACAGAGGGAGAGGAATACAGAAAAGATATTTCCTTTTAACAACCCAAAAAGGTCAGCAAAGTATAAAATGTCAAATCTACAAAGTTGGATAAATGTGGTTAAAGCATTAAATGTTAATGATGTTCTTGGTTGCAAAGTTTCACAAAAATCATGTATATTTTCAATTATGCCCTAAGACTACACGATCCCACTTGCCATCATAAAATGAACTGACCAGACATGCGGTCTGGGTCATCTTTCACACTTACAGTAAAGACCAACAGGAAGATAATTTGACTCTGTCCCTGTTCAGTTTGTATCTAAGTGACAAGGTAAGTCAATAGTGCCAGGTACCTTCATGATGAAGGGCTTTGGGCCAAGCCAACAGAGTTTTGTTGATCCTAGTCAGAGTCCCAGAGTTTTGGAACCCTAGTTCTACGAGTCCCAGCTTCTCTAATGGTAAAATAGTATGATGATATCTAACTTGTAGTATTGTTGTAATCATCAGAATAATAATTATTATTATTTTCAACAGAGTATTTAGCACAATGATAGTCTTACAAAGTGCTCTACAATATGACCTCTGCTTCCCTCTAAAGCTTTATAGCCCATCAACATCTTCTCCACTCTCCATCCTGTAGCTCTTTCTCCATCCAGACCATCTTTCATATTCTTCAGTAACCATGTGTTTTCTCAACCCTGATTCTTTGCCATTCCTTTTGCTCAGACTTTCCCTTCTTCTAACTTCACGCCTACTTTACCCATCATTACCTGGCCAAATTCTACTGTTCAACTTTCCTGTGCATATTCCCTTACAGAACATGTGCAATTCAACTGCTACATGATGCCAGAGTGCCCTCTTTTTCCTCTTTAAGCACGTAAATGGAACTTTAATCACTTGTTTAGCTTTTTTTTTTTTAGTTAGACTATAATGCAGCTGAAGCTAAAGACTGCATTTGCCTTGTTCACCAACACAACCTTGCTTTTGACATAGTATTAAGTAGATTATAGACATTTTAATCACTGTATTCTACGTATGTCTGCAATGTAGTAGAACAGATGGATGTAGCTTTGCAGTTACAAAGATGGGAGTTTGAATCCTTGACCTACTGCTCACTAGCCCTGAAACTCTGGCCAAGTAAGTCAAGGTAGACCTGGCCTCCTAGGTCTCAGTTCCTCACTTATGAACTTGCAATTACATTGCCTCGCTATAAACTGTGAATGAGAAACTTATGAACTGCTATCTTTTACAATGACTAGTATCACTATTACTGTCCAATGAGTTAAACAACAAGTTCAATTTTCTGATTAGTAGCACAGACCACTCGGAGGTTCAAATAAACAACTTTGGAAGAGAAAAGGCAGATTCGATTGCTAAGGCAACACATTTGGTGTCTAGTTCATTTAAGTCTACCAAAGTGGCTTCCTAGCATTATGTTAATGGACAGGATTTTTCTGGGACTGCAGTTTTATGCAGGGCCTTCCGTCAGAATGCATGTGATGCTAAGATGGAAATGATAACAGCTGAATTTAAACTGGAGGCTAATCCAAAGTGACCGGCATATCTCATTTGCAAATCAGACTTGAAAGCCAGTCTCTCAGAGGTCTGCACCTGTGACAAGTGCACCTGATGCACACCTCAGCTTGCCTTGCCCCATCCGAATGCTCGTTAGGTTATGTGGCTCTGGCAATGCACCAGGGAAATGGTTCAGAAAAACCCACGTGACTTCAGCCTTTTGCAGGATCCAGTGAGAGAAACTCATGCAAACTCATGAAATGCCCCTCCTTTTGGCTGTTTTTCAACCTCCAGAGAGAAGAGATTTAGGGAAGGCTCCAGAATTTGTGTCTAGGAAGCACTTGGGTATAGTCATCTGGTTTTAAGGAAACCTACCAGACTTGTCTTGAGAGCATTTGCATTGCAAGCATATAGCTTTTCCTTAAACTGTGTGTGCCCTGGGGTGTCTGCGGGATGTTTATGAGGATAAGGGAGGTCAGTGGAGTGGAGTGGGAAAAGTCCCACTAAGCTGCTCCTGAGTTAGAACAATCACTATGGAAAAGGAACAGGGAAGCTGTTTTTTTTGTTTGTTTGTTTTTTCCGGTTCGCGGGCCTCTCACTGCTGTGGCCTCTCCCGTTGCGGAGCACAGGCTCCGGACGCGCAGGCTCAGCGGCCATGGCTCACGGGCCCAGCCGCTCCGTGGCATGTGGGATCTTCCCGGACCGGGCACGAACCCGCGTCCCTGCATTGGCAGGCGGACTCTCAACCACTGTGCCACCAGGGAAGCCCTGGGAAGCTGTTTTTAATCACAGCGATCACTGGGCTCAGGCTTCAACTGTTAGAGATTGAAATTTAAAATTTCACTTTGACCACGTTGTGGGAGAGGCAATTCAGAACATCAGAACTTCACCTTCAGAGGGAGCCTTTGGAAGGGTCTCTTTATGGCAGAAACTCCTGCTACGCCCACATTGTTAACACACCACTTTAAGATGAGTCAGCATGGAAACTCAGATGGGGATTTTCATTATAAACTTCAGAAGATTTAGCTCTGCAGCCTTGAATGCAAATCAACACCACTCTAGAGGGGAGTTTCTTCCTGTTTTCTAACCCCTGAGAACCACCCACAACCACCAAGTTTCAAGGAGAACAGGACCGTCTACTTCCCATGCCTACAGTCAGCACTTGCGATATCAAGTGTCTGATCATCTCAGGGGATTACTTCTGTGCTTCATAATACATAATCAAAGCTGCAATTAAAAAGGCTAGAAATGATTTCTTGTGTATCTTCTTAAAGTTAAAAATTGAAACTATGTTTCATAATATTAATAATGATTTTTGAGAGATCCTGTTTTTCTGGGCCATCTTGCCCCCTTCTCCCTGTACAGGATTATGTTAAGTCATCTAGAAGAAAATAACTTTCTGTTATTCTCTAAGAAAGTATTTTGGTCTCAGAGACATGACATATTTGTTTTGTCCCTTATACTACTTTAGCTTACTTAAGGTCACTAAAAACGACTCTGGAGAGCTTAAGATCGCCTTCAAATACATTATCTCATTCAGCCTTGAAAACAAATCTGTGGGGGGCTCGATTATCCTCATTTGGGAGTTAAGGAAACTGAGATGAAAAAAAGTTGAAAAAAATGATCTCTGAGCACATGGAACTAACTGAAGCAAGCACAACCCAATGTTTTCCAGGAAATAGAAAGGTAAGACAAATTTATTACAGATGCAAAAATTGGTCACTGACATCTCTGTCACTTTCAACAACAATAATGGCATCTACTACTATTATTACTGAAGGCTTATCATGTACCAGGCACTGTATGATGAAAAACAAGACAAGGCCCCATCCTCAGGGAGCTCCCATTCTCAAATGGGCATAAGGCCAAATAAAAAGAAAACAATAAGGCATCTAGAGAAGGTCAAAGTTATGTAAAAATATAATTAATAGCCCTTTCATCTGCAGAGTATTCTACAGCTGAAAATAATTTCAAATCTAATCTATTATTTGGTTCTTCTACAACCTGACAACCAACAGCCTTCACTGGAGATAGCCAGCATTTTGAGGGTGCTGGGTAGTAAGTGGATTGGTGGTATGTGGGTGTTGTGGTGTAAAGGATAGTGTGTCTCTGGCTTATGTGTCATTGATTGAAAGTTATAAAAGCACAGCAAATATTTTTTTTCCCTGTTTGTCTAAGAAGCTACAGTATATATTCTAGGACAAACGACTTAATTACATGGTTGGAAGAAAAGTTTGCAAGCTCCTTATTGGTCCACTTATAAAATTAAAGCAAATCAGTCCATTATGACAAGAAATTCCTATTATTCTCATTATTTTTGAGCATCTACTACAGCCTAGACATTTTCCTATATACTGTTTATTGTAATGGGAGTAATCTTGGACCCTTGCTATTAAAATGGCTCTTCTTATAGACTACCAATTCAATATTTTACTGTAAAAGCAAACCTAAAACAGATCTGATAAATCATATACCTTTATTTACCCCGAAATATATGCTGAAACTATACAAAATGCCAGCTACTTTATGAGCTTTGAGGACACAGTGGGGATCAAGAGAGGCCTATATACTGTGTCATGATATTTATATTCTAGTTGTCTATATGGACAAGTAAAACAGCAAAACACATTTCCTGTGTGCTCTGTGAAATGTGTGTGTGTATGTGTATATACATATATATATATATATATATCTGGCTTAAATATCTTGTTTTGATGTCACTATCTTTGATTCTCACTTTGAGAACCAGAATCACAACATTTTTCATTAGTGTTTTTGGTCTATCTACTAGATATTAAAAACTAAAACTCGAATCCCTAAATTTAAAACAAAAATTAATCTTCAGTTCTGTTTTTATTCACTGTAAGTTAAACTTTCAACCTGTACAGCTAAAAAGAATTTAATGCTAAGTCCTTTTAACTTTTTTTTCATTCATTGAAGTCTCATTTGGAGTTACGCACTTCTAATACACGTATTTCATGCTTCATGTTTCTTATGGTAAGAATCCAAAACAGTACATTTCCCATCACTGAATAGAATACCTGTGAAAACCATATTTTAATAACCAGTTTTGCACCACTGACATTGAAGAGCAGCATGTGATATATATGAGGACTATTTAGTGTACCATTTAAATTCCCTCCGGAAGGACCAACACCAGCTATGGGACAGGCCAGTTGGCCATTAATAAAGATCAGGAAATAAAAGCATAGAGTAAATGTCCAATATGAGAGAAAGCCTCTTTCCAGGGGAATTCAAAGTATCTCCCAACAGCTCTGAACAAGTTGATCAAGATTTATGTATTGCACTGGGCTTTTCTCCTCATGCCCCTACACTTAAAAAACAAAATAAATCTCATAGCCTAGACTCAAGCTGCACAGGGTTTGTTCTCTACAGAGTTTGACCACAGCTCCATTTAAACAAACATGTAAGGTTTTGATGCATTTTTCCAATAACACTCCTCATCCCACCATTCATTAGTTTAGGCAAGGAAACATTATTCTCTGCCTAGCTGGCCCAGATTCAGCCTCTGCGAGCTGCCCTGTCTAAATGGGCCATGAACAATGAGAGCATACTTTTCCTACACTGGGAAGAATAAAGTTCACGGATTACTTCCTCAGCTTCAATGTCACATCGTTCCTCCTGTACTTGGGAAAATGATGTCCTTACCATTTCCTTCTTTCCCCATCAGAAAAGCACCTACCCCAAATGCTACAATTGTGGAGAAAGTGCTAAAATTCAAAAATAAGAGGCCTGTGTATACTTTGCAAAGTGCTCTGACCCAGCTGCACATTAGAATCACTTGGGAAGCTTTTGGAAAGTATAAATGCACAAATCTCATCTCTAGAGATTCAGGTTCACTGGGTTTGCACTGGGGCCAGAGCATCTGTTTCCTCCAGCTACATGGCACGGCATCTAGTGCAGGGATTGGGGCATGGACTGCTAGGAGACAGGAGGGCAACACTGCTGTCTTTCTCTAAGGGAGTACTCAGTGAATAAAAGATGTGGAGGGTAAAAGGATGGTTCTGTTTCCTCTCCGAATGAATTCATGTATTAAATACATAACATTGAGAAGTCATTTGAATCCTATTTCTACAAAAGGTAATCAGTTTAGAAGTCCTTTTACATTCAGCCCAATAACTAATACAAGATAGGCTTTTTTTTTTTAGTTGACAAAAATACAACTAAATGATAAAGAAATCTACTCAAAAATTTTTCAGAACCAAGAAGAATATTTATATCAAAGAAATATTTTCAAGATTACAACTTTTATTAAAAAATGTTTCCACCCCTATCAGTCTAATTCTAAAGACACAATATGTCATTTCTTACTAGAGCTTACAAATGAGGCCACTTTGATATCCAAAATTCATACTTCTGATCTGTTGGGAGCATTGAGTCAAGATTCAAAAATTTGTGAATAATGGAGCAAAATGCACAATGTGATCATCTTTTCAGCAGAAATGAACAATGCAACTCTTATTTGATGAATTAAATAAGGGGCCCTACAGGCACTGACCTGTCCTCTAAGATAGAAATGTAGAGCTCGTCTTGGTCTCTTGAACAATCTGTTGTTATTCACTGGTGGTGAGTTTAAGCCAAACCTTTCTTTCCAAATGGATCTTCTCTGTCAATTTCATGACTATGTCTCTCTCAGTTGGGAGGTGTATACATCGAGGTTTCTATCTAATCATAGACGCTTAACTGCACATCAACTCATAATAGTAGAACCTAGGAAGTAGCTTACTTCTAACTGAATCTCGTCATGTCAGAGGTCCATTTTTGGTTCTTGCTAGTAAGCAAAGCAAATTCTATGAATTCCCTGGCTTTTATTTTTTCAGTGAACTAGCCCACCTTTTTAATCTTGTATTTTAAAAAAAAGTTTGTTTAATGGCCAGAGTTTCGTATTTCATATGAGTCTCAAAGATTATACATAATTTTTCCCTTTTAACTTTAATATGAATGGGTTTGATTCTGTCCAAGGTTAATTCTTCCTCCTTCACCAGGATTTGAAATTAATCTCTCATGAACTTTCTGGTCCCTTCTAAGATGTCATTTGATGTTGTGACAGAAAGCCACATAACTTAAGTACCTGTATTTTAAAATAATCTAACATAATTGATCCCTTAACCCATGGCTCAGCATTTCATCTGCTTTATCCAAGCACATTGATCTCTTGGAGAAATCATGTTCTCAGGTTTTCAGTAAGGCTGTGGTGTCTCTGCCTTTGGTTTTGAGGCAGGGATGATGTTTCTCATATAAAGTCTATGATAATCAGCGATACTATTTGGTTATGTGGAGCTAGGGTTGTCACCCGGAACTCATTTTTCAACTCTGGAAGGAAAGAACTAGCAAATGAAGTTGTTGCTACCACATAACTAGTTGAGAGCATCCCATCTTTCAATACAGTGGGTACTGAGTCTTTTGATGGTGGCTGACTTGTTCTGATAGGAAGCAGCAGACTGAATTTCAAAGAGCAGCTGTTCAATCCACAAACATTAGTTGAGTATTAAGGTGCAACAAGTGAGTAGGTGTGTGGGGGAAACAGAAGGAGAATTTATCCTCAAAGAAGTCACAAGTAAGAGGAAAGAAAGAGTACTTACAATAAGTACTAGGATTTGTTAAACACAAATTAAAGGTAAGTTTAAGATAAAATTGTAGCACGCACACCCCCGACCCCTTCTTTCCCCCACAAAGAAAATAACTGTGTGTGAAAAGAAGGGAGAATGTTCAGGGAAGTTAGCAGTAGAATTTCTGCCTTATTTTGGATTGAAAGGAAAAACAGGAGTGTAAGATTAAAGAAAAATGGAAGGAAATTTAGAGCAGGATATATACACTATGTTCAAGACTCAGAAGCATGGAAAATCTTGGAACATTATGGTGGATTGTATTTTTCAGAGAGGTCCGCCCAAATACATCCTATCCCACATGCTCTTATGATGTGACACTGCCACTCCTCTTACTGAGAGTTGGGGTCAATGTCATCTCTCTTTGTATCCAGGCAAGGCTATTACTGGAGAAAGTGATGCTATGTGACTTCTGAGGCTAGGTTCTAAAAGGCAATCTGGATTCTGTCCGGATCTCATAGAATGCTCAGTCTTGGAGCTAGCGGCCACACTTTGAGAAAGCCAAACAGCCACTTGCAGCCCAGTTTAAGTCACAGCCAACTGCCAGCATCAACTGTCAGGCCTGAGAGTGGGGAAGCCTTTGAGATGAGTCCAGCTCCAACCAACATCTGGATGCAAGAGCATGGCAATTCCTGTGTAATTACCACCTAGCTGGATCCCAGTCAAATCTGAGAACCATGAAAAAGAATAATAACAAGTGCTGTTGTTTTAAGATACTAAATTCTGGATTGACTCATTAAATAGCAACAGCTAACTGAACAGATATTGTGGACCCTGGGAGGAATTTGTTTGTTTGTTTGTTTGTTTGTTTAATGCCACAGTTTCCTGTGGAAATCTGGCGACACCTATGGGTCCCTTCTCAGATTACTGTTTAAAAAAAACAAACAATAAAACCAATACATAGCATTACAGAGCAAAAAAATATTGCTATATCATTATCAATGTTAAAATTTTTTGATATAAGAATATATGTGCATCTTTATTAATGAATTAAATTATATCTAGTGATAATTATAATAAATTCAGAGTAGTCATGAGTATGAATGATATTTTATGGTATCTGACACAACTCTGATATGATATGAAAACTGATACTTTTTTATGAAAAAATAATGCAACTATGGTTTATTGCCTACATTCACAATTGACAGAAATGATAATTTCTCTTAGATACTAGTGCAAATACTAATCTGTATAAAATAGATAAGTAATAAGAACCTGCTGTATAAAAAATAAATAAAATTCAAAAAAATATGCTAATACAAATAAAGTATTGATATATATGTGTGTGTGTGTGTGTGTGTGTGTGTGTGTGTGTGTGTGTGTGTGTGTAGGAAAACAGTAAGAAGTAAGATAATGGCTGGTCCTTGCACAAGGGCCAGAAAATAAGCAACATTCTTGCATTCTGAAAGCCTGAGTTCATGAACTTACTCCAATTACATGGGCTTCAAAAAATCATACCTTTCTTCTGAGACTCAGTCCTCCTATCTATAAGTACTGCAACCTCTTGATACAAAGAATCTTATCCAGTAAAGATTACATCACATGGTTTGGTAGAAGTAAAAATAAAATACTATCTCAGTGCTTTATAATATTTACAGAGATCTTATAAATGTAAGGAAGTACTGTCCCTTCTCTGATTTTATAATCTTATAACATTCACTCCAACAGAATACATTTCTTGTTGATTACTGTATATCTTACACAACTAAAATCTTGGACATGTGTCTCATTCATTTCTGAGGCCACTGGCAACACAAATACTTTTCCTTTGCAAGTTATTTAAGGGCAACATATATTGGGTTGTGGTGCTTTGAGTCAGAGCAATAAAAACCAATCAGAACTGGCACTTGTCCTTCCTTCCCAAGGAAAAAGGCATGGGTGGGGTTGCTATTTACTGTCCCTATGATTTATGCTATTGAAGCCATTTTCAGCCTGAACCGTTTATGCTCATTTTGTGTGACCTTCTATGTAATTACTTTCACATTTGAGGTTTATTTATTTGATATGTTTAATGGCAGCTGGAGTCTTTTTACTGGGCAAAAACCTTTGGAACAAAAAGATCTGAAAATAAATTTCTTTTGCATTTTAGATGCAATAGTTTGAGCACCTTTGTGGGCTTTTGCCAGGACTCTCTGTTAATATGAAGAAGGACATCTTAGAACAAAATGTCCCTATCCAAATATCCATATTTTAATAAACCTGCCACTTGGTACCAAAACTTAAATATTATTGGAGATGAAAAAGACATATACTCATATTTTAAAAAGACATTATGATTCTAGTCTTATGTCCTCCAACTTTGCTCTATACTGGGGGTCAGAAAATGTTTTCTGTAAAAAGCCAGACAGTAAATATTTTCAGCTTTGCAGATCATATGATCTCTATCACAGCCATTCAACTTTGTTGCTGAGAATTAGTAAACATCAGGAATGACTGTGTTTCATTAAAACTTTATTTACAAAAACAGGCCACAAGATGGATTCGACCAGACCAGGCCTTGGTTTGCTGCTGTACACAATTCCAAGAATGACAGTTGTAAAATGAAGATTTACTTAGGTTACTTTCCAGCCAAAACCCTTTAGTAGCTCCCTATGGGCATAGTGGCCAAACACAAAATTGCCTAAACTGTGACACTCTTGAGAATGAGAAAGGGGTGCTAGTGATAATTGTACTAAGATGGTGAGTATCAATTACAACAGTTCCTGGCAAGCTGGGACGTATGATCACACAACCTATGGCCTGTGGGATAAAATCCAAATACCCTAGGCTAGAATTCAAGGCCATTTTGACATTGCTCTGTCCTTCCAGGCTTGTATTCCCAAATGCATTCCTTCTTCCTGGCCACTTTTGTATCTTTTTTAATGCTATACTCTCTAATTTTCAAAACTCCTTCTCCCTTTTCTCTGCCTAGTGATGTCCTACTTATCTAAGACTTTTCATTTGCCATCTTTCCTGTGAAGTGCATCCCAATGTCCCACACTCTGTCCTTATATAATTTACCATTTTCTGCTATTTCAATACTTAACGCAGTGTAATGTAATTACTTACTACCCACACTGACCTCTACTTTTTTCACCTCCTCGTCTTTCTCCTTCTTCTCTAAATAGGATGAAGTTGAGGTCAGAGTGGTGTTTACTGTCGTACATTTTTTCTCTGAATTCTTATCCTAGAATCTAACAGGTTTGCAATACTTAATGAATATGCAGTTCTGAGAAAACACTCTTGATGGCATATTATAGAACTCCGCCAAAGCTTGCTTCAATGAAATGGAGTTTGTTATACTAGAGGTATTTCCTTATCCATGAGCCATACCTCTGAGGTATAGCAGTAAGTCTGAAAGCCTTTGCAATTAAGGGGCTACATTCCCAGTGTCAGTCTCATGGTGCGTGTCACGTTGGTCTCTTTTGGGGATCACTTTCATTTCCATATCTTCTCATTAGCTGTCTCTGTGTTGCCTTGCACATTGCTACTGATAATCAGACTTACTCTTTTTTAATTTTGTCACTTCCCAGTTCAACTACCTAGAAGAGCTTAATAAAAGTCTCTGAGATGCGACTCCAAATTCTCAAAAGAGAAATGCAACTTCCTAGTCTCCAGTCAATGCATGCCATCGTCTAATCAACTGTGACCAGGGAGGGGCATTGTTTTATAAAATGAACACGATTTTAGTGGATCACTCCTATAGATGACTACTACCTACTGTAGGATTATATTGAGAAAAACATGGATATAAATTGGACTGACATCCTAAAAGATTTCTATATTCATGTACCTATAAATTTTTATGATCAGTTAGAAGAAAAATTAATATAAACACTTGGATGTAGAAGGATTCTAAACTCATGATGCACTGCCATTCGAATCCAAAACCAACTCATGAACTCAAATGAGAAGTCTTACGTTCTGAGTTAGAAGTGTACAAATGTATATCAACATACAACAACAACATATATATAAATTACATATATATTACAATTTTACATACATAATATAGTTACATACATAAGTAGTTAGAGCTTTGACAATCATTCCTTTTCTATATTTTTTCTTTCTTTCTTTTTTTAAATGCTTTTAAGAAAATGCCCCTTTCCTGGTAGGAAATTATGCAAAAATGTGTTATAGATGTGGAATCATTAATTCATGTTAGCTACTAGAGAATCACTATAGAAAGTGACTTTTTGTTATGGTATTCAAAATATTGGACTTGAAAATCATATAAGGTTGTTTCTGAAATAATAAGACTGATATTCATATGTTGGCCATAAACTTGCTTTATGAAATAAATGTTCTAAAATGATGCAGTGCAGAGTATGTTGGAAACAGTTATTATTATACAGATAATTCTATGCCTTTGGACATGTTGAGTTCTGAAAGGCACCTTGTAATTCTGTTTCTAGGTAAAATTTGATTTTGATACTATATATGTGGAAAATGTATATAATACTATGAAATATTTAGTTTTGTGGGAAAAAAATTTTAGCTATTGATTGAATGATTTCTGAATATGTTTTGATTAAAAAACTCTTTAAAATACATCCCAAAGTGTATGTATTTTGTCTTATTTTTATGTCATATATAAATTTATTACTAGACACCACGTTTAACACACAAATGCACTGCTGAGCAGTGAATAGTACAATTGCTAAGTTTAAAATTACTATTCAGTACTTACTTAGCTAAAATACGGACACTGACATTTTTCAAGACTGCTAGTCTTCTTAGAGGAAGTAAATCTAGGGTTGACAAGAAACAAGAAGTACAAGATCTAAATCGCAAGATGTGGGTAGCTGATGGAGGCATTGTTAAACAACCACCAGGCTATGCCAAGTATGGTAGGCAGCAGTCCTATTGCTATTATCCAAAGCCATGATTAGCATGAGAGGTCAAGGATCCTGAGGCTTATATTTGGGACATGTATAAAAGATTATCTATTTGCATCCTCTGATGTATGGGCTCTGTAATGACTTTAGGGCTACATTAAAATGGAATTGTAAGCAGTTCCATGATTAAATAGGCAGTATCATCAAAAAATGCTCCAGAATTCATATTATCTGGTATCTAACTGAAGAGAAAGATACCCAAAATGCTGAAAGGTAGCTTCTTGAAGTGCATGCAGTCTCCCACGGCTGAGTAATCCAAAAGGTTGAGTCTACTTGTCCAGAGTACATATCATTCAAAACCACATTCACTCAACAAATATGTTTTGGCATCTACCATGTACTAGGTACCATGTTAAGTGATTATTTAGCAAAGCCCTTATTGATTTCCCATCAACCTGAAATTCCCTGAGGGTATTACCATGCTCAGAATCACCCTGTATTTTAGATGGCTGCACAATGGGAAATGAACAGGGCTTTGGCTGGGAGGAAGTAGACAGACCTCACACATGCCCATTACTGAAGAATTGATGGTGTCTGGATATAAACTGTGCTAGCCAAGAATGTGGGCAGCAGATGGAAGCTGTTGTGAATGGCACATTTCTCCTACAAACTTAAAGACTGCCTCAAGAGGCATAGTAATAAATCAACAATAAATAGGGTACTTACATTTATTTATCTGAATTACATCAATTATTTAGTCACTAAATACATACTGACTTACTTCACTTGGAGTCCAAACTGCTGCCAGAGATTTCAGTGGTGAAATTCATGTTCTCAATATCTCTTAGCCCTAGAATAATCCTGTTGAGGTGAAACCAAGAAGGATCCTGTGGGGCTCTTGGGTACAAATCCTTTCTGTGTCTCCTGTTTCTCATTTGTGGGAAATAGGCTTTATTCAGCCTCCTTAACCTTCCCTGAATTCCAAAGGGCAGATTCAAACAGTTACTAATCAGGGAAGGCAGGGGATGCAGAGACAAGGGAGGAGTAGTCAAGAAACAATAGTGCAGCCTTGGGGCAAGGTCCTGGTTCCTCCTCAAGGGATATACATAGTAATATCTTTGATCTCTTCTGCAGAACTAAGGCCCCCACCCAGGTGGAGGATGATAACTTCAGGCTGAGCACAAGATTCCTGGAGCACCGCCCTGTTACCTCATCACCAACCAATCAGAAAAAATCCACACACCCTGCAGCCCTCACCCCAAATTTTGCCTATAAAAACTTCTCCCCCCACACCATTGGGGAGTTTGGGTATCTTGAGCATGAGCCACCCGTTCTCCTTGCTTGGTCCTGCAATAAACCTTTCTCTGCTCCAAATTCCAACATTTTGGTTTATTTGGCTTCACTGTGTGTCAGGCACACAAACTTTGGTAACAGAGGTAGCTTTCGCTACACTTGCAAACCTCACACCTATAATTTTTAATACACTCATTAGCATGTCCAATGTCCTTTTTCGTCCCAGAAGAGCAGAAAACCGTGAAGTTTCTTTTAAAAATTAAGGAGCAAAGATATAGTCTTTCCTTGGACACAACTTGCTTATTAAATAATACAAAGAGTCCCAACATCTGTCTACTTTCCTCCACTCCCATCTGTGAGGCCAACAACGAAATCCAATTGTTTACTGCCCATACTCAGCTTTACCACTCACATCTGACTAGACTGCAGATTGGAGGAGTGACTGCATTGAACATTTGACATGGTAAATACATAAGTAGCCAGAGTCCATTTGAATGTCCATGTCTCAATTCTAAAGAAATGTTTAAATAGAGCTATGAAAGGTAACTGCTGAAAAGGTTCACTTTTGGAAATTACATTAGCTTTTATTTTCCCTTTAGTGTCTATGCAGTGGGGGTAAAATGCTAGATACAATGCCAGTGTAGAAACTGAAAAGCAAATGTTTGAGAATATAAAAACAATTCACCAATAACCCCTATATCTTTATGTTAAGGTGATAGATATGACCGTGTCTTTTGAAAAGAGATAGTTTTTGTTTAAAAACTATGTGCTATGTGACAAGTGTTTGGGATTGTTACTTCTGATGCTTGCAAATCCATAAAGATGAATGTTAATTTACATAAAGGAGATGGAATGAATCAGATATGGAAACCAGTTTAATTTCATGTCTCATAATTTATTATACATTAATTTTCAAACATATCAAAATAACACCTACAGAGTCCATATAGACTCTCAAGAGAGCATAATTTTGAAATATATTTCAGCTTCTAGATCTTCTGTACATCTGTTCTGTGGGTTCACAGAAGGCAGATTCTGGACTAACTATGAATCTTAAAATGTTAATTTGATTTGATAGTAATGAATATATTAGAAATATGGTTTATTCTTCAACACAGTGTTTTCATTCATTTACCTATAACAACATACTTTCAAGTATTAAAATTTTATATCTAAATGACAGTATTCAACCTATTGCATGTGGTGTCCAAAGATTACTCATGAAAATATATTTTTCAACACTTGCATCTAATGTAAGTTTAAAGCAGAATGTTGAACCAGTTTTAACCAACTTGGAAGCAGTTCTTTGCTGAAAAACAGTTCTCACTTATTTGGAAATGTTGTTCTCTCAAGGAAACTAAATAGCACATCCATGACATCAGCTTTCTCATAAAAAGAATTGGAAAGAGCTCTTTTATTTCATGGTGATTAAAAAAACATATGCTAATGTCCTCATTAAAATATGGAAATTTCTCCTGATTAACCAAACCTCAAACTTTTAGGCCATGCTATGTTGAATGTTTATAATGAAATATCTTCTCCAGATATTTGAAGGCTCTTGTGTGTACATTTATGATGTTCAAGGTAAATGTTTATGAAATAGCAATGGCCCTATAAGGCAAGTGCAATTTTCACACTAAAATGCTTATCTGCCTTTATATTTTTCTCCTTCAGGAATTTTGGACTAAATTAACATGTTAAATATCTTTATTTAAAGCAATGAGCCATTATTAATAAAATGATGAAATATTCTCCTATATAAAGAGTTCTGACTTCCTGGAGGGCAATTTGGCAATACTGATCAAAAGTTGTAAAATTTAGTGTATCACATAACGCAGCTAGTATACTTGTAGGAACATATGTTGATAAGCTAATTTAGAATGTACACAAAGAGTTCAGTAAAAGCATGTTCACTGCAGCATTAAACCTAAATGCTCAAGAAAAGAGTAAAATACATTGCGGAACACCTTTATACATACCACACAGACAAAAAATAAAGCTCAGTTTTGTGAAAGCACATTTCTTGTCAAGGAAAGATGCTCATGATATATTATTTAATGTGAATAAAAAGTTGCAAAATAGTATTATGGTATGCTTCTATTTTATGGATAATAAACCTATTTGCATGTGTTCATCTGTGTGCAAGTATTTTTCTGCTAGTATATGTACAAAAAATAAACAATTGTTTCCTTTGTTGAGTGAGTTTACGTGACTTTCTGTCTTTTGTTTGCTATGCTTTTGTTTGTGTATATATATGTGTGTGTATATATATATATTTAATACCATTAACAGTTATTCCTTATGAAAATAAACTCAGAAAGAAAAAAATCTAGAGCATGTCATGATTTAAGAAAAATGAACACAAACAAAATACATTATTTTGCATCATATTTCTTGAAAAAGAAAACCTGTATACAATGCACATTGACTATTTGTAATTCAAGATAACATTAAATAAAAATCTATTTATTGTTTTTTTGTCATGTTCTGAATTCAGGCATTCCTATACTAATACTCCAGAAGCATCACTGGGTCAGAAAATCTGTCTGTGATTGACATTCCCACTTTCTATTTAACTTTAAATAAGTTACTCAAGCTTTCTGGATGTCAACGTATTTGTTTGCAAAAAGGGCATAATAATAGTATCTATTTGTAGAGTTGTTGAATAGATTAAATGAGAAAATGTATATAGTGTTTACATAGTATCTGGCTTATAATCCGTGTATATTAAAAAGCCTAATAGAGCTTAGTACATGCTGTGTCCCATATTTCCTCAATTTATGACCAGTAGAAAGTTCACATATTTAGACTCATTCTAAAGACCACACACCTAACAATCCTTGCATTGTCAAATAGTTAATTATAGCTCTCCTAAGGATTTAGATTGCACGAGAGCCCTAATCAAAGAGCTGAAACTAACACATTTTAAATCAACTATACTCCAATAAATTGTTTTTAAAAAGAGCTTAATATAACATATAGAAATTTGTGTCATAATAAAATAAGAAAAAGAAAATATACACAATGCTGCATACATTGTGAGCAATTAATTTCTCCTAGTAACTTGGCTCAAAAATTTAGAATGCAGTTTCCACTGGTAAGGAGACCATCCACTTAATGGAGTAGGATAGTTTGGCATGAAGTGGAAATACAGAATGGAATGTCCAACACCTATCAAGCTCTTAAGTATCAGGGATCGTAAGCTAGACTCTTTTCTTATTACAACATACTTAATCTTCAAAATTACCCTGAAAGTTAGGCGTCTTAGTCTCAATTTTTAAAATAAGGACAAGACTCAGAGAAATTTAGAAACTTGCGCAAGATCAAAAGCTATCAGGAGGAGAGAAGCCAGGATTTGAACCTAAGTCAATTCAAATCTACACCAAGCTCTCTTCTTAATGTCTCAAGCTGCCACACAATAAGGAACAAAGTGGGAACAAACTTAAGAGAAAATTTCAGTAGAATCCTGGAGGTTTTACTTTTATTATTTAAAGAGATAATTTTCTGAAGTTAATTAGATTAGTTGTTCTCAGGGGCACAATTAGGGGTAAATAGTGCTCATGGTTTTACACAGTTTTTCAGCTGAGTCCAGAAAGTTTACCAGCTTATGACCACGGAACAATGTTACAGTGTTAACAGACTATAATCTGTATGATGTCAAATTTGAAGGTGTTGGACTTCCCTCGTAGCGCAGTAGTTAGGAATCCACCTGCCAATGCAGGGGACGTGACTTCAAGCCCTGGTCCGGGGGCAACTAAGCCTGTGCGCCACAACTACTGAACCTGCACTCTAGAACCCGCGAACCACAACCACTGAGCCCATGTGTCTAGAGCCCATGCTCTGCAACAAAGAGAAGCCACTGCAATGAGAAGCCCGCACGCCACAAGGAAGAGTAGCTCCCACTCGCCACAACTAGAGAAAGCCTGCATGCAGCAATGAAGACCCAACACAGCCAAAAATAAATTAACTAATTAAAAAATTTTTTGAAGGCGTTGGCTTGATTTTGAAAGGACCACCAAAAAAGGTATTTTAGTTACATTTTTTAACACAGACACATACAAAAGTCATGTATCTTCTGCCTACTGGCTTGCCCATTTCTTCATAATATCATCAAAACAGTCACAGTGAATTTTCAGGGAATATACATGTGGCTTTGAGTTAACCCTAAGGTTACAAATCTGCACATTATCTGACACATTAATAGCCATTAAATCATTTGCAAATTATATTTGGTTCATTAATTGAATTCACAGATGCTTGCCAAATCAAGTTTTTCCTTACCAATTTCTTTTGGGCTAAAATGGTTAGATACTTTCTATTCGAATTTCATAATTTCACCTTCAGTTGTTTACAGTCTTTAAGTCCAAAGATGGAAAACGTTTCAATAAATATTTCTAAAACTCTTTGGTAATGTTGGGTCCTGCTCCGTTTCAGTAACTTGGTTTTAATCAAATTATAAATATTCCCCCAAATTAGTATCTTATTTTACCAATTAATTAATTAAAAGAAAACAGCTAGGAAAAGAGTTTCCCTGGTTTCTGAGGGGTCTGATATTGTAGGTATTCTAGGAGTCTCATTAGAACTGCGGGCAGTCTACACTTTGGACAAATCTATTACAAGTCCAGCACGATCAATTCACAGAGACAATAGTGACCATGTATTTGCATTTCATGAATGGAGAAAAGAAAAAATTTATACAATATTAACAAACAATTTGATTATGGGATTTTGTTAGAGACTTTCTAATGCCTGGCTCTGATACAGGCACTTCCCGCATTCCAGAATTTTAGTATTTCCCAAATTCCTTAAACTCTTTAACCTACTGATATTCAAGCCGTCCACCCAACCCAAAAAGAATATATGTTAACTTCATTTAGAATTTCTGCCAAGGGCTATTTCTTGAAACGCTATCCCTTCTCTGAACCCGTGCATAGTGCAGCCACACTTCAAGACCCAGCACTCCTTTCATTTTTTTCCACATACCTCCATTGAGATAAGATGTGATCCTCTTCTGACCTTTGTAACTGTGGTATATAGTATACTCTGCCTTGCGTAATCATTATTTATGTTCTTATCTGAGCATCCATTAGAAAGTAAGCTCCATAAGAGGAGGTGTCCTCTCCATCTCGTTCATCATTGTCTCTCTACGTAATGTTAGTCTCTTTTGTAATGCAGAATCTTAATAACTATCTGTTGATTGACTAGATAATTGGTTTCTAATATTTTTGGTGCAGTATTTGCATCTTGCTTACCTTTGTATTCGCTGAAGCACTTAGCAGAGTTTTGGGTGGAAAAAATTTTTCAATGAAAAAATGTGAAACTGAAAAGTTGAGCGTAAAAATTGCTAAAATTGTTTTAACAAAACAATAAAATTTAATTCTAGGAGTAACTGTACCTTAGAATCAATTGTGTTTGTCACCATTTCTAACAAAGTTTGAGTTATGAAGACTGCTGTAATCTACATATTTTTAATCTTATACGGTGGATCAAAAAATCACCCTTCCTAAATTTTGTGAAGACTATGTAAAATATAACAAAACAAAACAAAATTACATTTAGTTGATAATCAGCAGAGATGTCACAATAGTGCGTGTTCACATCCTCATTCATATAGGAATGAACTTGAAAAAAGTGCCTGCAGCAGCCCCAGTGCTTCTGAATTCCAGGGGACCATCTCCTGTGCCTGACAAAGTCAACACTTGATTCTCCAATTTTTAAAGATATTTAGAAATAGAAATATACAATACACAGCTTTCTGTTATTTTTTTCTGAACACAAACCACTAAAAACTATGCTCTTCATCTCTTTTAATCTTTTTCTCTGTTCTCTAAAAGTGAAATTCATCCGGCCATTGGCTACTCTTTGTAGCTTTCTCTGCTATAATTACATGTAGGTGACTTTATAACTTACAAAATTATTTTTATATATTGTTTCCTGCTAATAATTAGGTCCAAATAGCCCCATAGGCTTTGAAATGGTCCTGACATCTGAACCCTGCTCTCCAATCCTAGAAGCTATGTGTGCAATTTCAGTCATATTTCACCTTGGTGCTTTTGAACCAGCAAACTGCTCTCTTGGCTCATCTGACCTGACTAAAATGAGAAAAGGCATAAAATCTTCCAAGAAGGTGTGTACTAACAAGAGTTCGGACCCAATTCCAGCCACCAAGGGGGTTTAGATAAGGCTTAGATACACAGTTCATCCTTTGGATTCTTTCATCCAACTCCAACCTTGGAACCTTTTGTGATTCCTTCATCTCTATTCACTTCACAGGATTACGTCCATCACTAATCATAATATAGGATTTTGCTTAGAAGTTTGATCAGCTTTAAAGTTTGCTGTAGCTCAGCACAGACCATACCCTTAGCTCTTTAGGGTGACAGGATAAAGGGATTCTTTGCCCTGCACACTCTAGGAATTAATTGAACCAACTATAAATAGCCATTCTAAGCAGAAAGGAAACACTCATGGCATTACCTTGAAATATATCATTTCAAGATTTCCTTGAGTTCTTTATGAGGGAAAAAAATCACATCTTCTCACTGGTGAATCTTCATTTCAATCAGTATAAGTGCACCTCAAATCCATTGGATTCTACATTAATATTTTAAGATCTTTTACACATTTCAGGTAACTTGAGACTATAATAATGGATAGAAAGTAGTCTGTACAAACAATTCAAAAATACCCATATTTTTTAAGATATATTTTAAAATGTACTAGAACTTAAAATCTGGGAACTATAAATAATGGCATTTCCCCCTTCTTTCATATATATAAAGAGAGTAAAATCATATGTATATTTGTGCATATATATCCATATAGAACATGTATAAATACATAGATGTAGTAAAATGAGAAAGTATTACATATAGTGAAAGAAGAGAAATGTGCTATTTTAAAATAACAAAGGTATCATCAGTAGCACACTTAAGGAGGTTTTATATATGTGTACGCTCCTACTCTTACAGTTTATAAGGCATCGTGCTAGGCATTGGCAGGGAGAAGTGTGTAAGCACATCATCACTGACTTCATTGAGACCACAGAGGTGAAACAGATGCATCTAATTCCAAAGAGAAAATTTTAACAGTGTAATAAAGGAAAAGCAAACATATAAAATATTAAGAAAGTTATGAAGGAAGAGAAACCATGATTAAGGACCTAAAAAGTAAAGAGAAAATTTTCAATATGAAAAATTTCTAACAGTCTGAACTATGTGTATTTATGATAAAAGGATAATTTGGAGAGACTATCTAGTATCCAGATTTTAAAATGAATTTAAAATTTTGTTCAATCAATGTTTCTCATCTACATAGGTTTTTCAGAATACTTGAAATGTATTAGATGCTGAGGAATAATGTTCAGTGTTCTGACAAGAGTGGTTTGAGTTCAGAAGGAAAAGAAAATAGAGCAAAGCTATGTGTCATGTATATTTTTAGTTCTAAATATGTTTAAAAACAGAAGGACCAAGCTTAGACTTTAGCAAGCACAGGGAATGGTTTCCCTGGAATTCAGAAACCCTACACAAAACCAAGAGGAGTTAATTGAACCATGACTGGAAAAATGCAAGCTATGAAATGCAGGACAATGGCTCAGTCCATTAATTAATTCATCATAAGACATAAGTTCTAATGTAATCCAAATAATAGCAGGGATTCAATGATTAGACAGTAAATGTTCCAATCTTCCATCGCAGGGAGAAAATTTAAAATTCACAGGAAGTGCCAAGGAATTTTGCAAATCAAGAACTTACTTCTAGACTTCTATAAGGAATGACTTTTCCTATCCAAAAGGACTAAAAACCTTATCCCATGTTTAGAGATTACATAACAAAGCTTACCTCTCAGAGGGAACACTTCTAGAGATGTAAAGATAGCAGTATGCACATATTACTGCTGGTAGAGAGCCAAAGTACATGAATTACAATCTAAACTCTCTTAACTGACCTGCACTTAACAGACTGGCTGCATTAATCAAAGCTCCCTGATTCTCTATAAAACATACTTATTGATGTCTACAGCTGGTTGACCAATCATGGCCAACCATCAAGTCTACGGCATACTTTGCACTTGTGCTTCCAAAACTGACTTGTATGCTAAGCAACAATATTTGCTTGTATCCAAAACTTTTATGCAGTTTTGCCTTTATTATTATAATTAAAGAATTTGATTAAATATTACATAAGCCTATGAAATATCTTGGCAAAGTGAAAGAGTTGTTGTTTCTATGAAATATAAATTGACTTCTTTGAAAATATTCAATAAAGGAGAATCAGTAAAAATTTTTTGCTGAATATTAGTTGTATTTGAGACATAAAGAGGGGAAAAATCATATGAATATAAAAGAAATCTAATTTCAGATTGTATATCAGATGGCTGTGAGTTCATGCTTCACACAAAAAAAGAAAAAGTAAAAACCAAGTAGAAACTATGGACATATTTTGAGGTGTACAAATGATAGAAAACTTAGAATTCCTTGGTCTTAGATTGAAAAAGTGGCAAGACAATGTGGGTTCAAAGTTAACATAAAATGTTTAAGTTATGAATTTTATCAGTTTTAATAATTCTCTGCTTTATTTGATTTAAAAAATATTTGACCAACTACTGGTCCCAACTGCATCAATATTTTAAAAATCAATAACGAGGGCCCTCCAGACAAACAGTGGTCATGATATGCACAGGTCTGTGATAGCTGCATAAGAGCCATGTGGCAACAATAGAAGAAATGTCAGAACCAGCTCATCCTGCTTCCTTAAATATATGTATTAAGATTAAAAATCAAAATCTTTTAAAGAAGTTCCTGAAGATGGATCACAGAACACACACGCTGTATTCTCTACAGTTTATTGTATTTAATCACATATAGTCAAATATCTAGAATGCTCATTACAGAATATTGATGTAGTCATTTCAAAAGTCAAAGCAACTCTTTTTCTTTTAGTTTGTAAAGAATCCATTCCAAGTGTTGTCATTTATAGATGCCTGGACTGGGATGCTGGACCATATTTCAAAGACTGCTAGATATACCCCCAAATTAGTTCTCTTTTTCTCTGGCTGAACATTTACATTTGTCAGCTTGTCTTGCACTAGGAATGGCCATATGACTAAGTTTTCTCCAACAGGATGTAAGTTGAAATGATGCCTAGGTTATGAAAACTTTCATCCCGTGATCCTCTGTGCCCTTCTTTATGACACCAGCTAAAAGCAGATGAAACCATACCCCTAGGAGTACTCAGCATGAATACCTATAAGGGACTGTTTCTTGAGAGGGAAATAAACTTGTGTCTTGTTGAGCCATGAAATTTTGGGTCTGTTTTTTAAAACAGCTAGTATGATTCTAATTCAGATCCTTTTTGATTATCCACAGACAAAATCGGGCTCTCCCCAACATAGATTTGTGTTCTTTATAAAACTGTGTCTTAACGAAGAGTATTTCTGAGTAGGAGAGCTATATGTAACAGAGGCACAGAAGATGGCATGGTGATTGCACACATAGCAGTTTTGTAGAAAGGCTCAAATGATTATTTGGGCAAGTCTTATTCTTAGGAGTAAAGACATGCATATAGGAAAAAGTTGGAAACAAAATTTAGAATCAGGATTAGCAGATTAAAGAATAATATACCTGCTTTTCACATCACTTGGTGCTGTGTAATTATTTGGTTTAAGTATGGTTTTCAGTTTTTTCCATTTCAAGATACTTTCTTCCCTTTGTGGATAAAAATTAAAATATATGTGTGTGGGGGGG